>NC_053499.1:142454740-142787676 GCF_905171775.1 Rana temporaria
GAGGACTCTGATGTAAGGGGGAACACTGTGGCCTCTGGTGTAAAAGGGAACTCTGATGTAAGGGGTGCTCTGAGAACCCTGATTTACTCACTCAGAGGCAGGAGAGAGAAGGGGGGAGACTTCAGTCACAGACAGGGATGGTGAGCCCACCCACACCTTGGCAGTCAGCACCTCCCATCCAGATGTATCTGGGGCTACTGGACTTTCAATTTCTGCCCCCCTTTCCTTTTCTGAGACACAGCGCTAGGGATTGGAGTGTGGGCAGACACAGAGGGGTAGGAGGGGAGGAAGAGGAGCAGATCAAGCCCTCTCTCCTGTCTTTAATAAAGCAGTCCATAAATTCATTGCAATAGGAATTTTGTAAGAAAGGGGTTTTGCTAAGAAACCTCTAAAGGGTTAACCACTGCTAAAGGGATGCCGATCCCACATCAGAGGCCTGAGATTTCACCAGATGGTTAATGAATGGACCTGGCCATACAGGGAACAGGACATGATGGAACAGAGATCAGATCAGAAACAAAGGTAGGAATCTGCAACAAGTTCAATCATATTCTGCAATGTACATAGATCACCCGGGGGGATTGTCATAAGTGAAGTCACACTTCAAAGTTGTCCATATAGGTGTCTTTATTCTGCCCTCAAAGCATTCCATCCACCATAGGGGGATCCATTAGATACTGGGAAGTATCAGCCAGGAAAATCAAATACAGAGCCAGCACACTAATGGCCTGTAGCCCATGTTCACATGGGCCCGTTGTGACATGTCAAATTGACGGCTATTGCCGGTGATCTGACAATATGGTTCCGGGAATCGAGGTGGTTCCTGTAAGGACTGCGCAGGCGCAATCGTAGCCGACGGATATCACCGAACCTCCAGGACGACGTGGAATTTGAGGTAAGTGGCCAGTCGGCCTCACGTCCTCGCTAAGGATGAGCTCCGGTGTGTTCGCATAGAACACGTGCAGAGCCCGCCAGGAAGTCGGCACCCGCGCTGCGCTAATCACAGCCAGGCCAGACATTTCCCAATCTCTGCAGCCAAGCATCGGACAATGTCTGCCTGGCTGTGATTAGCGCAGCGCGGGTGCCGACTTCCTGGCGGGCTCTGCACGTGTTCTATGCGAACACGCCGGAGCTCATCCTTAGTCCTCGCTCAGCCTCCTGGCTCTTTTTTTAACATCCTCCAATCCACGGGGGATGTTAAGGAATGAGCCTGGATGCCGGCTGAGGTTCGGAGATTTCCGTTGGCAAGGATTGCGCCTGCGCAGTCCTTACAGGAACCATCTCGATAGAGGAACCATACCGACAAGTCATCACCGGCAACTGCACTAATTCCCAAAAGCAGTTCCTCTACAACTTTTGGCGACTTTGGGGGGCGATTTGAATAGACATCTGTGTACATGAACCAGCGTAGATATCTGTCAAATCGCCCCCCGAGGACGGACTGCATTCCTGGTTTGAAATCGTGCGCGTTCAGTTCGCACATTTTCCAAACTCGCCCTCAATGTGAACCTGGGCGTACACACCATCCAAAACTTTTGACTTTTTCGCTTCTACAAAGGGGGGGCCCCAAAATTGGTCTACAGATTGGAACTCAATAACAGCTGGGTGAAGGAAACCCCATAATAGGTCTATAATTGGGGGGAGGGACAGAGAGAGCCTCATAATTGAGCTATAACTGGGATGGGAGTACAGAGGGGACCCTATATTACGTCTATAGCTAGGTGATACAGAGGGGACCCTATATTACGTCTATAGCTAGGTGAGTACAGAGGGGACCCTATATTACATCTTCAGCTGGGTGAGTACAGAGGGGACCCTATATTACGTCTATAGCTGGGTGATACAGAGAGGACCCTATATTACGTCTATAGCTGGGTGAGTACAGAGAGGACCCTATATTACGTCTATAGCTGGGTGATACAGAGGGGACCCTATATTACGTCTATAGCTGGGTGAGTACAGAGGGGACCCTATATTACGTCTATAGCTGGGTGAGTACAGAGGGGACCCTATATTACGTCTATAGCTGGGTGAGTACAGAGGGGACCCTATATTACGTCTATAGCTGGGTGAGTACAGAGGGGACCCTATATTACGTCTATAGCTGGGTGATACAGAGGGGACCCTATATTACGTCTATAGCTGGGTGATACAGAGAGGACCCTATATTACGTCTATAGCTGGGTGAGTACAGAGGGGACCCTATATTGCGTCTATAGCTGGGTGAGTACAGAGGGGACCCTATATTACGTCTATAGCTGGTGGAGTACAGAGGGGACCCTATATTACGTCTATAGCTGGGTGATACAGAGGGGACCCTATATTACTCTATAGCTGGGTGATACAGAGAGGACCCTATATTACGTCTATAGCTGGGTGAGTACAGAGGGACCCTATATTACATCTATAGCTGGGTGAGTACAGGAGGGGACCCTATATTACATCTATAGCTGGTGAGTACAGAGGGACCCTTTATTACGTCTATAGCTGGGTGAGTACAGAGGGGACCCTATATTACGTCTATAGCTGGGTGAGTACAGAGGGGACCCTTTATTACGTCTATAGCTGGGTGAGTACAGAGGGGACCCTATATTACGTCTATAGCTGGGTGAGTACAGAGGGGACCCTATATTACGTCTATAGCTGGGTGAGTACAGAGGGGACCCTATATTATGTCTATAGCTGGGGGGAGACAGAGGGGATCCTATATTATGTCTATAGCTGGGTGATACAGAGGGGACCCTATATTACGTCTATAGCTGGGTGAGTACAGAGGGGACCCTATATTACATCTATAGCTGGGTGAGTACAGAGGGGACCCTATATTACGTCTATAGCTGGGTGAGTACAGAGGGGACCCTATATTGCGTCTATAGCTGGGTGAGTACAGAGGGCACCCTATATTACGTCTATAGCTGGGTGAGTACAGAGGGACCCTATATTGCGTCTATAGCTGGGTGAGTACAGAGGGCACCCTATATTATGTCTGTAGATGGGGAAGACCGAGGGGACCCTATAATAAGCCAGTAGATGGGGGAGGACAATGGGGAACCCATATTAGGTCTATAATTGGGGGGAGGGACAGAGGGGACCCCATAGTATGTCTATAGCTGGGGGAGAACAGAGGGGAACCCAAGATTAAGTCGATAGCTGGGGGGGAGGACAGAGGGGAACCTACTGGTGATGGACCCTTCGATCTCATATTGGCAGGCGCTGAGTCCCATCAGATCATTCACTGCTAATCCACTTGTGTGTAACCTGATCCTCTCTGCCTGAGAGATGTGCCAGCTTGGGGAGCGTTACTAAGAGAAGCCGACAGGTAACTATGGAAGAGCGATGGTTGCTAAGAGACCATCATGGGGGGGCAGTACGTCACTGCATCATTATCATAACTTACTGCGTCATCTTCGTCTCTTCCTCGCTGTCACTGTGATAACACGACATCTGCAACCTGCAATAAGAAAGATCGTTCTTTCAAATCTGTATATAGATCGCCGATAACCTCCTGTGTACTCCATATATTTCAATAATGTCTGTATTCCCCAATATTCTCTATATACCCCCCCCCCCCATAATATTTTCCCAATCTATATATACTCTCACTATTGCAATATTGTCTATATAACACCAATCATCTTTATATACTCCCAATATTCTCTATATACCTCAAAATGATCTACATACCCTAAATATTCCCACCATATATAAATCCAATAATAAATAATAATAAAAACTATATATATATATATATTCATTCAATATTCTCTATATACCTTAAATGTTATTTATATACCTACTATAATCTAAAAATAACCTAATTATTATTTCTATACCCCCATAATTTACACTAGGGTTGTCCCGATACCACTTTTTTAGGACCGAGTACAAGTACCGATACTTTTTTTCAAGTAGTCCGCCGATACCGAATACCGATACTTTTTTTAAATGTGTCCCCAAATGCAACCATGTCCCCCCCATATGCAGCCATGTCCCCCACATATGCAGCCATGTCCCTCTAGCCATGTCCCTCACATATGCAGCCATGTCCCTCACATATGCAGCAATGCCCCTCTAGCCATGTCCCTCACATATGCAGCAATGCCCCTCTAGCCATGTCCCTCGAGGCGGCGGCGCGATGCGGCGGCAGCGGGGGGGGGGGGGAAAGGGGGGGGGAAAGTATTCTATTTAGGTATCGGGGGTATTTGCGCGAGTACTCCCGCAAATACTCGGTATCGGTCCCGATACGATACTGTATCGGTATCTGGACAACCCTAATTTACACCCAATAATCGATTATATACCCCAAAATATTCTTTATATACCACCAATATAATATTACACCCCAAATATTGTCTACCACCAATAATACACCCCAAATATGCTTTATATATTTACTATAATCTATATATAACCAAAATATTCTCTCTCTCTCTCTATACCCCATAATTTACACCCAATAATCAATATATACCCAAAATATTCTTTATATACCACCAATATAATATTACACCCCAAATATTTTCTATCTACCCCCCAATAAATACACCCCAAATAATATCTATTATCCCCCAAAATGTATATATACACCCAAATATTCCAATATTCTCTATATACCCCTAATGATATACCCAAAAGATATTCTATATAAACCCATAATATCCAAATATTCTCTATATACCCCCAATGATTTATCCCAATATTCTCTATATACCCCAAATATTTTCTATGTACCCCCATAATATATCCCATATAATTTATATGAACCCCCAAATATTCTCAATGTACCCCCAATAATATATCCATATACCATAATTTATATGTACCACCAAATATTGTCTATATACCCCAAATGTTTTCTATGTACCCCCAATAATATATCCATATAATTTATATGTACCACCAAATATTCTATATAAAGCCTCAAATATTCTTTATATACCCTAATATTATATAACAAATATATACCCCACATATTTCTCTATATACCCCAGTTACACCCCAATATTCTCTGTATACCCCTTAATATTCTCTACATACCTCCAAACAATTCCAATGCTCTTTATATACCCCCAATATTATAATACCAAAAACCTACCCCTTGTCATCTCTTTATAGCCCCAAATTATCCAAAAAACAAATAATCCAATAAAATTAAAAATTAAATAAAATAATCCAAAAATTCTCTGTATAACATCTTCCACTCATCTCTGTATAAGGCTGATCATATGGTATACAATCTCTATACAATCTCCTTTTGTACAGTATATGGGGATAACCCTAAGCAATGCATTCCGTTTCAATCCAAACGAGTATGTCCTTGTACTAGATCTGAAGGCGTTTGTACAATCAGATTGCATAGTGTATGGTCAGCCTAACTCCACATAGCACACATCCTCTGTATTTTATCTTACTCTGATTCATCTTCATCTTCATCTTCCTCCAGAATCCAAGACAGACGGCTGAGGAGACAGAATATTCTATTACTGCCCAATGTAATAATAGTATGTGGACTGTGTGTGGGGGGGGGGAGACATTAGAGTGTAAGCTGTCTGACGCTGTGCCTGGCTCGGTGTTCTCTGTACAGCACTGTGGTATATGTCAGAGCTATATAAATGTATAATAAAATTAATAATGTGTGGCTGTGGGGGCAGGGCCGCCATCAGGAATTATGGGGCCCCTTACACAGCTTCAGGCATGCGCCCCCTGGAGCAGAGAAGCGGGGGGGTGCCATGTGACGTCGGGGGGCTTTGGGTGCTGACGAACAAAAAAAAAAGGGGGGGGGGTTGCCATCCGGGGGCCCTGTGGACCTCTGGGCCCTTTAAAAAAAAAAAGATAGATAGATAGATAGAAAGGGGGGGGGGTTGCCATCCGGGGCCCTGTGGACCTCTGGGCCCTTTAAAAAAAAAAATATAGATAGATAGATGATAGAAAGAAAGGGGGGTTGCCATCCGGGGCCCTGTGGACCTCTGGGCCCTTTAAAAAAAAAATTAAAAAAATAGATAGATAGAAAAAAAAGGGGGGGGGGGCTTGCCATCGGGGCCCTCTGGACCTTTAATAAAAAAAAATATATATATATATATATATATATATAATATATATATATATATATATATATATATATATATTTATATATATATATATATATATATATATATATATATATATAATTATAGATGGATGGATGGATAGAAAAAAAAGGGGGGGTTGCCGTCCGGGGGCCTCCTGGGCCCTTTAATAAATTTTTTTTATATATATATAAAAAAAAGGGGGGGGGGGTTGCCGTCCGGGCCCCCGGGGACCTCCGGGCCCCTTACAGGTGTACTGCCTGTACCCCCCTGGTGGGGGGACATTGGTGTGTAAACTTGGCTGGTGCAGAAACTGATGTGTGGGGTTCAGTGTTCTCTGTACAGCACTACGGTATATGTCAGAGCTTTATAAATGTTTTATAATAATAATAGCGTGTGATTGTGAAAGGACATTAGAGTGCAAGCTTCTCTGGTGATGTGACTGGCTCAGTGTTCTTTGTACAGCACCCTGGTGTATGTCGGAGCTATATTCACTTACTCATTGTCGCACTCGATGACTTCTCTGTCCACCCTGTAAGTAAATGACATTTGTGAGGCGCAGTAAAAGTTGTCACATTTGCAAATCTGATGACGTTTGGGATCCTTTGTCATACGTGGATTTCTGGGACGTTGTGTCTAGTGTATGGATACACCTGTGTGGATCTCTGCCCTTACAATGCATGGTAGCTTTGTTTCTGCCTGGGGTGTGCAGGGGTAGGTGCAGATACATAGGCCCAGATTCACAAAGCACTTACGCCGACGTATAACACGCTACGCTGACGTAGGTGCAAATGTGCGCCGGCGTATGTGTGCGGCAGACCCACAAACCAACATGCGCCTAAAAACACGCTACACCCCACCGATGTAGCTTGTACACGCCGGCGTAGGGTGGGCGCACATATGGGCTGGGCGCATGGTGCTGCTCCCATTGATTAGCCATTCAAACATGCAAATGAGGGAAATACGCCGATTCAAGAACGTGCGTGTGCCCGGCGCATGCTACGCGAGATGCGCGTAAGTTGTACGTCCGGCGTAAAGTTATTCCCCATGAAAGAGGTGCAACCCGGCAACAGGTCTGCACCAGGGAACACAAGCCGGCGTATTGTGCGTTGGACGTGTGTCTGGCTGAGCGTACGTTATGTTCACGGCGTACGCGGTGATCCGACGTAGCTTAGGCAGTTGTGCCGGCGTGGTTGTGAGCAGGCGCAGGGGGGTGCTGTGCATGCGTCCATGTCACGGCGCATGCGCAGTTCGTGATACGTACCTGTCTGGTGCTCGGCCCATCATTTGCATGGGGTCACGCCCACTTCCACCTACGTCGGCGTGCACCTTCGAAACCCACGCGTAATGTGCGCCTTGCTCTCTGGGAATCTGGACCATAGTCTGTGTGGGTGTCAGGTACGGCTGTCTCTTAGGAGTCCTCAGATGTTCGTCTACATTTTTTTTTTTCTGCCTTCTTATGATTATGGCTAATTTAGTGAAATAAATTTTGCTGAAAAATGACTGATTTTCCTTCAAATGGTCATTTAATTTACCCTCAAACCCTTTCCATAATGCTTTGCAGTGTGTTTGTGTTTCTTTCTTATTTTTGTGTATTTTTTTTTTTATAATAGAATAAAAAATGCAAAAAAGGAAAGCAATAAACCGAAAGGAGAGCCCTCAGGATCCATGTAAAGACCAACCTCTAAACACCCAGAGGAACCAGGGCTGCTTTCTTTACAACCTCGGCTGCACAGATGAATAAATAGGAAGCACCCAGCTCATTCACATACGGAAGCATAGTAAACATACTTGACTATGCTTCAGTGATGAATGGATACATGAGTGATTGGTACTGATCGCACACTGTATTCATTCAGGAAACTAAGGGACCAGTAAATGACATCCCTCTGTGTGCCAGCGGGAGAAAAGGGAAGCCGGCAATGCTGCAAGGGAAATTGGCACACAGGGGGCCCAGAGAGCAGATAGAAGGGGCGCATGCGCTAGAACCAATCCCTTGCAGTGCAGCCGGTGGCAGGGAGAGAAGGAGAATCTGGCAGCGTGCAGTGGGAGACAGAAGAGGATTGGTGTCTGCAATGAGACCGTACAGTTGGCCCTCATGCTCAGCAGGTGCCCCCCCCCTTTTGAACTGATGGTGCCCGGTACAGGGGTGCTGGCGGCCCTGCAAAGAACCATTATTCCACCAGCAATGAATTTTCCTGAAAACCCTGCATTTTTGTTGAGAATTGTGGTTTGACGGATCCCTGACAGTGGGGCCAGATTCACAAAGAGATACGACGGCGGATCTCCTGATCCGCCGTCGTATCTCTTGATCCGCCGTCGTATCTCTGAGATCCGACGGTCGGATCTATGCGACTGATTCATAAGAATCAGTTCCGCATAGATCTCCCTTAGATCCCACTGGTGTAAGTGCCTTACACCAGTCGGATCTTAGGCTGCAATCTCCCGCTGGCCCGCTAGGTGTCGTTGCGTTTTTTTACGCGTCGGATATGCAAATGAGGAGAACCGCCGATTCAAGTCCGAATGCCCGCCCGTCGCTTTTTTTTTAACGTCGTTTGCGTTCGGCTTTTTCCGGCGGATAGTTACCCCTGCTATATGAGGGGTAGCTATTAAGTATGGCCGTCGTTCCCACGCCGAGATTCAAATTTTTACGTCGTTCGCGTAAGTCGATCGGGAATACGGATGGCCGGAATTTACGTAGCCGCCGAAAACATTGACGTCCTAGCGACGTCATTTGGAGCATGCGCACTGGCAAATTTCGCCGGTGACGCATGCGCAGTTAAATCGGCGCGGGAACGCGCCTGATTTAAATTGTACACTCCCCCTAGCCGCGGAATTTGAATTCCGCTGGGGGAGTTACGATCCGACGGTGCAATTTTCGAGGTAAGTGCTTGGTGAATCATGCACTTGCCTTGCAAAATTGGACCGGCGGATCGAAAATCAGATAGATTACGCGGATCTAAAGATCTGCTAATCTATCTGAATCTGGCCCATTGTCTCCAGAAATATGTGTTGTACAGAAGATGTCCCCAGTGGGGTGGAATTATATGCTCCATCCTCACCCTCGGCCCTCCTCCACTTTCGGCATGGCAACTGGAATGGTCAGGCTTATCCCATCCTCCTCCATGGTCACTTCTTTTGTGGCCTCTGACTCCAGGTGAGACTCAATTTCTTCCGTCACCACACTCCGGTCCACCAACTCCTCTATGGCTGTAAGATCAGAGAGTAGGGTTAGCGCTCCATGTACTAGACACTGCACACCATGCACTCACTGTAAAGACATATTGAGTGGGCGAGGGTAGGTAGAAGATTGCAGTTACCAATAGTAACCGACTAAATTTCTCTTTCCCCACTTCACTGAAATATGACTGTTAATTGCTTGTTATGCGTTACCTTCATGTGTGGGCGGGGCCTACTGTCCCTGCATGTGGCGTGCTCACCAATGCCTGAGACCTGGCGGGCTGCGTTCATGTGAAAGTCAACATTAATAGGTGGATTCAGATAGGTTTACGTCGGCGTATCAGTAGATACGCCGTCGTAACTCTGAATCTACGCCGTCGCAAATTTTAAGCGTATTCTGGAAACCAGATATGCTTAAATTAGGCTAAGATACGAGCGGCGTAAGTCTCCTACGCCGTCGTATCTTAGGGTGCATATTCTCGCTGGCCGCTAGGTGGCGTATCCGTTGAGTTCGGCGTAGAGTATGCAAATGACTAGATACGCCGATTCACGCCCGTCGCAATTAGTTACGCCGTTTACGTTAGAGATACGCCGGCGTAAAGATAAAGCTGCTCCCTAGGTGGCGCATCCCATGCAAGGTATGGACGTCGGACCAGGCCTATCTTTTTACGTCGTTTGCGTAAGACGTACGCGAATCGTGCTTGACGTAATTTACGTTCACGTCGAAACGGCGTACTTTGGAGCAATGCACACTGGGATATGTCCACGGACGGCGCATGCGCCGTTTGTTAAAAACGTCAATCACGTCGGGTCACCAGTCATTTACATAAAACCCCCTGTTCCACATTTGAATTAGGCGCGCTTAGGCCGGCCCATTTACGATACGCCGCCGTAACTTAGGAGGCAAGTGCTTTGTGAATACAGCACTTGCCTCTCTAACTTACGGCGGCGTAGCGTATATGCCATACGCTACGCCTGCCTAACGTTGCGCCCGCCTACGTGAATCTGGCTATAAGGCTATGTTAGTACTGATCTAAAATGGAAGTCGCACAACTTCCGTTCCGACTTTGTCGTGAGACGTTGTCTGACTTCCATGCGATTTCAATGAACAAGGTCTGACTTTGAGATGATCACAACTTGTTCTTTGACCATGCAAAACAATTCCTTTTGCTTCTGGTATGGATGAAACCTCACGCCAAATTTATAAAAAAAATGGCGTGGGTTGCCCTCCTGATTCATACCAGGCCCTTTTGAGTCTTGAAGGGGAACCCCACGCCAAAATTAGTGGTTGTGGGGTTCTGCGGGCAGGGGGGCTTATCGGGATATGGAAGCCCTCTTTAAGAAAGGGGGCCCCCGGGTCCCGCCTCCTCCATGTGAATGAGTATGGGGTGCTGTGAAACACTCTTTCCCATTTCTCTGCACACCTTGTCCTACAGAATGTAGAATTTAGAGGGAGACACCGCTCCCGCTCCACCAGTCCAGCTTTCCTCTGCCACCTCACTCCCAGTGACAGAATAAGGTTCCACCGTGCACTAAGCGCTGACCTCGTAACTCCTTCAACTCTCCCGTACCATGCGCAGGGCCACTGTTAGAAATCATGGGACCCCATACAGCCCACCTGATGGGGGGGCCCCCCAACCACGCCTACACCCCACCTAACCTTAGGGCGCAGCGAAAAAGCAGCACTGGCTTTATCAATCTACACCTTCGAAAATGTGCCTCCTCTGCTCCCACCTCCTGGGCCTAGGGTGACCACGTGTCCCGGATTGCCCGGGACAGTCCCGCATTTTGCAGGTTTGTCCCGGGTACCTTCATGCCAGGACAATACAGTGTCCCGGAATAAAACTGACACAGCCACCCCCTGGGCCGATCTGATGGCCCCAAAGAAGGCTGAAAAACATCACCACTTTACTCACTGACATTACTTGTCCTGGCCGGGGATGCCTGGAGGAGCACAATCCCCCGCCCCCTGCTTGTGATTGGAGAAATCGTACATCCCGCCTCTTGTGTCCAATGACTGTGCTGTGATTCGTTACGTTGAGCGTAAAAGCCTTGTCCCCCCTAAATATGAGCGTTAAAGCCTTGTCCCCCTAAATATGAGCGTGGAAGCCTTGTCCCCCTAAATATGAGTATGGAAGCCTTGTCCCCCTAAATATGAGTATGGAAGCCTTGTCCCCCTAAATATGAGTATGGAAGCCTTGTCCCCCTAAATATGAGTATGGAAGCCTTGTCCCCCTAAATATGAGCGTGAAAGCCTTGTCCACTTAAATATGAGCATGGAAGCCTTGTCCACTTAAATATGAGTATGGAAGCCTTGTCCACCTAAATATGAGTATGGAAGCCTTGTCCACTTAAATATGAGTATGGAAGCCTTGTCCACTTAAATATGAGTATGGAAGCCTTGTCCACTTAAATATGAGTATGGAAGCCTTGTCCACTTAAATATGAGTATGGAAGCCTTGTCCACTTAAATATGAGTATGGAAGCCTTGTCCACTTAAATATGAGTATGGAAGCCTTGTCCACTTAAATATGAGTATGGAAGCCTTGTCCACTTAAATATGAGTATGGAAGCCTTGTCCACTTAAATATGAGTATGGAAGCCTTGTCCACTTAAATATGAGTATGGAAGCCTTGTCCACTTAAATATGAGTATGGAACCCTTGTCCACTTAAATATGAGTATGGAAGCCTTGTCCCCCTAAATATGAGTGTGAAAGCCTTGTCCACTTAAATATGAGTATGAAAGCCTTATCCACCTATATGAGTATGGAAGCCTTGTCCACCTAAATATGAGTGTGAAAGCCTTGTCCCCCTAAATATGAGCCTGAAAACCTTGTCCCCCTAAATATGTGTGTAAAACCTTGCCCCCCTAAATATGAGCGTGAAAGTCTTGCCCCCCTAAATATGAGCGTGAAAGCCTTGCCCCCCTAAATATGAGCGTGAAAGCCTTGCCCCCCTAAATATGAGTATGGAAGCCTTGTCCCCCTAAATATGAGTATGGAAGCCTTGTCCCCCTAAATATGAGTATGGAAGCCTTGTCCCCCTAAATATGAGTATGGAAGCCTTGTCCCCCTAAATATGAGTATGGAAGCCTTGTCCCCCTAAATATGAGTATGGAAGCCTTGTCCCCCTAAATATGAGTATGGAAGCCTTGTCCCCCTAAATATGAGTATGGAAGCCTTGTCCCCCTAAATATGAGCGTGAAACCTTGTCCCCCTAAATATGAGCGTGAAACCTTGCCCCCCTAAATATGAGCGTGAAACCTTGCCCCCCTAAATATGAGCGTGAAACCTTGCCCCCCTAAATATGAGTATGGAAGCCTTGTCCCCCCCTATATGAGTATGGAAGCCCTGGATGCCTCTGCAACCTTTGTGAGCATGATGGCCTCCTCACCTATGTATGAGAATAGAAGCCTCCTCCACCTATGTATGAGAATAGAAGCCTCCTCCACCTATGTATGAGAATAGAAGCCTCCTCCACCTATGTATGAGAAATAGAAGCCTCCTCCACCTATGTATGAGAAATAGAAGCCTCCTCCACCTATGTATGAGAATAGAAGCCTCCTCCACCTATGTATGAGAATAGAAGCCTCCTCCACCTATGTATGAGAATAGAAGCCTCCTCCACCTATGTATGAGAAATAGAAGCCTCCTCCACCTATGTATGAGAAACAGAAGCCTCCTCCACCTATGTATGAGAATAGAAGCCTCCTCACCTATGTATGAGAATAGAAGCCTCCTCACCTATGTATTTGAATAGAAGCCTCCTCCACCTATGTATGAGAATAGAAGCCTCCTCACCTATGTATGAGAATAGAAGCCTCCTCCACCTATGTATGAGAATAGAAGCCTCCTCCACCTATGTATGAGAATAGAAGCCTCCTCCACCTATGTATGAGAATAGAAGCCTCCTCCACCTATGTATGATTAGAAAAGACAATGGTTTTGGTTTTGGAATAAGGGTAGGAGTGATTCCCTCCATGCTCATATGTTTTTTTTTTTTTTTTGCCCCAGAAGTTTTTAATTCCGTCATATATATTCTATACAGAGACCGGAGGTTTCATCTTGTTTTCTGTATACCTTCAGTTTGTTGTATCTCCTCTGTAGAGTTACATGGAGTAGACTCCGGTAGGATCTCCAGCTGCTCCCTACATGGTGGACTGTCTTCTCCAATTTCTTCTACATAACACAGATCTGACACAATGATCTCCTCTGCTTGGGGTGCATCTTCAGTTGGCAGGTCCTGGTCCTGGTCCTGGTCACAGGCTCTGTCTGATTGACCCACATCCAAATTTTGCTCCTCGGTGTGGTCATAATTTTCCTCTTGGACAAGCTCCTCGTTGGGTATGTGGAATGACTCTTGCAGACCGTCGGCGTGCCCTTCTGTCTCCTCTGGATGGACATCTTTCTCCATGGGTGGTGTGGTTTGGGTTTGTCTGTCCTCTGTCTGCACTGGTACGTCTTCATCATATGACATCTCTCTTTCTTCATCTGTCTGACACATGGTGTCCTCAGTTTGAGTGTGCTGCTCCTCAGTCTGGATCATTCTGTCCTCATGATGGGGCTCCATTTCTGAGCTGTCTGCACATCTCTTTTCTATATCTTCATCTATATTATTCTGGATTTCCGAAAATAAATGTGAACTTTTTAGATGTGACAGTTCATCTTGCTGGAGATCATCACTGACTTCCTCATCTCCGGGTCTTCCAATGCTATTTGTGGGCGATATTTCAGCTGCATCTATTTGTGTGTCATCCGAGATTGCCTGGAAGGCATCATCCCGTTCCCAGGCCTGCTCTTCCTCTGTAGAAAGGTGCATAGCAATGACTCTGGGCTGTGTAGTGACCTTGGACATCACAGAATGTCCAATATCATCTTCTAGGTCTCCTAAATGTGCCCCATCACCTTCGTGGACTTGACCTGTAATATTGTTGGTGTCTGGTGGCCTGTATATGTGTTTAATAATGTCCTCTTCAGAGCCGTTTGTTATATTCTCATCTACAACTTGCTGGTCTTCCTTTGGTGGATCTTCCAGAAGGTCCTCAGCATTATGTTCTTCATCTTGGGGTTTAGATTCCAGTAGTGGTGTGCCCTGGACCTCCATAGTATGTTCTTCATCTTGGGGTTTAGATTCCAGTAGTGGTGTGCCCTGGACCTCCATAGTATGTTCTTCATCTTTGGGTTTAGATTCCAGTAGTGGTGTGCCCTGGACCTCCATAGTATGTTCTTCATCTTGGGGTTTAGATTCCAGTAGTGGTGTGCCCTGGACCTCCTTATTATGTTCTTCCTCTTGGGGTTTAGATTCCAGTAGTGGTATGCCCTGGACCTCCATAGTATGTTCTTCATCTTGGGGTTTAGATTCTAGTAGTGGTGTGCCCTGGACCTCCTCAGTATGTTCTTCCTCTTGGGGTTTAGATTCTAGTAGTGGTGTGCCCTGAACCTCCTTATTATGTTCATCTTGGGGTTTAGATTCCAGTAGTGGTGTGCCCTGGACCTCCATAGTATGTTCTTCACCTTGGGGTTTAGATTCTAGTAGTGGTGTGCCCTGGACCCCCTCAGTATGTTCTTCATCTTGGGGTTTAGATTCCAGTGGTGGTGTGCCCTGAACCCCCTCAGTATGTTCTTCATCTTGGGGTTTCGATTCCAGTGGTGGTGTGCCCTGAACCTCCTCAGTATGTTCTTCATCTTGGGGTTTCGATTCCAGTGGTGGTGTGCCCTGAACCCCTTCAGTATCTTCATCAGTTCCAGGAATGAAAGTGGTGATCTCCACTGTGCTGTTGCTCAGTTGCAGTTCCGTTTTGGATTTATTTGACGCATTTCTATAGTTCTGCATTTCTTCTTCAGGATCGTTATGTGTCATTTTGCTCTCGTTATACTGTGCACATTGTTGAGTGTCCACTCTCTTCATTTCCTCCTCACAAGCCTCAGGCCTCTCTTCCCTCTTGGGGGTGTCTATAGGTTGTATTTCACCATCTCTCCTGGGTCCATCTTGTGTTATCTGGTTGCTGGACAGACTGAGCTGGCATTCCCCAACTTCCACACAGCTGATAGGAGGTTCTTCGACTGTCCGGTCCATCTGTCCATCATCTGGTGACTGATCTTCTTCTGCACTCTGTGCAGTGTGGGGTTCAGGGAGGACCTGTCTCTCTTCTGCTGAGTGTGGGCTCCATCCTGTCTCTTCTGCACCCTCTGCTTTGGTCATGCCTCTGCTCTGCTCTTCAGGTACCTCGAAGGAGCCTCTCCCTGGAAGGGAGGAGCAGGGCACGGGGTTACCATCATATTCATCATCCTGTCAGTACAGCATTATATTCAGTCCACACTGTCTCCAGATCAGGCCCGTCATTACAGGACAGGCAAAACAAACAATTGCTTGGGGCCCCGAGCTGGCCTGGGGCCCCCAACTTCCCTTTCCCAGGCTGTAGCGTGGCCAAGCTCCTCTTCCATCCTCCTGGAGTCCTGTAAGTCCTGACAGGAAGTGCACACTGAGTGCTCACTTCCTTTCAGTCCGGCTGGGAACGAAATCTCCTGTACCGCGCGGTACCCGGCCTGGCCTGAGACTGGGGGACTGGGAACCCATAATGATAGAACACCAGACTGACAGGAGGAAGAGGAGCTCGGCCACGCTACAGCGGCAGCCTACATTGAAGAAGGGGAGGTGAGAATAGAAAAACATAGGGACTAGGGAGGGGGGGGGGGGGGGGGGGAGTAAGAACATGGGTGTAAAATATTAGTGTATCACTAACGTAGGCTTTGCCCGCGGGGGGGGGGGGGCTTGGGGGCCCCCATTTTGCTTGGGGCCCCCAAATTCCTTAAAACGGCCCTGCTCCAGATGAGGGCAGAGCTCCTGGCAGTGCACATACACTGGGATCCCCAACAGCTCTAAACAGAACCCTCTTGTACCACACCTGCTATCTAGTCCTCATTTCCAGGGACAATTGGAGAAGAATTATCTCAAAATACAACTGTCCCGAGAAATGTCTCTCTGATGACCCCTCATCTATCATTTAATAAATATGTCAGTGTCATGCATACTTTACTCAGTAGTTCCTTCTTCAGTTATAACATATATGAGAAGGCTCCGATCCCGAGGACTGGATTGTGGTGGAGGGGACAGGCGGTGCAATCAGAGTTATTTCATCTCGTAAATTTATGGTGACAATAAGGCAAATTGCAGATCATTTTGCTGGACTAGAGACAATGTTCCTGGTTCTTTATAGTAATATATGTGTATCAGGGCTCAAGTCCTGCGGCAACGCGTGGGAACGGAGTTCCTGCACTTTTTTCACAGCAAGAACGCAGTTCCCTTTGCAGGACTAGAGCAGCTGAGAGCAGCCGAGCCAATCCTTCACTAAGCGCGATGCCCAGCTCGAGTCCCTGTCAGGGGAAGGCGAATCTTAGTAATCCTTTATGTTACTGCCCGCTTCCTGTATATGGATTCATCGGGTAGTGTGCGGGTATTCCGTCACTTCCTCGATGCCGCAATGTCTCCTGGGAGCTTTTGTCATTGTTCCTAGGAGACTTTGCGGAGGTCTGCCGCGAGTTATCGTAGGATTTAGAAAGAACTTGATTAAAAAAAAAAACCATTGCGGTTTAGTAATTATGCATATAAGGGTATCATTTTTTTTTATTTTATTTTTTGGTGGGGGAGTGGATCTTGGGTGGGAGTTCCCACACTTTTTTCCCTAGGACTTGACCCCTGATGTGTATATATTGTACATATGTATACAGCCCTATGCAGTAAGTGTTGCTTGTTCTATACAAGTAAAATGTGTCTTTTATTACACAGGTATGGCTCCACCCACTCCACTCTTATCCAGGGCTGTCTAAATGAGAGGGCACACCTGGGCACTGCCCAGGGGCCCCAGCTGCATGGAGGAGGCAGATACAAAAACTACAGCAGGGAAATCTTAAATCTCACCATTGTGGTAGGGGTAGAGACAAAAGCTCCTGCTGGGAAACCTCATCATTGTGAGAAGAGCATAAGCGCAAACTACTGTGGGGACAGCTCCCTTTATGGGAGGGGTAGAGGCACAAACTATTTCGGAGAACACTCACCAATGTGAGAGGGGCAAAGACACAAACTTCGGCAGGGAAAGCCGACTACTGTGGGTGGGACAGAGGCACAAACCACGCAATGGAAATCTCATCATTGTTGGAGAGGCACAGGCGAAAATTACCGGGGGGGAAATCTCACCATTGTGGGAGGGGCAGAGACACAAACTACTGCTAAAGAATGTCCTCGTGGGATGGGCAGAGACACAAACTACTGCTAAAGAATGTCCTCGTGGGAGGGGCAGAGACACAAACTACTGCTAAAGAATGTCCTCGTGGGAGGGGCAGAGACACAAACTACTGTGGGGAACCATTCTGGAAATCGTCCTGCACCTTATTTAATGTTTCACTAGTTGCGCACAGTACACCAGTACACAGAATACCACTATTTCTTCCTTTCACAACAAAGTGTCCTCCATGTTTTTCTGATAGTCCTAAGGGAGGATGTTGATTTACTGGGTTGGCCCATCCTCTGAGGTAGCGGCAATGCTAGTTGTTTCTGCTCATTAATAAGGTGCAGAGGATTAGTGTGCATTTCCCAAATGCCGTCCTTATGAAGGACACTTTCAGCCTTGTTGAATAAAGAGTTCTGATTCATCAGTGCAGTAACTGATGGCAGCCAATCGGGACTCACTCTGCTTCAGTCTGACCAGTACAGGACCAATTCTCATTGGTTGCAGGTGGAAGCTCTTTATTGGATTTGATAAGTATTATAAGTTAATTGTTGATTATTTTCTGGTACCTACCAGCTGTCTCCTCTTCCACACATGGAATGGTTATTGGCTCCTCTGGGGTGGTCTCTAAATCCTCCACACACAGATTGTCCTCTGCCGTTTCTGATGGTAAGATGCAGACTGCAGGGAGAGAAGGATCTTGGCATTATTGTGCATACAACAAACCGCACACCTCTAGACACTCTGCTCTCCTAGTTTCACCATATTTACAGAGGTCATTCCCATTTCAAGCTCCACCCCTTCTACATTTGGCGATTAATATTTGGGCCGTATCGTCACAAAAATGCATCCATACAATCAGTCTAATTTGTAATGTGTGTGTGTGTGACCCGTGCCGGTGTGTTTTATTACCTCTCACGGAGATCACACTACTCCCCCCCCCCCCCGATAGTGCATTTTCTTTCATCAGAAGGACAGCACCATCTTTGTTCAGGCATCGGCCAAGGTCACCACCTACTTCTTGGACAGAGATGGAACAGTCATGTAAATCCTGGTGCCTGTGCAGTTCTTGGCTGTCTTCACAAATGTCACAGATTACCCCTGTTGCAGCCTTTCACCTTGTGACTTGCAACTAAGTTGCAATGTGCAGTCTGATCACTGGGGGGGAGAGGAGACTAATGAAATGCTTCCTTTTGCCTGCAGCCAAGGCTGGACTGGGACAGAAATTTGTCCCTGGACTTCATCCAGACTGGCCCACTTTGACAGGTCTCTCCCATGGCAGCCGGACAACTCCCGCACCCCCCGCCCCCGGCCACCCAAGCCCCCTCTCCCCCTTCACTAGCCGTTCTACTTTATTAGAGTAGAATGGTTGGTACTGGTACTCTTATAGGCAGTACCTGTGTGGAAGCTAGACATTATTTCACCCGGGGCAAAGAATCAGTTTGGTGCCCCCCTTATAGGACAAGATTAGGCAGAAGTGAGAAACTCCCAGGCCATAGCTGTTGAGTTAGCTGTCTGTCCCCTCCCCCATGCTCCTCTGTCGTCCCCCCTGCTCCTCTAGTCCTCCCCCTGCCTCTTTGTTCCCCCCAGGTGAGTGCTGCGGGGAGGGAGAGGAGGTGAGCGTTGCGGAAAGGGAGAGACAGAGGAGCAGAGGGGGGCAGCGGTCCGCTGTCACTGAAGCCGGCCCACTGAGCCACCGGCCCACCGGGAAACTCCCTGTAGTCCCAATGGCCAGTCCATCCCTGCCTGCAGCAGACTGATGACATCATGTCAGAGCTCAAGGACAGCTTTTTATATATATATATATATATATATATATATATATATATATATATATATATATATATATATATATATATATATATATATATATATATATATATATATATATATATATATATATAATAAAAGGTAGAATTGTTCTAAGAAATTTATACTGTTAATATTGTGCCAAGTCAGGAATTTAAAAATGTGGCCATCTGAGACTATTGACGGGTCCACTTTAATGGAACAAATCATATATAAGAAACAGATTTCAAAGGATTGGGAGATGTGATTGGCTGCAATGGCTTGCCACATATTCTTTATTTGGGGTCAGCCTTATGCAGCGTCTGGCCCAGAGACCAGGGGATTAAAGCCCATGCATTGATACACATTTTAAAATGTTAGGTCATCTGACCAAACGCAGCATCAGGACTTCATGATATCACACAATGTATTGGTGCAAGTTGCAACATTGTTTTGCTGGAAACAATAGAAAGCTAAATACACCGAGTTAAAACACATGTTGTTTGACATATTGATCTTTATTTTCTGTGCAGACTGGCTATCTATGCTAATAAAAAGATCATCACATCTGATTAAATAAAGCCAAACGTCCACAAATTTGAGATGTGACCCTGCGGGGAAAGGGGGGGAGACTGTGACCCTGCAGGGGAGGGGGGGGGGACTGTGACCCTTCAGGGGAGGGGAGAGAACCGTGACCCTGCAGGGGAGGGAGGAACAGATTTGTCACCCTGCAGAGGAGGGGAAGAGAGCTGTGACATTGGAGGGGAGGGAAGAGAACTGTGACATTGGAGGGGAGGACTGAGACATTGGAGAAGAGGTGAGATAACTGTAACACTTGAAGGAAGGGGAGATAACAGTGGCACCCTACAGGGGAGGGGTGAGAACTATGACACTGCAGGGGAGGGGTGAGAACTATGACACTGCAGGGGAGGGGTGAGAACTATGACACTGCAGGGGAGGGGTGAGAACCATGACACTGCAGGGGAGGGGTGAGAACCATGACACTGCAGGGGAGGGGAGAGAACCATGACACTGCAGGGGAGGGGAGAGAACCATGACACTGCAGGGGAGGGGAGAGAACCATGACACTGCAGGGGAGGGGAGAGAACCATGACACTGCAGGGGAGGGGAGAGAACCATGACACTGCAGGGGAGGGGAGAGAACCATGACACTGCAGGGGAGGGAATAAAACTACTAGACTGCATGGGAGGGGAGAGAACTGTAACATTACAGGGGAGTAAAGAGAATGGCACTGTGGGGGAGGGAAGAAAACTGTGACACTGCAGGGGAAGGAAGAGAGCCATGACGCTGCAGGGAGGGAAGGAAACTAGGAGAATGCATGGGAGGGGGGGAACTGTGACAATGCAGGGGTGGGGTAAAAACAGTGGCACTGTGGGGAGGAGTGAGAATGGTGATACTGCAGGGAAGGGGCAGTGTGGCAGGGAAGGGGAGAGAACTGTGGCCCTGCAGGGGAGAGAGGAGCGCTTAGACATTGGCAGCTGTGGGGGCATAGCTGGCACTGCAGTGCAGGGGAGACTGCTGTGATTTTGCAGGGAATGTGGGAAAATTGAGACACTGCAGGGGAGGGGAAAGCCTGGGGGTGGTGTCACTTTCATTCACAGAACACATACACTGCTTACTTCACATGGGTAGAGCCTCTAGAATAAAATAAGGGGGGGGCTTTCATAGGTAGACATGGCTATTTCATGTCTTATTAGTACAATTTGGTTACATCAGGTGTTTTCTGAAGGTGACAAGGTGCACAGATGGTGCAAACCCAATACACGCAGGACAGAAACTACACCACTAGGGATTCTGAGCTCTTTGGGGGCAGCCCTACAGACACAGCCTGTTATTCATACAAGATGTAGCCCAGAACCAATCATAACTCATCTTTTACAGCTGTCACTGATTGGTTGCTCACTGCATTGACCATCATTGACCAATTAGAACAGAAATCACAACGAGTTCTGGTTTTATCTCATTTTATTTAAGTTTCTCCCCTCATTCCTGTCAGTGAGCACATCACATTCTGGGTCCTGCCAGTCATGTAATAGATGGAAAATTCTGGCGGTATGTCGGTCACTGTACACGTATTAATAGATTGCTGCTGTTATTTGTCCAGCTAAGATTGCTAAGACTTCAGTTACAGGGGATATCAGCAGCTAAACCCGCAACTAGGCGCTACAAGCCTCCGAAATCCACTGGATGGCCGTTATCAGTCTGAGAATGAAGCGTATTCTCTATCTTGGTCATTAGACTGGATGGTGAGGTGGACGAAGCGGATGGAGAGGGTGCCGGTCTTCTGTTTTCCATTGTTTCAGGGGTCAGTTACACCCCACTTCCCTCTGAAACAAAGGAGAAGAGAAAACAATTAATATCGTCCAGACTGACCCACACCAAGCGCCATCCATCATCGTACCCCAGAGGAAGGCCATAGGTGGAAGATCTGACCACCATATTCCGTTCCTACCAGTTCACAATCATATGATGCAACCAGAGGGGTCTGTTCTAAGGGATAGACATTCCCATATCTGTGCACCATCTATGGGGACATCCTTCACTGATCAGATCTTCCAACCAACATCCAATGTCTATGAAAAGGATTCTACCATGTTGAGGCATTAGTCCTGGCGTGTGGAGTTCCGAAAAGTCACAGACACAAATTCTCCTGCGCTTGGGAGTAAGCCTGCCCAAAGTGAGTGTGTTATATCTCCAGGGATGGACTGGCCATCGGGACTACCGGGAGTTTCCCGGTGGGCCGATAGCTCAGTGGGCCGGTCGTCACTCAGGGGCGTTGGGAGGGAGTGGCTAGAGCCCGAGTCTCGTATTTCTCATGTAGAATTATTAGCCCCGAGTGTAAACAGTGATTGGTGGGCAAGTGGGGGCGTGTGGCCGCGGTCAGAGTGGAGCTGTCAAAACGAAGCACTGATGTCGGGGATGGGCGGGGCCCCCCCCATCCCCGACATCGGTGCTTAGATGTTGTTAATTTTTTTGCGCAATTGCTTATAGTTTATATACTGTTTTTGTGCGTGTTTGCAAAAATAAAGTGGGCCGATCTGGATGAAGTCCAGGGCCAAATTTTTGTCTCAGTCCAGCCCTGTATATCTCCATCTTGGTTTAATAAGGATAAGCCACGTCTAAAGTCTGGGGATATCAGACTTCTGGTGTGTGGAGGCTATGGCCCGGATTCTTGAAACACTTACGCCGACGTATCTTCAGACTTCTGGTGTGTGGAGGCTATGGCCCGGATTCTTAAAAACACTTACGCCGACGTATCTCTATATACGCCGCATAAGTGCACAGATGCGCCGTCGTATTTACGCGTTGAATATGCAAATGACCGAGCTACGCCGATTCACGAACGTACTTGCGCCCGTCACAGTAGTATACGTCGTTTACGTAAGGCGTACGTCCGGCGTAAAGTTATTCCACCTATAGGAGGCGCATCCCATGCAAAGGTATGGACGACGGAACAGCCGTCGTATTTTACGTTGTTTACGTAGGACTACGTGAATAGGGCTGGGCGTAGGTTACGTTCAGTGATTCGACGTATCTTGGGCGTTAGGTCCGACATGATTCTGAGCATGCGCACTGTGAAGTGCCCACGGGACGGCGCATGCGCAGTTCATTTGGCTCTTCATTTTCATGGGGTCACGGTTAATTTAAATGTATCACGCCCACAACCTTCCTACTTTGAATTGGGCGGGCTTACGCCGGCCAATTTACATTACGCTGGCGCAACGTAGGGAGCGAGTGCTTTGTGAATACTCTGCTTGCCTCTCTGGGATACGTCGGCGTAGCGCATATGAGATGCGCTATGCCGGCACAAAGATGTGCCGATCTACCTGAATCTGGCCCTATGAACCCGTCTGATGCTCGGTATGCATTATACACGAGCAAAGCTCACAATTTGCATAAAAGGTTTCTTATATTTGTCATTGAGAGGTTCCCACCACCACGTGGGTTCAGTAAAAGTCTTATGAGGATCTGTGTAGTGCAGAAATAAAATTCCACCATGGGGTGAAGTCACATGACAGGTGGTGACCCCATAATGAGACGTTTGGTCAGAATACCTCAATTTACCCCTGACGCTGACAGGCCGTACAAAGCTTGTCTGACCCACATTCACAGCACCTGAGCCTCGCTAATCTAATTACAACAAACACCCATAATGCAACGGGAGGAAAGAGGATTATTGAGCACACACTTACTTTGCTCCACTTGGCAGAGCATAACGTTCTGTGAGTCCTGTTGGGAAGAAGAAAATTTGTGTTGCCATCAATATGAAGACAGAACAGGAAGCCTACACTGTCATTCGGTATTACCATGGACCCATAAACGCCATACAGAGGGTCTCGTGGACCCACAAAAATGATACAGTGGGGCCTACAAACACCATACAGGGGATCTCCGTGGGCCCACAAACACAATACGGGAAGGTTCTACATGGGCTTATGAACACCATACAAGGGGTCTCCATGGGCCCACAAACGCAATACAAGTGGGTCGCCATTGGGCATGTTTATCGTTTTCCGTCTGAATTTCTGGGAATTTCGCGTTTGCTTTAAGAAACGATAATGAACGCGCAGAATCCGAAATCCGAACGATCCGACATAAAAAATGCTTTATTTTCGTTTTTGCTTCGTCGCGAAACAACAGTTCGATATAGATAGAAGATTCGGCATGACGGTGTCTATCAAACCTGCAGTTGAATGTGTCAAACCTAACTCTATTAGTCCAAGATTATTCTACATAGAGAGAAAAGATTCAACATTATAGAGACATGAAGATTAGACGAAGCAGCTAAAAACATACGATCGCTGCCAGCGGACATTTATGGTCAAATGCTCCGCCCATAGGCTATAGAACAATTCTTAGCTTCGTCGAATCTTCTTAGAACATTCGACAAACGCCATAAGCCTTCAATGACAGATTCGACCCTAATTCGAATTTTCAGACGAATGCATTTTTTTAACGAAACAAAATAAATAAAAACGAATTTCGGAAGTAACAAATTTATTTATTTTTCGGACGAAAACGAAATTCTGAAACAAAATATTTCAGTGTACACATGTCTAGCCGCCATGGTCCCGAAAATCACCATCTGAGGGGTGAACATAAACAGACATGTACTATACAGGGGAGTCACAATGTGAACATATAACCATCTATACAGGGGAGTCACAATGTGAACATATAACCATCCAGAGCAGTGGTCTCCAAACTCCGGGCCGGATGTGGCCCTTTGCTTGCTTTTATCCGGCCCTTGAGGCATTATTCCTCCCATTGACACCAATGATGGGACACTGTTCCTCCCATTGACACCAATGATGGGACACTGTTCCTCCCACTGACACTAAAGATGGGGCGCTATTCCTCCCACTGACACCAACTCTTTCTCCCTCTAATGCCAAAGATGGGGCATTTTTTACTCCCACTGGGCATAGTCCGCCCCCCCTGAAGTCTGAATCTTAGTAAACTTGCCCTTTGCGTAGAAAGTTTGGAGATCCCTGATCCAGAGGATCAGCATAGGCCCCACATACACTATCTAGTGAGTATGATTATGGGTCCACATACAACATCCAGATTGTTCACCATGGGCACCCATATACTATTCAGAGAGTTCATTATAGGCACACATACACCATACGGGGGGTTCGCCACAGGCACACATACACCATATAAGGGGACTCTATGGCCCCCACATACCCTATCCAGGGAGTATTATTACAGGCCCACATGCCTATAAGGGGGTTTCCATAAACGCGCACACACACCATCCGGTTGACCCTACAATCTGTATATGTTGGTATTCTCTATGTACATAAAGATCTTCATAAGACAAAATGGCGGTGTTTCCTCACATTAGCAGCAGCGTACCTGTTTTGTCACGGGCTGTGGGATGACCTTCTCTAGTCCCTGAGTGATCCAGCTCAGAACTCTGCCAACAAAACATTTGTATATTATTGATCTTGCGTAGTGTACTGCTTCTTTATGAATAGTGAAAAATGTAATACCTCTTAATAGGTGGGATTTTCAAGGCAACAATAATTGTGGGTGACAACTAGGTCATAAAATATTAATTTATTACAAAATAGTAGATAAACAGACTAATTATCGCAACAACACAGTATCAAAATACATTATAAAAACATGATTTGTAGAAAAAGTACTGTAGATCACCGCATGCCCCAGGACAAGGCTAAGGGCAAAGATGATTTTTCCAACGCGTTTCAAATCCAGACCTAAATCAAATTGAGACTCTGTGGTAAGACTTGAAAATTGCTGTTCACAGACGCTCTCCATCCAATCTGACAGAGCTTGAGATATTTTGCAAAGAAGAACAATGGGCAGAAATGTCCCTCTCTAAATGTGCAAAGCTGGTAGAGACATCCCCAAAAAGACTTGCAGCTGTAATTCCAGTGAAAGGAGGTTCTACAAAGTATTGACTCCGGGGGGCGCTATACAAATACACACCACACTTTTCACATATTTATTTGTAAAAAAAATTGAAACCTATTTCTAATTTTCCTTCCACTTCACAATTATGTGTCACTTTGTGTTGACGTATAACATAAAATCCCAATAAAATGCATTTACGTTTTTGGTTGTAACATGACAAAATGTGGAAAATTCCAAGGGGTATGAATACTTTTTCATGGCACTGTATATAGGATCAGATATGTAGGATCAAATATATAGGATCTATAATAGATATACAGTGGAACCTCGGTTTGCGAGTAACCAGGTTAACAAGCATTTTGAAAGACGAGCAACTTGGGGTGTGCAGTACCACATTTGGCCTGAGGTGCGGGGTGCTGGAGCCGTTTGGGAATGCTCGGAAATACTCAGCTCCCGAGGGTTTCCTAAGTCAGCCGAGCTGTCTTCAGGCCATTCCGAGGCTCTCCGGCGCCCCACCTCTGGCCACATGCGGTATTGCATGCCATTGAAGTCAATGCGGAACAAATTATTTTCGTTTCCATTGACTTCTATGGGGAAACTCGCTTTAATATGCAAGTGCTTTGGATTACGAGAATTCTGGAACGCATTATACTCGTAATCCAAGGTTCCACTGTATAGGATCAAATGTAGAGGATAGGTTTTATAAGAAAGCAAATATAGGGTTAGATATGTAGGATATGATATATAGGATCGAATACATAGAATCGGATTTATAAAATGGCATAATACATAAAACAAAACAAGAGGAGTAAAGAGACATGGCAAGAAAAAGATGGCGATCGCCATCCAGACATTATTACTCACCCTGTACTCTCCGTGCTGGGGGTGGGAACAAATAAATATAAGTTATATATGTGATGATGGCACAGATTTTATTCTAGAAACTTCCATCGTGGCTCCTGCACTCACCTGGCTTTAGAGTCTTTTCTGGTTGCTGTGAAAACAAAAAAATTTCAAATTAGAATCCTTAAAATGTTTAACCCCTTCCAGGGCTGGACTGGGACAGAAATTTGGCCCTGGACTTCATCCAGACTGGCCCACTTTGACAGGTCTCTCCCATGGCGGCCGGACAACTCCCGCACCCCCCCTCCCCCGGCCACCCGCACCCCCTCTCCCCCTTCACTAGCCACTAGCCATTCTACTTTATTAGAGTAGAACGGCTGGTACTGGTACTCTTTTAGGCAGTACCAGTGGGGAAGCTAGACATTATTTCACCCAGGGCAAAGAATCAGTTCGGTGCCCCCCCTTATGGGACAAGATTAGGCAGAAGTGAGAAACTCCCAGGCCATAGCTGTTGAGTCAGCTGTCTGTCCCCTCCCCCCATGCTCATCCCCCCCTGCTCCTCTGGCCCTCCTCCTGCTTATTTGTTCCCCCCAGGGGAGCGCTGCGGGGAGGGAGAGACAGAGGAGCGGAGGGGGGGGGGCGGTCCGCTGTCACTGAAGCCGGCCCACAGAGCCATCGGCCCACCGGGAAACTCCCTGTAGTCCCAATGGCCAGTCCATCCCTGACCCCTTCATTGCCAGCTGACAGATGGAAGGAGGGGCTCACCTGGGGTTTGTGCAGACAGTTCCTCCTCCTTTGGTTTTTCTTCCTGTCAATCAGACACAAGAGGTAGAAAGTGAGTAAAGTGGGCGAATCCAATCTGAACTTTGTGTATATCTTCTCTGACGTGTCTCCAGCTGATTTGTATATTGTCCTTTTCTGGACAATCGCTGCACTAACCAAATCTTGAACAGGACTGTGCTCCCCCCCCCCCCCCCCCCCCTCCGATAATTGACACCCGTCTTCTACGCTGAAGGTAAGGTGACTTTTCACAAAAAAAGTTCCCACCCACACAAATTTAAGATCCATAAAAAAAAACATCCCAACCATAGGTCACCCCCGGAAACCCAAAAACTCACTTCCACCTTCTTAGCGACCACCACAGGGGTTTCAGGCTGTGGCACCACCTTTCCCAGGCCCTGCATCAGCCAGGTCAGCACTCCGCTACCAGACCTGGTGGTGGAGAGAAGATGAACATGGGACTTCATGCCAGGTGGGTGTTATCTAATGGGATCTTGCAAGGTGTCATACGTACCCCTTATCTGGCACTGCTGCCTCAACCTCTGAAGTGGGAGCTGGTGGGTCTTCAGCTGGAGCAGGTGTAGGTGCGGCTGCAGGAAGGGGTGCAGGAGTGTGCACTGGGGACACTGGAGGGATGTTCATTTCTGCACAAACCAAAGAAAGACTTGTCAATGGGCAAATCACCTTTTCTTTCCTTTATACCTGCATGTATCAAATATTACATTCTAGCCCTATAAACTGCCCATCCTCACCTTCTACCCTCATAAACTGCCCCTCCATCAATTCCTACCTTTTCAATCTGCCCTACCATCACCTTCAACCCCTATAAACTGCCCCACTCTAACCATCTACCCCTATAAATTGCCCCATCACCACCATCCCCTTCAACCCTTATAAACTGCCCCACCATCATCTTCTACCCCATCCTCACCTTCTACCATTATAAACTGCTTTACCATCACTTTCTACCCATCTAATCTGCCCTACCATTACCTTCAAGCCCCTATAAACTGCCTGACCCTCACTTTCTACCCCAATAAACTGCCCCACCATTACTTTCTACCCTTCAAACCTCCCCACCATCACATTTGACCCCTATCAACTGCCCCACAATCACCTTCAACCCCTATAAACTGCCCCACCATCACCTTTTATCCTAGTAAACTTTCCCACCATCACCTTCAACTGTTATAAACTGCCCCACCATCACTTTCTACCCTTCCAGCCTCCTCACCATCACCTTCTACTCATCCAATCTGCCCTACCATCACCTTTGACCCCTATAAACTGCCCCTCAATCACCTCCTACCCCTATAAACTGCCCTACCATCATCCTTAACTCCTATAAGGTGCCCCACCATCACCTTCTACCACTATAAACTGCCTACCGTCACCTTCTACCTCTCCAATCTGCTGCATCATCACTGTCTACCCATCCAAGCTGCATGGCCATCATCTTTTACCATTCCACTCTACCCTACCAAGCCCTTTTTTTTTCTTATAATCTGCCTAATCGTCACTTTCTGCGCCTTCAACCTGCCCCACTATCACGTTCTACCCGTCCAATCTGTCTGGCCATCATGTTCTACCTCTCTATTCTGCCCTACCATCTTTTTCTACCCATTGAATCTGTCCAGCCATCACCTTCTACCTCTCCAATCTGCCCCACCATCATCTTCTACCATGTAGAACAAGTTAAATAGAATTAAAAAAAGGTTATTTTTTGTCTTCCCCTCATGGGCCAGCAAACCAATATACTATCTACGGCGTCTTGGTTGTCGTTTATATTCTTGATTTGTTTTTTTCTTTTAGTATGTTGGTTAGTTAATTAATTTTACCTCCTTTTACAGTGTTGATGTGCCATTATGCCCATGTGTATGCTTAGACAGGGCAATCGCCTTAAGACACGGTACTATAACCAAGTTTATCTGTCTGAATATATTGTATTGACTTTTTCTTTGACACTTGTACAATGTCTCTTGCACCGTATCTTCTATATTATCTGTACTGTATGTTTTTTTTCTTTTGTTGATTTTATGGCACAATAAATATTTTTCTGAGGGGAGGGAAGAAATCAGGCCTCCGCTGTTATAGGTGCCCTAGGTACATGTGACACCAATAAAAAAAACTCCATTGTATATAACAGCTTGTGCTCCACACTTCCCACATACAAAATCAAACAATTTATAGTGATATACCTACTACTGCTCACTTGTCTCACCCCACCAACCCCAGTGGGCACTGTGACAGGAAGTCAGGTAAATCTGTGGGTGTTGTCACAGTCGGGACATAGATTTCTGCCTTGTTAGGCAATACACCAATCATTATTAGGCGTCGGCTGCCAGAAATAGCCAGGAAGGCTAAGGGCCGTTGGAAGACTCCAGCTGTTCAGACTGAGGCAATTAAAGGCCTCTATAAAGCAGCCCAGAGGATAACCACTAATTGGCTGCGTCACTCCTAAGGCTGTGTGAACAGGAGAGCAGTGCCAGAAAATTCTCCTGATGAGGTGAGGAGACCATTGACTTTTTCCTGTGTTACAGAAAGGAAAAGACTATTGTTTTGTGCTGTATGACCAGCACTGTTTACCCAGCAGTAGGCTGTGGTAGACTTCATAGATAGGTTCCTGTGTGGAAGGTAGACGCCCAGAGTGGCTAGAGTTTATTTTACGTTTTGATTTTGTTTATGCTGTTTGGATGCTTGCAATTGTTTTCCAGCAAGATGGAAAAATAAACCAGAAACTTTGTTTTCAACCGTCTTTGACTGCCAGTCTGTATAAATTCAGTGTGTGGTGAACCCAACCAAGGGGTCACACACCCCGCTACCGAGCTAACCCCTCACAGCACTTACCTTCCGACTTCTCTGCCTTTTCTTCAACTTGCAGTTTCTGGAAAAGTGCAGATGACAGTTAGTGGCAGTGACAAGCACATTTCCTATACCAGAGCTGCAGGAAGCCAGACCAGACAATCAATGTTCTGCCATCTAACCTTGTAGGGGGACACCTGGAGATCTCTAAACCAAGTGAGCTAGCAATGACCCGAACATTGACCCCCGACCCCTAACAATGGCCCAAACCCAAAAATTACCCTGACCTCTAACAATGACCTTAATTCTTAACATGACGCAAACCCCTAACAACATATACCTCCCAACTTTCTGAGATGGGAATGAGGGACACCTATCAGCAAAAGTATGCAGGCATAGGACACGCCCCCTTAAAGGAGAATTGTACCAAAAAACAAGATTGGTTAAACCCACAAGTGCTTTTTTTACCACTACTATTTCTTTTATGTTGGCTTTTGGAATTAACAAATGCAGCAATTTAGAAAGTGGATGAAGGGTTTATCACTGGAAAACACTTTTTGATAGATAAAAAGTGCATTTTATATACATCTATATAGATCAGACCAAAATGAGAGACAAATGAGGAGGAATGAGGGACAGAGGGACATTGCTCCAAATCAGGGACAGTCCCTCAAAATCGGGGACAGTTGGGAGCTATGCCTAACAATGACCCCAACATTGACCCAAATGCTTAACAATTAACACTAACCTTTAACCCCTAAACATAATCTCTAACCCAAACAACTTCTAACACCAGGCAATGACCCTGACATTAATAATCGTTAACCCCTAAAACTGTCCTAGAAAGTACCCTGATCTCTAACAATTACCCCAACCTCTAATCCTATAATTGACGCTATCCTAACCCCTAAACTCACAATAAACTGTTCCTAAAGCCAGCCATAGACAGTGAGAATCTAGGCCAGTTTAGAAGGGACTGGCCGAGAGTCAAACTATGTATGGGCAGGCTGATTTACCAAAGTTGATTGATCGATCCACTTGGAAACGACCAGCCTGTCTGATTTTTTTTTTCATGCGATTTATTGCCAGCAACTATAGCCACTAGCAATAATCACCATGTGTTCTGTTCCCCTGGCAGGAACGGTATCCCCTGCTCCCCCCCCCCCCCCAGCCAGGAGAACACAGTAGCCCCATGGCAGGGATTCCCCCATCAATACTGACTCTGTTGATGGGGGAATCAAGCGATTTTCTTTCCTGCTAATCAAGCTTGCAGAAAAGAAAATCGCATCATCTATGACCGTTTTATCTTCACCTTCAACCTTACCAGTGACCATAACACTAACTTTAACCCTAAACTCTAACCCTAACAATGACTTTAACTTCTAGCTTGACCCAAATATCTAACGATAATGGTAACCTCTAATCCTAATAATGACCCTAACCTCTAATCCCCAGCAATGTCCCTATCCCCTAACAATGACCCCAACCTCTATCCCCCCCAACCAAGACCCTAACCTCACTGTTCCCTAACCATGACCCTAACCACTAACTAACATTGACCCCAATATTTTCCTAGCCCTAACCTCTAACAATAACCACACAGAAAGCACACAATGCCAGGATAAGGTGCTTGTCCAATCTAACAATCTCAATTATAAGCATTTTTGGCATCAAAATATCAAATTTATCAAAATACAGCACATGTTGTGAGAAGGCCACCTACCTGCTCCTCTGGAGCACTTTGTTGTGAGCTGCTGATGCTGGTCCTGTGTGCCCAGGTGGGCTGAGGGACAACCTTCTCCAGGCCATGAGAAAGCCAGGACAGGACACCTATAGAGGAGCTGTTGAAGAGGAGACAGTGTTTGAGAATATCAACTCTCATAAAAGACACCATGCAGAAGCAAAAATCCCTTTCAGTCTAGCATGGGATCCTAGGGACATTGAACCCTTCCAAACTGGCATGGGATCCAGGGACATTGAACCCTTCCAACCTGGCATGGGATCCAGGGACATTGAACCCTTCCAACCTGGCATGGGATCCCAGGGACATTGTACCCCCTCAGTCTGGTATGGAATCAAAGGACATTGGACCCCTTCCGTCTGGTATGAGATCCCAGGGATATTGGACCCCTCTAGCCTTGGATGGGATCCCAGGCACATTGGACACCTCCAGCCTGGCATAGGATCCCAGGGACATTAGACCCCTTCAGTCTGGTATGGGATGCCAGGGACATTGGACCCCTTCAGTCTGGTATGGGATCCCATGGACATTAGACCCCTTCAGTCTGGTATGGGATCCCAGGGACATTAGACCCCTTCAGTCTGGTATGGGATCCCAGGGACATTAGACCCCTTCAGTCTGGTATGGGATCCCAGGGACATTAGACCCCTTCGGTCTGGTATGGGATCCCAGGGACATTAGACCCCTTCGGTCTGGTATGGGATCCCAGGGACATTAGACCCCTTCGGTCTGGTATGGGATCCCAGGGACATTAGACCCCTTCAGTCTGGTATGGGATGCCAGGGACATTAGACCCCTTCAGTCTGGTATGGGATGCCAGGGACATTAGACCCCCTTCAGTCTGGTATGGGATGCCAGGGACATTAGACCCCTTCAGTCTGGTATGAGATCCCAGGGATATTGGACCCTTCTAGCCTTGGATGGGATCCCAAGCACATTGGACTGCTCCAGCCTGGCATAGGATCCCAGGGACATTAGACCCCTTCAGTCTGGTATGGGATCCCAGGGACATTAGACCCCTTCAGTCTGGTATGGGATCCCAGGGACATTAGACCCCTACAGTCTGGGATCCCAGGGACATTAGACCCCTTCAGTCTGGTATGGGATCCCAGGGACATTAGACCCCTTCAGTCTGGTATGGGATCCCAGGGACATTAGACCCCTTCAGTCTGGTATGGGATGCCAGGGACATTAGACCCCTTCAGTCTGGTATGGGATGCCAGGGACATTAGACCCCTTCAGTCTGGTATGGGATGCCAGGGACATTGACTTGATTCAGACCAATATGGAAGCCCAGTGAGTACTATGAGTAGATTTGCCATTTTTCAGTAAAGTTGTACAGCAGCAATGATGTATAAAGTGCAGAGATGAATTCTGATTGGTGGCTTTGGTTACATAACTAGGAAGATACTAAGAAATGCCAGTTACCTTTCTGTCTGGCCAGTGGGACCATTCTCTGTCTTCTTTTCTACTACAGGAAAGAAAAGATTAGTAAAAGAACACAAAGACACTGACATTACTCTGCATACACACTGCCAGTCCTGATCCCTGTTCTAGGACACCAGGCCCCCTTCCTCCGGACGAATAGAAAGTAGGACCACCATCCGTATGTTTTTTTGGGGGCGGGATCGGATCAGAAGGCAGCGGGTGTCGGCAGACACGTGTCCGCTGCTCCAAAGAGGATTCTGGAGGGTCCGATAAGTTCTGCCTGGAAAAACTGACAGGCGGACCTGATCCAACAACCTGTGTGAAAGGGCCCTTAAGCACTTTTTCAGGAGGGGATTTACGAAATCTGGAGCACACAGAATCTGGTGCAGCTGTGCATAGTAACTCATCAGCTTCTAACTTCAGCTTGTTCAATTAAGCTTTGACAATAAAACCCCCGTTCGCAACGGTGCGGTTGTGACAGTTCCAAATCGTATGACAAATTGCACCCCATTGTCGGCAATGGAACAGGCCATTTTTTGCAATGTGGCACTGCGTTACTTTAACTGACAATTGTGCGGTCATGCGATGCTGTACAGAAATGAATGTGACAGGAGTCACTTTGGGTGGGGGGTTTGTGCAACTCGGCATACTTTGGACAACTCTGGAAACTCTGTGTCCAGCTTCCCGGGACCCTCTTATGTGTAAATTGCCCTGTGTCTCTAATAGGGGCACAGGGTGAATATGAACCCCACTATGATCTGTGCTAGTCAGACTCAATGTTGTAGTATATATTGTGTGTCTCATGCTGTTGTGGACTCTTTGCTGTGATCGTTTGGGGTGTGGTTGTATTCCATTTGTTTGGGTTTGTCTGCCTTGGAAAAACACATATTATGGTATGGATGTCCGTGTGGAGGGGGGATTCCTCCAGCAGCCTCCCTGCTGATAAGATTGTTTACTGATGAGAAGTTTAAACCCACCTGACCTGTGTGTCTATTGTCATTGGACAGTTTAACCCGCCCTGAATCCAAGGGTGGGGGGGAAGTGTCTGAGTTCGATATCTGTGTAACACGTACTTGAATAAAGTGAGTCTGCTGGTTTTTACCCAACACTGAAGTACGGCTGTTGACTGGGTGGGCTAAAGAGTCTTGGCTAGTGCTGTTTCTATGCAGAGGATGCATTGACAGCAGACATAGTCCTGTTGAGGACGAGGGTTCTTCACAATGAAATGTATGTATTTTCTCCCACAAATAGAGCTTTCTTTTGGTGGTATTTGATCACCAATGCGGTTTTATATTTTGGCGCTATAAACAACAAAAAAAAGAACGACAATATATATTTTAAAAAAATGCTATAATACCTATCCAATTAAAAAAAAAAATAGAATTTCTTCATAAATTTAGGCCACATATTTTTGGGGAAAAAAATCCCAATATGTGTATATTGATTGGTTTCTGCAAAAGTTATAGCATCTACAAACTATGGTGTGTGTGTGTGTGTGTGTGTGTATGTATGTATGTATGTATGTATGTATGTATGTATGTATGTATATGTATATATATATATATGTATGTGTATGTGTATATATATATATATATATATATATATATATATATATATATATATATATATATATATATGTATGTGTATGTGTGTATGTATATATATATATATATATATATATATATATATATATATATATATATATATATATATATATATATATATATATATATATATATATATATATACTGGATATTTTTTTTTACTAGTAATAGCAGCGATCAGTGACACATAGCGGGACTGTGATATTGTGGCGAGCATTCTGACACTAACTGACACTTTTTGACAACTGTGACACCAATACAGTTATCGGTGCTTAAAATATACTCTGTCACTGTATTAATGACACTGGCTGGGAAGGGGTTAAAATGCTAGGGCAATCAAAGTGTTAAATGTGTGTCTAAGTAGTGTACTATGTGTAATGCTTTTACTCAGTGCCGATCCTGACCTCCCTGGGGCCCTAAGCAAAATGACATGTCACATTAAAGTTGAGAAGCGGAGGGTGGGGGAGCTGCCGACAGTGACATGTCACATTAAAGATTAAAGTTGAGAAGCTGGGTGAGGGGGTGTTCTGCTGTCGGAAATGACATCTTACATTAAAGTGAGAAGTGGGGGGTGCTGACTCCTTACCTCTTCTCCCATGCAGCCAGCAAGTTGAGAAGCGGGGTGTGGGGCCGAAAATTACTTCTCAGCAGGCGGGGCCTCTAGTAATTTGGGGGGCCCTCTGCAGCTTTGCGGGGCCCTAAGCGGCTTGCATAGTGAGCCTATAGGGTGGATCGGCCCTGCTTTTACTACTGTATGTGTCCGATTTGAAAAAGCGTACATGTGTTACAAATTATTGTTCTGTTATGCGCTAGTTTTTTTTCGTTTTTTTCTTAATGCAGCAGCTGGGAGTAAGGAAAGGTGTGATACACACGATCGGAAATTGCGACAAGAAACCCGTGGATTTATTCTGACGGAATGTTGGCTCAAACTTGTGTTGCATACACACGGTCACACAAATCTTGGCGGAAATTCCGACCGTCAAGAACACAGTGACGTACAAGATGTACAACGAGCCAAGATCAATGCGGTTCAATAGGCAGTTTGGCTCTTCTGCTTGATTCTGAGCATGCATGTTTTTTTTTCACGTCGGAATTGCATACAGGCGAGCACGTTTTCCCATAGAAACGTTTTCCCTTCGAAAAAATAGAGAACCTGCTCTCAGTCTTTTGTTGGCGGAAATTCCGACAGAAAAAGTCAGATGGAGCCTACACGGTCGGAATTTTGGACAAAAAGCTCACATTAGACTTTTCTTGTCGGAATTTCCGATCGTGTGTGTACGTGGCATTACAGTGCAGAGCAAGGAAGAACATTTTACTTGCCTGTTTCAATCGCTGGCTTTTGTTTCTAAAATCAGAAAATAACAAATATCATTAAACCTGCAGTTCATTATAAATTGTATCAAACCTGTATAGATTGCTTGCCAATACCTCTTCCACTACAGCCTCAGAGATGTCCTTGTTGGTTCGGGACAAGGAGGGACTGTCAACTGGCTGAGGAACCACTTTACCCAGTCCCTGGGCCAGCCAGCTGAGGACATTTCCAGAACTGCAAAAAAAAAGGAATGTTGTTGGTTAAAAGACCTTCATCGTACAACAAACTTTTCTGCCATGTTGGTTGCCGGACTGCAGCATACTCACCTTTTATCAGATGCTGCATTTACATCTTGCACATTGGTGTCACCTGTAAGAACAGAAATAATAACACATAACCAGCCAACTGACAAACCCATTGCAGCTCTCACCCACCAGAAATCTTAAACATCTCCTTGTTCTACCTCCCAAGTGCCAACCAGGAGAAACCAAACCCCTACCCTTTTCCTACCGGACAACCTTGAGAAACCAGAGCCCTGCCCTTCGCTACCTGACAACCAGGAGACTTTCAACCCCTGACCCTTCCCTACCAGATAACCAATCCAGAAGACCCCAAACCTCCACCCTTTTCTACCAGATAACCAGAAGAAATCAAACCCGTACTCTACCCTACATGACAAGTGAGCACCAAACCCCTATCCTTCCTTAACTGACAACCAGTCCCACCCTTTCTGAAAACTAGGAGACACCAAACCCCTACCCCTTCCTAGCAGACAACCGGGAGAGATCAGTTCCCTGCTCTTCCGTACTTGACAACATGGGGAACCAAATCCTTCCCTACCTCACAACCTAAAGACCCCAAACCCCTACCTGACAACCTAGAGAAACCAGATTCCTACCCTTCCCTACCTGATAACCTGGAGGCGCCAAACCCACACCTGTCACCAAAAACAACCTGGAGAAACCAGAGTCCTACAACTAGGAGACGCCAAGTCCCTAAACCTTCCCTACCTAAAAACCTGGAGAAACCAGAACCTTGGCTTTCCATACTTGGCAAATGGGGAACACCAAACCCATACCCTTTCCTACCTGACATCCAGGAGAAAACAAACCCTTACCCTTTCATACCGGACCATGTGGAGACACCAAACCCCTACCCTTCCATACCTGACAACCTGTAGACCCCCCCCCATAACCTTTTTCTGGAATAACTAACACCTCCACCAAATGATCAACTACCTAACCGCTATTTTGTGAGGTTACCGAGCATGGTCTCTGACCAACTACCCACAAAGCCCCCTGTAACGTTCACCACCGTTTACGATACTCCCATTCCATCGCCCCACGACAGCTTATCCGACAGACATCAGACACGATCCATCTCATTTCCCAGAATAAACGAGACATACGCTCTGTTCTCTGGTTTCAAAATTAATGAATGAATCTTTAATGGTACACTCTCAGTTTTTTTGCAGTACAGGCATGTTACAGTTAATCACAGGGACAAAGACACACTCCACCCACACATCACACAATGGGGGGCTAACGAGTCTCTAATACACATCCCTCAGACTTTTCGGCACCGGTCTGACATAATTAACATGACCTAATTACTACACCTGCGAAGTCAGACGTTATGACTCTCACCTGCTATTCACAAAACACATTCCTTTACTAAACATAATTGACATGCTAATTCACTACCCCTGAAAGGAGACATCTGACCTTTCAGACTTAATCAGTACAATAGACACAACACAGTATTAGCATCACACAATGGACAATGGAATGTCTTTCAGGAGCCTATTGACCTGTTGTGGGTCGGCACGAAATCACCTGTAATATGTTCAGATCTCCTGCAATACATGAATTATCAGTTATCAGTCACCCTATGCCCAAAAGCGGCACAGGGTGACCCTAGACCCAAGAGTCATTAGTGACGCTGGCACAGAAGTACCCCTCATCCTTCAAAAGTCTCTGAGTGTCACGGGTCATTCCGTTACACCCCCCTTTCCCCCTTCACCACAACTTTCCTTTACCCCTTTCCATAGTCCTCTTGCCCATTCAAAATCCCACAGTCTGTACCCCCTGTCCTCAGAACCCTACCCACAAAGGGGTGCCCCATCACCCGCTGTCTGGGCTCACCTGGAGGGTTGCTGGCACAAGTCGCTTTCTGGAATAAAGGAAAATTGTAAATGAAAACATCTTCTGGACGATTTTCTATTTGAACATTCACAAATAATAACTGCTTCAGTGTGAGTGAGACTTGTGAACTATCAGTTAGATGTTATCTGTAATGTTGATTGCTTATACATAGTCTATATCCTTCACTAAATATGAGCAGATAGATATTCGCCCACTCATATCTTGACTTTCTGGGTGTAATTCTCTATCTGTTCTTGTTCTGTATGTATGGACTCTGCACAGTACCACTTCTCTTGTCCTGTATGCTGGATGTAATTCTCAGTATCTATTCTTGTATGTTTGGACTCTGCACAGTACCACTTCTCTTGTTCTGTATGCTGGATGTAATTCTCATTATCTATTCTTGTATGTTTGGACTCTGCACAGTACCACTTCTCTTGTTCTGTATGCCAGGTGTAATTCTCAGTATCTGTTCTTACTCTGAATGCATAGACACTGCACAATACCACTACATACTACTTACCTCGGTCACCACTTGGGGTGCAGGACACTCCTGGTTATCAGTTGCTGATTTGCTGGGGGTTTCGGGGGGTTGTGGAATCACCTTTTCAATCCAGCCGAACATTTTTAAGTCCTGTAGGCAGAGCAGAGCATATCTGTCACTTTCCTAATGCCGAGTACACACGATCGGAAATTCCGACAAGAAAAGTTTGATGTGAGCTTTTGGTCAGAAATTCCGACCATGTGTAGGCTCTATCGGACTTTTCAGAATTTCCGACGGCAAAAATTGGAGAGCAAAATCTGTTCTCAAATTTTCAGACTGGAAAAGTTCTTCCGATCATCTATATGCAATTCCGACGCACAAAAAAACACGCATGCTCTAAATCAATTTGACGCATGCTCGGAATCATTGAACTTCATTTTTCTTGGCTCGTCATAGTGTTGTAAGTCACCGCGTTCTTGAAGGTTGGAATTTCAGACAAGATTTCTGTGACCGTGTGTATGCAACACAAGTTTGAGACAAAATTCTGTTGGATTTCTTGTCGGAATTTCCGATCGTGTGTACGCGGCATTACTCTTACATTTTTTCCTAGAGATCTGAGTCCCAGAACTCTGATGTCATCAAAACCAGATCATGGAACCTCCAGAACAAAGTACCCAAATTACAAAGCTCACAGAGCTCCAGGGTGAGATCCCAGGTACCCTAAACCCATTATTGTTGTCACATATTTGTTGGCTACAATACCTATACAAACGAGCAGCTCTCAAATTGAATGTATATTTGATTGTTTATTGTTAACTATTTTCCACAATCAAATTTTTTTTTAATATCCTTGCGTGGCAAATCTGTTGTGGTAACAAACCCATTATTGTAAGATTCCAGATCTTCTGTTCTAAATCCTAGAACCTCAAACCAATCAGACAGAGATCTCAGATTTTTGAGACCCTCAAATACACATCCTGAAACCTCCAACTCATCAGACTAAGATCCTGAATCCCTGAGCCCATCATATCTGGATTTGGGATCCCCTTACCAATTAGGTTAAGATCAATGAGTTCCAGAAAGTCTGATCCTTTAACACCCAATCCTTGAGGAGCCCTTCATATCTAGGTCTTAAAATGTCTAACCCATCAGGGTAAGATCCTAGATCCCTGAGACCATCATATCTGGTTTCTAGATCCCCCTAACTCCATCAGACTAATTGCCAAGATCTCCTGAGCCTTCCAGATCCTCAAACCAATCAGACTGAAATCCCAGATCCCTGCATCATTCAAATCCTGATCTTGAAACCTCCAACTCATCAGACTAAGATCCATGATCCCATCATGTCTAGATTTTTAATCCCCTAACCCAGTGATGGGGATCCTCGGCACCCCGGATGTTTTGGAACTACATTTCCCATGATGCTCACCTACACTGCAGAGTGCATGAGCATAATGGGAAATGTAGTTCCAAAACATCAGGGGTGCCGAGGTTTGCCATCACTGCCCTAACCCATCAGACTAAGATCAGTGAGCCCCTCAAATCCTGATTCTAAACCCCTCAACCCATCAGTCTAAAATCATATATCCCTGAGACCCTCATATCTGGATTCTGGATCCTCTAAAGCTGGCCATACATGGATCAAAATTTAGCTGGTTCTTCAGGGGTGAATTTCAATCCATGTTTGGCCAGGGTGGATAAATAAAGTCGATCTATCAATTGACGACTGTTCAACTGCCCTGTCAATATTTTCCTGCTAGATCAGCACTACAGGCAATAGTCTATCCGTTGTCCGAATACAATGACACAGAAAAAAAGATTTCCGCGTCTACATTGAATGTGTGGATGGGGGAATCGGGTCAGGTTTTCCCCCAAGCCCATCATATCCAGATCCTGGAACCCCTAACCAGGGCCGTTGCGACAGGACAGGCAAACCAAGCAATTGCTTGGGGCCCCAGAGCTGGCCTGGGGCCCCTCTCCTGGGAGGAGGAAGGAGGATGAGGGAGGAGGAAGAACTAAGAAGCCATTTTCGGTAGCGGCCGAAACCCCCCGCTTCTGAACTTGAAAAGACTCGGATGTCATTTCCGACAGCAGCACATCCCCAAGCTTCTCAACCCCGCCCTGTCGTCCATTTTGCTTGGGGCCCCCAAAATCCTTCAAATGGCCCTGCCCCTAACCCATCAAACTGTGGTTCCAGATCTCTGAGCACATTCTATCCAGATCCTGGAACCTCAACCCAACTACCGAGTGATCCCTGAGTATGTAAAATCAGGATTCTGGAACCTCAAATGCATCAAACTAAGATCCCAGACCCTGAGCCTCTCAAATCTAGATCCCGCGGCCCCAAACCCATCAAACTGAGATAATAGAACCCAGAGTCCACCATATCTTCGTATCAGTGGCAGGATTTGTGCTCTATCGTTGGTGTCAGTGGGAGAATTGATGCTCCATCGTTGGTGCCAGTGGGATTAATACTGCCCCATTGTTGATGTCAGTTTGAGGCATGGTGCCCCATTGTTGAGGTCATTGGGAAAAATTGTGCCCCATTGTTGATGTCAGTAGCAGGAATATTGCCCCATTGTTGGTGTCAGTGGAAGGAAAAGTCCCCCAAGGGACGCAGTTTGGAGACCCCTGCATTAGGGTATTGGGGGGGGGGGGGGGACAGGGTGCCATGATCTGATAGAAATGTCTGCTGTGTCTTTACATTAGAGGACCGACAGGCATGCTATGCTCTAATAGAACCATAAGCTGTACCTTTACATTGAAGGGCTGGCAGGCATGCTATGATCTGATAGACACTTTTGCTGTGTGTTCACTTTAGGAGGCCGGCAGGCTGCTATGATCTGTTCTCATAGAAAAAGACAATTGTTGTGAACTTAAAATTAATTTCTCCACATTGCTTGTAGATAAAAAGATAAATGGGGGCTTCTTTTAGGGCTCTTGCACATGGCTATACGTTGGAGTGTATGGGCTAGATTCAGATACAATTGTGTACCTATGGGCCGGCGTAACGTATCTCAGATACGTTACGCCGCCGTAAATTAGGGTGCAAGTTCTGTATTCAGAAAGAACTTGCGCCCTAAGTTACGGCGGCGTAACGTATTTGGTCCGGCGTAAGCCCGCCTAATTCAAATGGGGATGATGTGGGCGTGTTTTATTTAAATGAATGGTGACCCCCCGTATTTGACGTATTTTACGAACGGCGCATGCTTTAGACTTGAACGTAACTTAAGTACGGCCCTATTCGCGAACGACTTGCGCAAACAACGTAAAATTTTCAAAACTCGACGCGGGAACGACGTCCATACTTAACATTGGCTACGCCTCATATAGCAGGGGTAACTTTACGCTGGAAAAAGCCTAACGTAAACGACGTAAAAAAATGCGCCGGCCGGATGTACGTTTCTGAATGGGTGTATCTAGCTCATTTGCATATTCCTCGCGTAAATATACGGAAGTGCCACCTAGCGGCCAGCGTAAATATGCAGCCTAAGATACGACGTGTAAGACACTTACGCCGGTCGGATCTTCCGGAAATCTATGCGTAACTGATTCTATGAATCAGTCGCATAGATACGACGGCCCGCACTCAGAGATACGACGGCGTATCCGGAGATACACCGTCGTATCTCCTTTCTGAATCAAGCCCTATGGCTGTACAAAGTACAATACACCTGGTTTTGTTGTGCCCGGGAACTACAGCTGCGGCATAATTTTGCCCATTGACATGCATTACAGAATATACTCTGCACGGCTTTATTATGTGTAAATGCTCACGTTTGCACATGTATGGGTGTATTTCTCAAAATGTATTTTGTGTTTTTTGCATGTACAGAATCTGTGAATAATGTAGATGATCTGAGCACAGATTCACTTTATAATGTACAGTATACTGTATATACAGCACAAGTAGTTTACATATATAATCTACCTGGAATAATTTGTAATTTTAGTCACATATAGTAACATGTCTGTATACTCCACAAATCTGTCTCTGACCTATACGCATATCACTGGTATAATCTAGTCCTACATTGTGTATATGGTAACAATACAAGTACGTTCCGTTCATGTATACTACACATACATCACTCAGATACATGCCATCCATACATTTCACACTGACAGCATACACTTACCCTATAGATCTACCCTCTATGTAGTAAGGTATAGATTGAGGCTCCTCCCCCAGATGGGCACCGGTCCCCCTCACCTGTGCGGAGTGCAGGGCGAGTGACCCAGTTGGCAGTGCCAGGGCTGTACAGGCAGGAGGAGCGCCCTTGACTAAATCCTGCCTGTGCTGACACCGCTGATTACAGTCTGATCCCATCACTGACACCTCAGGAAAAGGGATTTCTTTCTGGCCCTAATATGTGACTAATGTCCCTGATCCGGGTGTATCCCTCCTAGATTGTAAGCTCTAACGAGCAGGGCTCTCTGATTCCTCCTGTATTGAATCGTATTGTAACTGTACTGTCTGCCCTCATGTTGTAAAGCTGTGCAAACTGTTGGCGCTATATAAATCCTGTATAATAATAATAATAATATACCATGGAGCGTGCCAACAAACTATATATCTTCTATAAACAATTATATGTACAATACACAGGGCCAGATCCACAAAGAAGTTACGACGGCGTATCTATTGATACGCCGCGTATCTATTGATACGCCGCGTAACTTCTAGGATGCCCTGTCGTATCTTTGTTTTGTATCCACAAAACAAGATACGACTGAATGGGGGCTAGATCCGACTGACGTACGTCTTAGTACGCCGTCGGATCTTAGGTGCATATTTACGCTGGCCGCTAGGTGGCGCTTCTGTTGATTTCCGCGTAGAGTATGCAAATTAGCTAGATACGCCGATTCTCAGAACGTACGTCCGGCGCATTTTTTTACGTCATTTACGTAAGGCTTTTTTTCGGCGTAACGTTACCCCTGGGTCTATGAGGCGTACGCAATGTTAAGTATGGACGTCGGGCCAGCGTCGAATTTTCCGTTGTGTACGTCGCTTGCGTAAAACGTTCGTGAATAGGGCTTTGCGTAAATTACGTTCACGTCGAAAACATTGACTATTTGCGACGTGATTTCGAGCATGCGCACTGGGATACCCCCATGGACGGCGCATGCGCCGTTCAAAAAAAAACATCATTTACGTGGGGTCAAGTAGAATTAACATAAATCACGCCCACATCTTTGTCATTTGAATTCAGCGCCCTTACGCTGACACATTTACGATACGCCGCCGTAACTTTAGACGCAAGTGCTTTGTGAATACAGCACTTGCCTCTCAAAGTAGCGGCGGCGTAGCGTAACTACGGTACACTACGCCTGCTTAAAATTACGCCGATCTACGTGGATCTGGCCCACAGTATTTAAACTTCCATATAATTTATAGGATTTATATGTACACTACGTGGTATATAATCATCCATATACATTTATAGGACCTGTATCTACAATACACTGTATATTATACCCAGATGGCCCATGTGTATAATACACATTCATTATATTGCACAAAAATATCATTATCGACATACTGAATGAGACAGAAAACATAGAGTGAGGGCAAAAGAAGAGTGATGTAAATGGAGGATTCTGATGTAAAAATGGGGATCTCTAATGTCAAGGGGATACTCTGATGTGAAAAGGGGGGACTGTGATGTGACGGAGTGGCACTGAAGTCAAGGGGATACTCTGATGTTAAAGAGGGGACTCGTGATGTGAAAGGGGGGACATTGATGTCAAGAGGATACTCTTATGTGAAAGTGGGGGAACTCTGATATGAAGGGGGGTTCCTGATGTGAATGTAGGGACATCAAAGTAAAGGGGGCTCCTGATGGATAGGAGGGGGCACTGATGTGAAGGGGATTCCTGATGGAAAGGAGGGCGGCACCAATGTGAAGGAGGTTCCTGATGGCGTGGAGGGGGTTCCTGATGGAAAGGAGGGGGGCACAGATGTGAAGGGGGTTCCTAATGGAAAGGAGAGGGGCACTGATGTGAAAATTAGTTACATGTGAAGAATGTGAAGGAGATTCTTATGTGAAAGAGGGGACTCTGATGTGAAGCTTGGCTGATGTGGAAGAGAGGGACTCTGATGTAAAGGAGGTACTTTGGTGTCAAGTAGGGGAATTGTGAGACCAAAGGGATACTCTGATGTGAAAAAGGGGGGCCCTGATGAAAATGGGAGACTGTAATTTGAAAGGAGGGTTCTGATGTGAAAGGGCACTCTAATGTGAGGGTTCTGTATGAAGGGAGGGGACTCTGATTTTATAGGGGGACTCTGATGTGATAGGGGCTCCTGATATGAAAGGAGGGCATTGATGTGAAGGGGGCTCTTCATGTGAAAGCAGGAGGGTACTTATGTGCAAGTGGCTCCTGACGTAAGAGTGGGGAGACTCTAATGTGAATGGGGGACTCTTATGTGAAAGTAGGGAAACTGATATCAATGAGATACACTGATGTTAAGGGAGGGGACTCTATTGTGAAAGGGGATTCTTGATGTAAATGGTGTACTCTGGTGTGGACGGGGCTCCTGATGTGAAAGGAGGGATTCTGATGTAAATAGTGGACTCTGATGTAAATAGTGGACTCTGATGTCAGGGGGATTTCCGATGTGAATGAGGGACTCTGATGTGAAAGGGGGGAGGGTGCTGCTGATGTAAAGGGGTCTTTGATGTGAAAAGGGACTATGATGTGAAGGGGGCTTCTGATGTGAAATGAGGCAATGTTTCTGTAACAGGGGGGACTCTGATGTCAAAGGGAAGACTCTAATGTGAGGGGGGGGGGTTCCTTCTGTAAATGAGGCACTCTGATGTGAAAGAGGGAGACTCCGATGTGAAATGGAGGAGTCCCATGCGAAGGGGCTCTTTGGTGAAGAAAGTGGGGGAACTTTGATGTGAAAGTGGGATTTCTGTGAAAAGGGGGACAATTGTCTTATGCTGGGGGGGGGAGGGCTCTAGTGTGAAGTGGGACTCTCTGAAGAGAGGCTGCTGATGTAAAAGGGTGCAGATGATGTCAGAGTCCTTCAGCCCATTCACACTTGAGCAACACTACTGGGTCACGTTTTTTGGGCTTTTTTTTTAGCAGCACCGTTAATTTGAATGGGCCTCCTGCTCCACAAATGCGCTAAAGAAACTTTTTGCACCAAACTTTGGACCTGAGCCAAGTGTGTTTTGCGTGTTTTTGTCACGTGGAAAACGCGTACCTACTACCTTTTTAAAATGATATTTTTACTACATTTTTTAAAATTTAAAATTTAAAAAATAATGGCACTGCAAGTGTGTTGCGTTTCTTCGTTTTTTTGCGCTTGTTTTCAGAAATGCAGGCAGAAACGCACATTTCTGCTACGCCCAAATGTGATAGGGGCCTAAAATCCGATGTCAGATGTTTGGACAGGGGCACCATCTCCAGGGGCGGCCTGACAACTCATGGGGCCCCCGGGCAATAGAAGATTATGGGGCCCCTCTGGCTTACAGATGGCCACCACGCCTGGAGGCAGTGCAGAGGCGGGGCAGCTAAAATCTCGGGATTTTCACATCAAAAGCATGTCAGATTCGGACATATTAGGGACAGATCTAAAAAAAAAACATAGATTTTTACATACTGTCCCTGGTTTTACTGAGCCTAGCAACCCTGATGGGGCCCCCTAGTGGCACAGGGCCCTCGGGCAGTGCCCGATTAACTCAATGGTCAGTCTGCCCCTGACCATCTCAGTGCCTGCTATAGACACCGCTTTCCATTGATGAGCCCCTGGCTGTCTGGCAGGATGTCCGGATCACAAAACTGGATGAACAGAACTTGGCTGATAAATTCGTACATCTCAAACTGACTTGTGTGGATGTGTATATATACGAATCTATACCTAAAATAATATATAAAAGATTTTTGTACAAAAACTGGTCAAATAATGTAAATGTGTCAAACCAAAAATGATTGAGAATATAACTTCCATTCCCAACCTTCTCCGGACTCTCAACCATTATCTGCAGAACAATGACCCCATCACTAGGCAACCGGCGCCAGGAAACACTGCAAACATAGACAGGGGAACAGAGCTGCACTGACCGGCCACAACACAGCAGGTGAGGAGGAGAAAAAGCCCCAATGTGTGACCCCCCCCCCGCCCATCTATAGAGAGACCACATTCCCCGTGTGTCCCCCCCCCGCCAAATCTATACAGAGATCACATCTTCTAGGTGTGACCCCCAACCATCTATAGAGAGACCACATCCCCTACGTGTGCCGGCCCACCTATACAGAAGACCACATTCCCCTGTGTCCCCCCCCCCCCCCCCTGCCAAATCTATACAGAGATCACATCTTCTAGGTGTGACCCCCACCCATCTATAGAGAGACCACATCCCCTACGTGTGCCGGCCCACCTATACAGAAGACCACATTCCCCTGTGTCCCCCCCCCGCCAAATCTATACAGAGATCACATCTTCTAGGTGTGACCCCCCACCCATTTATAGAAAGACCACATCCCCTACATGTGCCTCCCCCCCTTATACAGAGACCATATTCCCCATGTGTTTCTCCGCCCTGCCAAATCTATACAGAGATCACATCTTCTAGGTGTGACCCCCTGCCCATCTATAGAAAGACCACATCCCCTACGTGTGCCCGCCCACCTATACATACAGAAGACCACATTCCCCTGTGTCAGCCCCCCCCCCGCCAAATCTATACAGAGATCACATCTTCTAGATGTGACCCCCACCCATGTATAGAGAGACCACATCCCCTACGCGTGCCGGCCCACCTATACAGAAAAGACCACATTCCCCTGTGTCCCCCGTCCCGTCTCCACCAAATCTATACAGAGATCACATCTTCTAGGTGTGACCCCCCACCCATTTATAGAGAGACCACATCCCCTACGTGTGCCGGCCCACCTATACAGAAGACCACATTCCCCTGTGCCCCCCCCCCCGCCAAATCTATACAGAGATCACATCTTCTAGGTGTGACCCCCTGCCCATTTATAGAAAGACCACATCCCCTAGGTGTGCCTCCAGGGATGGACTGGCCATTGGGACTACAGGGAGTTTCCCGGCTTCAGTGACAGCGGACCGCCGCCCCCCTCCGCCTCTCCCTTCCCGCAGCGCTCACCTGGGTGAAATAATGTTTAGTTTCCCCACTGGTACTGCCTATAAGAGTACCAGTACCAGCCGTTCTACTCTAATAAAGTAGAACGGCTAGTGAAGGGGGGGGGAGGGTGCGGGAGTTGTTCGGCCGCCATGGGAGAGACCTGTCAAAGTGGGCCAGTCTGGATGAAGTCCAGGGCCAAATTTTTGTCCCAGTCCAGCCCTGTGTGCCTCCCCCCCTTATACAGAGACCACATTCCCCATGTGTGTTTCTCCCCCCTGCCAAATCTATACAGAGATCACATCCTCTACATGTGAACCCCCCCCCCCCCCTATAAAAAGATCAAATCCCCTACATGTGACCCCCCGTCTATATATAGAAACAGTTGTCGGACAGACAGGACAGCCTTTTAGCTCTAGAACAGGGAGAGAATACTTGGAAATAACAGCACACACAGTGATCCCTAATTTTTATAAATGGCCCCTGGGCCTGGGAATCTGAGCTGGCATAATGTGGATGGTTTCCTTTCCAGGTGTTCGTCATCACGCCATGGCACTTGTGGGAAATCAGTACCGGCGCTGCTCGGCCAAACACCAGGAGTCACCGACATACAAGCTGGCAGGAGTGAAGCACTCGCTGTACAACCCAATGCTGCCCACTCTTCGCAGGATGGATATGGACAGTGTGGGGCACAAGCTGAACGAGGAGCACAGTCGGAGCAGCACACCCTGTATGCCCGGTGAGACGCCCACATGACCCCCTGTCCTCGCTGCATCAGATTGAGAAGCTTCTGAGATCATACACAATTCATTGACGGGTGCATGTGACCTGCGGTCGACCTCCTCCTGATCTGGGGATGACAAACTTCTGACCTGCAATTAACCTTCTGACCTGTGTTTGGCTTCTTTCTGACCTGCTGATCTGAGTTCTTTCTTCTGACCTGCACTTGACCTTCTGATCTGTGTTTGGCTTCTTTCTGACCTGCTGATCTGAGTTCTTTTTCTTCTGACCTGCAGTTGACCTTCTGACCTGTGTTTGGCTTCTTTCTGACCTGCTGATCTGAGTTCTTTTTCTTCTGACCTGCAGTTGACCTTCTGACCTGTGTTTGGCTTCTTTCTGACCTGCTGATCTGAGTTCTTTTTCTTCTGACCTGCAGTTGACCTTCTGACCTGTGTTTGGCTTCTTTCTGACCTGCTGATCTGAGTTATTTTTCTTCTGACCTGCAGTTGACCTTCTGACCTGTGTTTGGCTTCTTTCTGACCTGCTGATCGGAGTTCTTTTTCTTCTGACCTGCACTTGACCTTCTGACCTGTGTTTGGCTTCTTTCTGACCTGCTGATCTGAGTTCTTTTTCTTCTGACCTGCACTTGACCTTCTGATCTGTGTTTGGCTTCTTTCTGACCTGCTGATCTGAGTTCTTTTTCTTCTGACCTGCACTTGACCTTCTGATCTGTGTTTTGGCTTCTTTCTGACCTGCTGATCTGAGTTATTTTTTCTCTGACCTGCAGTTGACCTTCTGATCTGTGTTTGGCTTCTTTCTGACCTGCTGATCTTGGTTCTTTTTCTTCTGACCTGCACTTGACCTTCTGATCTGTGTTTGGCTTCTCTCTGACCTGCTGATCTGAGTTATTTTTCTTCTGACCTGCACTTGACCTTCTGATCTGTGTTTTGGCTTCTTTCTGACCTGCTGATCTGAGTTATTTTTCTTCTGACCTGCAGTTGACCTTCTGATCTGTGTTTGGCTTCTTTCTGACCTGCTGATCTTGGTTCTTTTTCTTCTGACCTGCACTTGACCTTCTGATCTTTGTTTTGGCTTCTCTCTGACCTGCTGATCTGAGTTCTTTTTCTTCTGACCTGCAGTTGACCTGACCTGTGTTTGGCTTCTTTCTGACCTGCTGATCTGAGTTCTTTCTTCTGACCTGCACTTGTCCTTCTGACCTGTGTTTGGCTTCTTTCTGACCTGCTGATCTGAGTTCTTTCTTCTGACCTGCACTTGTCCTTCTGACCTGTGTTTGGCTTATTTCTGACCTGCTGATCTGAGTTCTTTTTCTTCTGACCTGCAGTTGACCTACCACCCACCAGGAGAGGACCCCCTTTTGACTTGCAGCTGACCTGCGACTGACCTCCAGACCTTCTTTAAAGGCTGTTATGCAACCCTATAGATGTGTACAGAAATGAAAACAACGTTTGAAACCAACATGAAGCCCACCCAAGACCCCAATGATTTCCACTGTTATATTTGCATTTTCTATCACCATGACTGAAAACACTGCACAAATCTTTTGTATTCCCAATAATCCAGCAGTGGTGATGAAGCATCTAGTAATGGCAGTGGAAGGTGTGCCATTATCTCCCCACCAGAGCTCCTGAGCAGGGATGAGCTCCGGGCGTGTTCGCACACCCCACGTGCAGAGCCCGCCAGGAATTCGGCACAGTGCTGCACTAATCACAGGCAGGGAGACATTGTCCCGATGCGTGGCTGCAGAGATCGGGAAATATCTCCCTGCCTGTGATTAGCGCAGCGCCGTGCCGACTTCCTGGCGGGCTCTGCACGTGGAGTGTGCGAACACGCTGGAGCTCATCCCTACTCCTGAGAGACATTTTTATCTTAGTGGGCTTTCAGGTTAAAGTGGAGGTTCACCCAAAAACCTTTTTTTTAACATTAGATTGAGGCTCGTTTTGTCAAGGGGATTCGGGTGTTTTTTTTACAATCGAAGCCGTACTTACCGTTTTAGAGATGCATCTTCTCCGCCGCTTCCGGGTATGGGCTGCGGGACTGGGCATTCCTACTTGATTGACAGGCTTCCGACGGTCGCATACATCGCGTCACGATTTTCCGAAAGTAGCCGAACGTCGGTGCGCAGGCGCCGTATAGAGCCGCACCGACGTTCGGCTTCTTTCGGCTACTCGTGACGCGGATGTATGCGACCGTCGGAAGCCTGTCAATCAAGAAGGAACGCCCAGTCCCGAAGACCATACCCCGGAAGCGGCGGAGAAGATCGCTCTCTAAAACGGTAAGTACTGCTCGGATTTTAAAAAAACTACCCGATTCCCCTAGACAAAATGAGCCTCAATCTAATCTTAAAAATTAACCAAATTAATTGGTTGCTATGAGTATTATTAGACCCATTGTCCAGCCTTGTTTTGACTATAACTTTCTCTATCAGAAAACTTCCGTAATGCCAGATTCGTAACATTTGAGCCAGCGGAGCTACGCCTGCCGTCCCTGGTGAGCGCATATTTTATTTTATTTATTACGGGCACTTATAGCACCATCAATTTACGCAGCGCTTCACATATATATTGGACATTCACATCACTCCCTGCCCTCAAGAAGCTTACAATCTAAGGACCCTAACTCGCATTCTAGGGTAGGGTGACCAGACATCCCCAGTTTCAGGGGACAGTCCCCTGATTGAGGACACTGTCCCCGGACCAAGTCTGTCCCTGGTTTTGTCCCCAGATTGGATTTAATAGGGGGCAGGGGCAATTTCAAAGACAGTCAATGCCGAATTAAAATATATTTTTTTTAATTACACCCCCCCGCTCCGCCGTGCCTACTAGCATAGGGGGTTGTATTTTTCCCATTATCTGTGCCCCTTTCTGATGATCATGTGCTGGTCGGAGCGGAGGGAATATTTCTTCAGTTTCGGACGCATGCCCATTCAGCTTCGCTCGCATGTTCTTCTGCCTTGGCTCAAATCCTGACCAGCCACCTGCCTATCTCCTTGCCTTCCCTGGCGGAGTGATCTTCCTCCGCTCCCCACCCAGTAGTAGCCGGGGCCCGAAGAGAAAGACTTGAGAGGCTGTGAGGCGGGCGGCGACGGGCAGAGAGTCGCTGATTGTTGCCATTACTAGTAAAAAAAAAAATATGTCCCCGGATTTCATTTTAAAAATCTGGTCACCTTATTCTAGGGCCAATATAGACGGGAGTCAACTATCCTACCATCATGTCTTTGGAGTGTGGGAGGAAACTGGAGTATCTGGAGGAAACCCACACGGGCACAGGCATAGGCGTGCGCACAGGGTGTGCCCAGGCAAACCCTAATTGCTCCCTGCAGTGCTGATTCCCCCTGCTGCCCGGTGTCCCCTCCCACAGCATGGCTGGCTTCCCTCCTCTCCCATTGGCTTCTGCAGTGGGCACACATAGATGATATTTCAGGATGAGTGGGGGAAGGGGTAATGTCATTTAGCAGCCCCTTCCTGAATGAACATAGTCAGAGATCGGTACCTAGGGTGACCACGTGTCCCGGTTTGCCCGGGATCGTCCCGTAATATACATTTTTGTCCCGTGTCCCGGGAGCCTTCAAACCGGGACAATAGACAGTCCCGGAATCAACTGCCTGCCAGTCTGCCACACTCACTGCCACTGCTGACACAGTGCCGCTGTAATAAAATCATTCTAAATCACTGGTTGCTAGGGACGCCCCGCTTGGCGTGTAGCAACCAGTGACGTCACCGTGTCCCGCTCTCTCTCTGCGGCTCCGACGCCACCCCCCACCTCCTCCTCCTCCAGCGGCCAGCCGCAGCAGAGAGAGCAGCAGCGTCACCTACCGCGGCCAGGGCCGTCTTACCGAGTGGGCACAGCCTGGGGCCCAATCAGGGCCAGACATTTGAAGCAGTAATCCGCCGCTCACCGCTCTCTGGCATCGGCACTTTTTTTATGCAGCGGGCTGCGGGAGCGTGACAGCAGCAGGGATTCGGAGAAGGTGGCCAGAGAGGATGTAAAAGCTCCCTGACCACCGAAGAGATGAGGTCTGCCTCCCCCCCCCCCCCCCCCCAGAACTTGGATGCATCCAACTCCTCTGCTTCAAGAACCGTGCGCCGCGCGGCCCGGGCCGGAGGAGTGGAGAACAGGCTGGCTGGGAAGTGGGAAGAAAGAACATGCGGAGCAGCGAGCACCCCCGGATCTAGAGGGAGACTCGGCGCTGCCACACTGCTGGCTATCAGGTACCGTCTGTACTTACATGCCAGCACACTGAGAGGGGGCAGGGTGAGCAGAGGAGGGACAGCGCTATGTGGTCTGTCTCAGCCCCCTATTCTGCCTGTCAGACCCCCATCCTCTGCCTCTCAGACCCCCATCCTCTGCCTCTAAGACCCCCATCCTCTGCCTCTAAGACCCCCATCCTCTGCCTCTAAGACCCCCATTGTCTGCCTCTAAGACCCCCATCCTCTGCCTCTAAGACCCCCATCCTCTGCCTCTCAGACCCCTATCCTCTGCCTCTAAGACCCCCTTCCTCTGCCTCTCAGACCCCCATCCTCTGCCTCTCAGACCCCCATCCTCTGCCTGTCAGACCCCCATCCTCTGCCTGTCAGACCCCCATCCTCTGCCTGTCAGACCCCCATCCTCTGCCTGTCAGACCCCCATCCTCTGCCTCTCAGACCCCCATCCTCTGCCTCTAAGACCCCCATCCTCTGCCTCTAAGACCCCCATCTAAGACCCCCATCCTCTGCCTCTCAGACCCCCATCCTCTGCCTCTAAGACCCCATCCTCTGCCTCTCAGACCCCCATCCTCTGCCTCTAAGACCCCATCCTCTGCCTCTCAGACCCCCATCCTCTGCCTCTCAGACCCCCATCCTCTGCCTCTCAGACCCCCATCCTCTGCCTCTCAGACCCCCATCCTCTGCCTGTCAGACCCCCATCCTCTGCCTGTCAGACCCCCCATCCTCTGCCTCTAAGACCCCCATCTAAGACCCCCATCCTCTGCCTCTCAGACCCCCATCCTCTGCCTCTAAGACCCCATCCTCTGCCTCTAAGACCCCCATCCTCTGCCTCTAAGACCCCCATCCTCTGCCTCTAAGACCCCCATCCTCTGCCTGTCAGACCCCCATCCTCTGCCTGTCAGACCCCCATCCTCTGCCTGTCAGACCCCCATCCTCTGCCTGTCAGACCCCCCATCCTCTGCCTGTCAGACCCCCCATCCTCTGCCTCTAAAACCCCCATCCTCTGCCTCTCAGACCCCCATCGTCTGCCTGTCAGACCCCCCCATCCTCTGCCTGTCAGACCCCCCATCCTCTGCCTGTCAGACCCCCCATCCTCTGCCTGTCAGACCCCCCATCCTCTGCCTGTCAGACCCCCCATCCTCTGCCTGTCAGACCCCCCATCCTCTGCCTGTCAGACCCCCCATCCTCTGCCTGTCAGACCCCCATCCTCTGCCTGTCAGACCCCTCTCTCAGACCCCCCTCCTCTGCCTCTCAGACTCCCCACCACCACCAGTGACCAGACGAGGAGTCAGTCAGACAGTCACTCCATCTCCATTATATGACTCCATATCAAAAGGTGAGCAAATAGGGGCAATTGACACTGGGTGGCAGCATCTGATGGGGCACAGTAGTGACAATTTATGGGCACACTGGCATTTGATGGGGCACAGTAGCGGCATTTGATGGGGCACAATAGCGACAATTTATGGGCACACTGGCATTTGATGGGGCACAATAACGACAATTCATGGGCACACTGGCAGCATCTGATGGGGGCACAGAAGGCGACAATTCATGGGCACACTGGCATTTGATGGGGCACAGTAGCGACAATTCATGGGCACACTGGCAGCATCTGATGGGGGCACAGTAGCGACAATTCATTAGCACACTGGCAGCATTTGATGGGGCACAGTAGCAACAATTTATGGGCACACTGGCAGCATCTGATGGAGCACAGTAGCGACAATTGATGGGCACACTGGCAGCATCTGTTGGGGCACAGTAGCAGCAATTGTTCGGCACACTGGTAGCATTTTATTGGGCACACTGGCGGCAATTGCTGGACACACTGGCAGCATCTGAAGGGGCACAGTAGCAACAATTGTAGGACACACTGGCAGCATTTTATGTGGCACAGTGGGAACATTTGATGGGGCACAATGATGGCATTTGATGGGGCACAGTGGCGGCATTTGATGGGGAACAGTAGGTGCATTTGATGGGGCACAAGTAGGTGCATATGATGGGAACAGTGGCGGCATTAGATGGGGCACAGTGATGACATTTCACGGGCACAAGTGACTGCATTTGATGGGGCACAAGTGTCTACATTTGATGGGGCACAACTAGTGACTGCATTTGATGGGGCACAAGTGACTGCATTTGATGGGGCACAAGTGACTGCATTTGATGGGGCACAACTAGTGACTGCATTTGATGGGGCACACTTGACTGCATTTGATGGGGCACAACTAGTGACTGCATTTGATGGGGCACAACTAGTGACTGCATTTGATGGGGCACAACTAGTGACTGCATTTGATGGGGCACAACTAGTGACTGCATTTGATGGGGCACAACTAGTGACTGCATTTGATGGGGCACAACTAGTGACTGCATTTGATGGGGCACAAGTGACTGCATTTGATGGGGCACAAGTGACTGCATTTGATGGGGCACAAGTGACTGCATTTGATGGGGCACAAGTGACTGCATTTGATGGGGCACAGTGGCGGCATTAGATGGGGCACAGTGGCGGCATTAGATGGGGCCTAGGGCCCACTTTTGATCTTGCACACAGGCCCGCTGATTTCATGATATGCCCCTGCCCCCAAAACTGGCAAAAAAATATGTAAAAAAACGTCTTTTTTTTGGGGGGGGGGGGGGGGGGTGTCCCTGAATGGCAGTTTGGAAATGTGGTCACCCTATCGGTACCGTGTTTTTGAGCTTTCAGGTGCACACCCTAATGCAATAGGCTGCGCACACCTATGGGCACAGGGAGAAAATGCAAACTCCAGGCCGGTAGTGTTGTGGTTGGGATTTGAACAGGCAATCCTAGAGCTGCTAGGCAGAAGTGCTAACCACCTAGCCACTGTGCTGCTCATACAGTGGGGAATATAATTATTTGATCCCCTGCATATTTTGTAGGTTTGCCCACTTACAAAGAAGTGAAGGGTCTATAATTGTTATCATAGGTGTATTTTAAGTGATAAAGACAGAATATCAACCAAAAATCCAGAAAAAACACACAAAACAAATGTTATAAATTGAGTTGAAGTTCAGTGAGTAAAATAAGTATTTGATCCCCAAGAAAAATATGACTTAGTACTTGGTGGAGAAACCCTTGTTGGCAATTGGAGGTCAGACGTTTCTTGTGGTTGGTGATCAGGTTTGCACCCTAAAAACATGTATATAACATTACATTCTGCATACTTCCAACATTTACAGTATGCTGTTTGTTTTTTTTGCCGTATTATTGCTATTTTCCACCCGGCTTCCGGGTACTCACTCCCGCGGGAGTAGGCATTCCTATGCAGAGGCGCAGTGTCATGTGGGACTTCGCCCAGATAATTGACGTCTTGAGAAAAACTTCCCCTCGGCGGATAAGGCGCGTCACGAGTTTCCGAAAGTAGCCGAACTGCGAGTCGGCTCTATACGGCGCCTGCGCAGTCAGCTCTACACGGCTCCTAGTCGGTGCGCAGGCGCCGTTTAGAGCCGACTCGCAGTTGGGCTACTTTCGGAAACTCGCATGCGCCGTTCGTGAAAGAATCCCAGTGCGCATGCTTGAAATTCCGCCGCAAATCGGCATTGCTTTCGACGTGAACGTAAATTACGTCCAGCCCTATTCGCAAACGACTTGCGCAAACGACGTAAAATATAAAAATTTCGAAGCTGGAACGACGTCCATACTTAAAGCGGTGGTTCACCCTCCATAACAACATTTTAGCATAAAATTAGGCATAGTTGCTCGAGCTACAGTATGCCTGTATTTATTTTTTTAGCCCCGTACTCACTGTGCAATCCTATAGTGAAGATTCCGACTCCCCGCGGGGAATGGGCGTTCCTATCCAGAGGGAAGGTGATTGACGGCCGGCTCTGGCACGTCACGCTCCCCGAAGACAGCCGGAGTAGGTCTCTGCGCTATACGGCGCCTGCGCACAGACGCCGTGAAGAGCCAAGTCCTATTTCGGCTATTTCCGGAGAAGCGTGACGTGCCAGAGCCGGCCGTCAATCACCTTCCCTCTGGATAGGAACGCCCATTCCCCGCGGGGAGTCGGAATCTTCAATACAGGATTGCACAGTGAGTACGGGGCTAAAAAAATAAATACAGGCATACTGTAGCTCGCGCTACTATGCCTAATTTTATGCTAGAGGAAATTTTTTTTTTTTTGTTTTGTTTTTTATAGGGTGAACCCCCGCTTTAACATTGGCTGCGCCTCCTAATAGCAGGAGTAACCTTGCGCCGAAAAAGCCTAACGTAAATAAATTGCGCCGAGCGTACGTACGTTTATGAATCGACGTATCTAGGTCATTTGCATATTCTACGCCGAAAACAACGTTAGCGCCCCTAGAGGCCAGCGTAAAATTGCACACAATTATACGCCGCCGTATTCAAGTTACGTCGGCGGAGGAAGCCTATTTTTTGAACGTATCTGCCTTTGAGAATCGGCGTAAAGATATGACGGCGCAGATTTGAAATTACGCCGGCGTGTCTGGAGATACGCCGCCGTAACTTCTACCTGAATCTAGCCCAATGAGTTTTCTTTAGGAGCAACTTCTTAAATTGACAGGACTAATCTGTGTACCACATGAGCACCTACTGTAGCCCGTCTGTGGGAGACGGAATTATTGTTGGTTGGTAGAGGATCAAATACTTTATTTACTAAACTGCAACTCAATTTATAACATTTGTATCGTGTTTTTTCTGGATTTTTGGTTTATATTCTGTCTCTATTATTTAAAATACACCTATGATAACAATTATAGACCCTTCATTTCTTTGAAAGTGGGCAAACTTACAAAGTTTGCAAGAATTCAAATAATATCCTCCCCCGTATATTCAGATTTTTCTCCTGGATGGCCATCCTGTAATGGCATTCTTCTTTTTCAGCCGGTCACAGACACCGGAAGGGAGGTTTCCAGACGATACAGATCGGGATCCATGGAGCACATCGAGATTCCTGGGGTGACCCCAGAGGGCAGGCTGAGCCTGACCCAGGCTGCCGCAGATTGGTCCCGCTGCGTTTCGTCGTGTGGTGAGTTCCAGCTGAGAGACCTAAGGAGACACGGTGAGTGACCAGCACAGGGAGTGGCCAGGGAAAAGGGCAAGGAGGGGAGTGGGGACAGCAGAAGGGAGAGAAGCACAGGGAGTGACCAGGGAAAAGGGCAGGGAGGGGAGTGGGGACAGCAGAAGGGAGAGAAGCACAGGGAGTGGCCAGGGAAAAGGGCAGGGAGGGGAGTGGGGACAGCAGAAGGGAGAGAAGCACAGGGAGTGGCCAGGGAAAAGGGCAGGGAGGGGAGTGGGGACAGCAGAAGGGAGAGAAGCACAGGGAGTGGCCAGGGAAAAGGGCAGGGAGGGGAGTGGGGACAGCAGAAGGGAGAGAAGCACAGGGAGTGACCAGGGAAAAGGGCAGGGAGGGGAGTGGGGACAGCAGAAGGGAGAAAAGCACAGGGAGTGGCCAGGGAAAAGGGCAGGGAGGGGAGTGGGGACAGCAGAAGGGAGATAAGCACAGGGAGAGGGAAGAGGAGAGGAGGACTGGGAAGAGGAAGGGAAAACAGAGGGAAGATGGGGGGGGAAAGGAGGGAGAAGGGAAATGGAAGGGGAGAAGAGAACAGGGGAAGGATAAGTGAGAAGAAAGGGCAGAGGAGGACAGGAGATAGACGAAACGGGAGGGGGTGGCAAGGGGTTGAGGCAGGGAAAGGGAAAATGAAAGGGAAGAGGAGGAAGGAAGAGGGAAGTGGTGAGGGAAGAGAGATTAGAAATGGGAGGGGGAAGTGAGATTAGAAAAAGGAGAGGGATGAGATGCAAGGAACAGGATGGGATAGAGAGAGGAGAGAAGGGATGGAAGGAGGGAGAGGGAAGGCTGGAGAGGAAAAACAGGAGGGGGAAAGGGATAGGGATGAGAGGGTAGAGGAAAAAAAGCATGGGGGAATGAGGAACAGGAAGAGCTGAAAGAGAAGGAACGGCACAAGAAATGGGAGAGGGGGGAGGGAAGGAAAAGGAGGAATGGGAAGGGAAAAGGCACAGAAGGTTTGAGGCAGAGGGGAAGGTAGGGGGTGTAGGACAGAAGGAATGGGAAAGGGGAAGGAGAGAGTGAAGGAGGATGGGAATGGGAGAATGGATGGGGGGGGGGGAGTAGAATGCATGGCGGAAAATGGGGGATGGGAATATAACCGGGAAGGTCAAGAAAGAAGGGGAGGTAGGCAGGGCAGGGGGAATAGGAGAGGGGAAGTAATGGGAAAATGGAAAGGAATGAGGCGAGGAAGAATTTGGGGGAGAGGTAAAGGGAAATAGGTGGTGGATGGCAAGTTGAAAAGGAAGAGGGGAGGAGGAATCAAGGAGGTAAAGGGCATGGAAAAGGAACGTGGGAGGGGACTTTTTAATGTAATTTTGTGTATAGCCCTGATAAAAAGAATATAATAAATCCTTTAAACATGTTGGCTTTGATTACACAATCTAATAAATCATATTTTATTTGAGTATTTGTTCATCTATTTCTATAGACGGTTCCTGTACACAGACCCCACTCCTGCACACAGGCCTCACCATGGCACCATGATGCAAACCCTGCACACTGACATCCCCCTTCTGCACAGAAACTACCGCTATGCTTAGGCTTCACCTCTGGGGCACAAACCTTACAAATGTGCACTGACCTCATTCCTGGGCACAGATACCACCCTTGCACACTGACCTCATTCCCGCACACCAAGCTTTACTCCTGTGCATTGGCCTCACCACTGCACATGGACTCCACCCCTAAACACTAACCTCCAACTTCGCACACTGAGACCGCCCCTGCCCACAGACCTCACCTCTGAGCATAGACCATACAACTGTGAACAGACCGCACTCCTTTGCACTGACCCCACCCCTGCATGCTGACCCCACCCCTGCATGCTGACCCCACCCCTGCACGCTGACCCAACCCCTGCACACTGACCCAACCCCTGTACACAGATCTCACCCCTGCACACAGACCTCACCTCTGAGCATAGACCATACAACTGTGAACAGACCTCACTCCTTTGCACTGACCCCACCCCTGCACACTGACCCCACCCCTGCACACTGACCCCACCCCTGCACACTGACCCAACCCCTGCACACTGACCCAACCCCTTTACACAGATCTCACCCCTGCGCATAGACCATACAACTGTGAACAGACCTCACTCCTTTGCACTGACCCCACCCCTGCACACTGACCCCACCCCTGCACACTGTCTGCACTGGGCAGCAGAGCTTATAATTCATCACTAACCTTCTTTATCCTATGCAGTCCTCGGGTACAGTGGATACGCCGTGCGATACCTGAATCCCACCGTGACCCGTTCTTGGAAGGTAAGAGGATTAAGTAGCTTGACGTGTCATCCAGTATATTGAATTCTTTCTACAGCTAGAGAATGTGGATCTGTCTTCTAACCAACACAACTCTAAGCTACACCTGCAGTACTGATCACTGCTCAACCTACCAGTCACCTCTCATGGACATTTCTTCCTTCTTTTGGGGATTCTATTGGTAAAATCTCTGCACTTCCAGGTCTGCACACCTGTTGCACCCAGCACAGTGATCTCCCATCTGTGATCTTCCTGTTTGCACTATGTATGGTTGTCTCTCCGCATGTGATGTGTACAGTGATCTCCCTGTTGGTGGTCTCTCCTATGTAAAATGACCTACCCACCTTAAATGTATAAAGTGGTCTCCCCATATGTGCCGTGTATGGTGATCTTCCCATTTGTGATCAGTATGGTGATCTCTCCGCCTGTGAGATGTATGGTGATCTCTCCGCCTGTGATGTGTATGGTGACCCCTCCGCCTGTGATGTGTATGGTGATCTCTCCGCCTGTGATGTGTATGGTGATCTCTCCGCCTGTGATGTGTATGGTGATCTCTCCGCCTGTGAGGTGTATGGTGATCTCTCCGCCTGTGAGGTGTATGGTGATCTCTCCGCCTGTGAGATGTATGGTGATCTCTCCGCCTGTGATGTGTATGGTGATCTCTCCGCCTGTGATGTGTATGGTGATCTCTCCGCCTGTGATGTGTATGATCTTCCCATTTGTGATGAGTATGGTGATCTCTCCGCCTGTGATGTGTATGGTGATCTCTCCGCCTGAGGTGTATGGTGATCTCTCCGCCTGTGAAGGTGTATGGTGATCTATCCGCCTGTGATGTGTATGGTGATCTCTCCGCCTGTGATGTGTATGGTGATCTCTCCGCCTGTGATGTGTATGGTGATCTCTCCGCCTGTGAGGTGTATGGTGATCTCTCCGCCTGTGATGTGTATGGTGATCTCTCCGCCTGTGATGTGTATGGTGATCTCTCCGCCTGTGATGTGTATGGTGATCTCTCCGCCTGTGATGTGTATGGTGATCTCTCCGCCTGTGAGGTGTATGGTGATCTCTCCGCCTGTGATGTGTATGGTGATCTCTCCGCCTGTGAGGTGTATGGTGATCTCTCCGCCTGTGAGGTGTATGGTGATCTCTCCGCCTGTGATGTGCATGGTGATCTCTCCGCCTGTGATGTGTATGGTGATCTCTCCGCCTGTGATGTGTATGGTGATCTCTCCGCCTGTGATGTGTATGGTGATCTCTCCGCCTGTGATGTGTATGGTGATCTCTCCGCATGTGATGTGTATGGTGATCTCTCCGCCTGTGATGTGTATGGTGATCTCTCCGCCTGTGATGTGTATGATCTCTCCGCCTGTGAGGTGTATGGTGATCTCTCCGCCTGTGATGTGTATGGTGATCTCTCCGCCTGTGATGTGTATGGTGATCTCTCCTCCTGTGATGTGTATGGTGATCTCTCCGCCTGTGATGTGTATGGTGATCTCTCCGCCTGTGATGTGTATGGTGATCTCTCCGCCTGTGATGTGTATGGTGATCTCTCCTCCTGTGATGTGTATGGTGATCTCTCCTCCTGTGATGTGTATGGTGATCTCTCCTCCTGTGATGTGTATGGTGATCTCTCCTCCTGTGATGTGTATGGTGATCTCTCCGCCTGTGAGGTGTATGGTGATCTCTCCGCCTGTGATGTGTATGGTGATCTCTCCACCTGTGAGGTGTATGGTGATCTCTCCGCCTGTGAGGTGTATGGTGATCTCTCCGCCTGTGATGTGTATGGTGATCTCTCCGCCTGTGATGTGTATGGTGATCTCTCCGCCTGTGAGGTGTATGGTGATCTCTCCGCCTGTGAGGTGTATGGTGATCTAACCACCTTAGATATATACAGTGATTTACTAATTTTTCCTTGCAGTACTGCCTTCGCCAAACGCCATCCCTGGACTCAACAGGACAGACACCTCTGCCCGCTGACACGCTGTAAGTCCTCATTTTTTGGGCTTCATTTACATGTTATACCCCATGTGTGTCCCCACTTTTCTCAGCACTGTGGACAATGTCTCTGCTATATTATGCAATAAACACTCAAAAGGTTAAAGTGGAGGTTCACCCTAAAACAATTATCTAACATTACATCCATCATACTAACGACATGTACAGTATGCAGGTATTTTTTTTTTTTTCGCCGTACATACCGTTATATTGTTAATTTCCCCCCGGCTTCCAGGTTCTGATTCCCGCGGGACTGGGTGTTCCTATTGAGAGGTTAGATGATTGAGGTCTGGTGAAAAACTTCCCATGGCGCACAAGGCGCATCACCAGTTATCCGTAAATAGCCGACCTGCAAGTCGGCTCTATATGGCGCCTGCGCAGTCGGCTCTACACGGCGGGCGCAGGCGCCATATAGAGCCGACTCGCAGGGCGGCTATTTACGGAAAACTGGTGACGCGCCATGGGAAGTTTTTCACCAGACGTCAATCATCTACCCTCTCAATAGGAACGCCCAGTCCCGCGGGAATCAGAACCCGGAAGCTGGAGGGAAAAATAACAATATAACGGTATGTACGGCGGAAAAGAAAAAATACCTGCATACTGTACATGTCGTTCGTATGCTGGATGTAATGTTAGATCATTTTTTTAGGGTGAACCTCCACTTTAAGTACAGCATTTTTAGTTTTGATGGAACGAGGAAAAATTTTAACTTCTTTCAGGTTTTATTGCTCTCTGGGGACCTGTTGGAGAGATTTAACTTTCACTTCCTGCTCTGGTGACAACAGTTGTAATTGGACAGGAAGTGTGAGAAAAACCTGAAACGGGAACACAGATAACAATACAAATCTGTCTGAGGGTTCTAGTCTTCTGTCACTACCTATCTAGTGATACCAATGTCACTATGACAGGAAGTGAGGGAAATCCCTTGCATGGAGCCCCAGATGGCAATAAAACACGACAAGGTCTAGTGCTTCCATGCTCCATTCAAAAGTAAAACAGAAGAACTTTAGTATTCTTATTTTTCTCTAAAATAACATCTAGGATTGTGTTCACACAGCCCAACCCTCCAGAGCACCGAAAATCAGCAGTAACATTATGATGATATTCGGTCACCCTGCTTGTCCTGTGTACAGCACTACAGAAAATGTCAGCACCATATGAATCTTTAACGAGACACAGGAGATTCCACAGCTGCTAACACTCATTAATGTGAATGCTTTTCTTCCAGAAACACTTTTCGTACATTTGGATCTTCATACAGGTAAGTTCAACTTGATCCAACCACAATCAACGAGTCCTGACCATGGCCTGAAAGTCTCTGTCGTGACCCAAGATTCCTGATCCTGACCATGATCTGAAAGTCCAGGCTGTAACCCAAGAGCCCTGACCGTGACCCAAAAGCTTTGTTCATAACTTCAGAATCCCATCTATAACCAAAACCCCAAAAATTAACCAAAGGACCATCAAGTATGACTTGAGAGCCCAATTTATGACCCGAGAGCCACAGTGCAGCAACTCTGACCCAAGAGTCTGACTATGGCCAAGATTCCCAACTATGCCCCTGAGAGCCCCAACCATGGCCTGAAGAGGTTCGACTCGAGAGTCTTGTCCATAATTCAGGAATCCTGAGCATGACCTGACAGTCCCAACCACAACTCACTATAAATTACCTGAGAGCCCTGACCATAGCCTGAGAGACCCTATTATGACACAAGAGCTCTACCCATGACCAGGAAGTGCCTCAGTATGATCCAAAAATCCTAACTATGACCCAAGAGCTCAGACCATAACTCAAGAGTCTCAACTATAACCCAAAAACCTTGACTAGGACTCAAAAGCTTAGACTATATAACCCCAGAGCCCCTACTTTTGACCCAAGAGCCCTATCTATAACCCAATGGCCTAAGAGGTTCGACCAGAGAGTCCCCAAAAGTATCATGGCCTAAGAGTCCAATTCAGGACCTGAGAGCTGGAATATTGGCCTGAGATCCCCAACCATGGTTGTAGAGCCCTGACCATGCCCCTAATATTACACAAGAACTCTATGACCAGAGAGCCACTTATTATGACCAGAGCCCTAACAATGATCTGAGAAGCCTTATCTTCGACCCAAGAGCCTGGACCATGACCAACTATAACCCAAGAACCCTGACTATGACCCAAAAGCTCTGAGCATGACCCTAGAACTTCCATCCATGACCTAAGAACCTTATCACCTGACAGCCGCTACCAGAACCTGAGAGCAACAACTTTGACCCAAGAGCCTGACCATCCCTTGGGTCCCCAACTACCACCTGAGAACTCTGACTATGACCTGAGACCTTATTCGAGTGACCACACAGACATCAGTGATTGATCAGAAAAAACATAGGGCCAGGTCCACAAAGAACTTACGGCGGCATATCTATTGATACGCCGCGTAAGTTCTACGATGCGCCGTCGTATCTTTGTTTTGTATCCACAAAACAAGATACGCCTGAATGTGGGCTAGATCCGACTGACGTACGTCTTAGTACGCCGTCGGATCTTGGGTGCATATTTACACTGGCCGCTAGGTGGCGCTTCCGATGATTTCCGCGTTGAGTATGCAAATTAGCTAGATACGCCGATCCTCAAACGTACGTCCGCCCGGCGCATTTTTTTACGTCGTTTACGTAAGGCTTTTTCCCGCGTAAAGTTACCCCTGGCTCTATGAGGCGTACGCAATGTTAAGTATGGACGTCGGGACAGTGTCGAATTTTCCGTCGTTTGCGTAAAACGTTAGCGAATAGGGCTTTGCGTAAATTACGTTCACGTTGAAAGCATTGACTATTTGTGATGTGATTTCGAGCATGCGCACTGGGATACCCCCACGGACGGCGCATGCCAATCACGTCGGGTCACGATTCATTAGCATAAAACATGCCCACCTCTTCACAATTTGAATTAGGCGCGCTTACGCCGGCACATTTACGCTACGCCGCCGTAACTTAGGACGCACGTGCTTTGTGAATACAGCACTTGTCTCTCTAAGTTGCGGCGACGTAGCGTAAATGAGATGCGCTACGCCGGCCTATATATGCGCCGATGTACGTGGATCTGGCCCATAGTGTCACGGGTAATCCCCGAACGTACATAGAATCAGCAGCAAGACAAACATTGAGACAAATTTTACTGGACCAATCGCAACAGACACTTTGCTAACATATCGGACGTTAGATCTGCAAAACAGAACAATGCTGCCCTGTAACTTCCTTTCCCTGAAAAATACAATAGTGCCAATCTGATATGGTAATTCAGTTCTTGAAACTGTATAGAGACATATAAGGCTCTGCAGACATTCTATCTGCCAAAAATCTCATATCTTGTTGTGCTCTGTTTCCTACTAGCTCGAACACTTACCTGCGTCCCTGGCACTAAGTGAAGAGACGAGACGATGCAATTTCAGCGAACAGAGGAAGAGTTGGGGGGGGGGGGGGCGATATCACACCATGAATAAAATACATTAAGAAAATTTTCATGATGTTCAATCATTCTGCACAATATTCCTACCTTTACATAGTGATACTACTTGGTCCGAGGACAATATGCCCAAAAAATAGCATAGACCCAGCATTCTAGGGTTGTCCAGATACCGATACCAGTATCGGGACCGATACCGAGTATTTGCGGGAGTACTCGTACTCGCGGAAATACCCCCGATACCTAAATAGAATACTCCCCCCCCCCCTTTCCCCCCCCCGCCGCCGCCGCATCGAGGGACATGGCTAGAGGGACATGGCTGCATATGTGAGGGACATGGCTGCATATGTGAGGGACATGGCTAGAGGGACATGGCTGCATATGTGAGGGACATGGCTAGAGGGACATGGCTGCATATGCGAGGGACATGGCTAGAGGGACATGGCTGCATATGTGAGGGACATGGCTAGAGGGACATGGCTGCATATGCGAGGGACATGGCTAGAGGGACATGGCTGCATATGTGAGGGACATGGCTAGAGGGACATGGCTGCATATGTGAGTGACATGGCTAGAGGGACATGGCTGCATATGCGAGTGACATGGCTAGAGGGACATGGCTGCATATGTGGGGGACATGGCTAGAGGGACATGGCTGCATATGTGGGGGACATGGCTAGAGGGACATGGCTGCATATGGGGGGGACATGGCTGCATTTGGGGACACATTTAAAAAAAGTATCGGTATTCGGTATCGGCGACTACTTGAAAAAAAGTATCGGTACTTGTACTCGGTCCTAAAAAAGTGGTATCGGGACAACCCTACAGCATTCTATTGTTCAATAACCAGTGGTACCACCTGGACCCAAGGCTGTATTGTTTGATAACCAGAGTGGTACCAGCTGGACTCAAAGCTGTATTTACCAATAACCAATGTCGTACCACCTAGACCCTGGGCTGTATTCATTGATGGCCAGAGTGGTACCACCCAAATCTTGGCCTGTATTCACCAATAACCAATCTAGTACCACCTGGACCCAGGGCTGTATTTACCAATAACCAATGTCGTACCACCTAGACCTAGACCCTGGGCTGTATTTACCAATAACCAATTCCGTACCACCTAGACCCTGGGCTGTATTCATTGATAACCAGAGTGGTACCGCCCAAATCTAGGCCTGTATTCACCAATAACCAATCTAGTACCACCTGGACCCAGGGCTGTATTTACCGATAACCAGTATTGTGCCACCTGGTCCCCAGGCTTTCTTAAAACCAGCACTAGATTGGTACCACTTGCTTCCAGGGCTGTATTCACCAATAATCAATGTGCTACCACCTAGACCTAGGGCTATACCAGAGAGGTACCAACTGCTTCCGGGGCTCTTCTCATGGATAACCAGCAAGGTACCACCTCATCCCAGGGATGTATTCCCTAATAACCAGAGTGGTACCACCTGAACCTAAGGCTGTATTCACTAATAACCAAATGGTACCACCTAGAGTCCTAGACCTAGAGTTTTATTGACTAATAACCAAAGTGGTACTGTCTGGACCCAGAGATGGTACCACCTATAACCAAAGTCGTACCACCTGGTTCTAGGGCTGCATTCATCAATAACCAATGTGGTACCACCTGCTTCCAGGGCTGTATTGGCCAATAACCAGATTGGTACTGCCTGGACCCAGGATTGTATGCATTGGTAACCAGAGTGATACCACCTGGACTCTGGACTGTACTCCTCCCTAACCAGAGTTGTGCCATCTGCTTCCAGGGCTTCACTCGCTGGTCTCAGGGATCTACTGACCAATAACCAGAGTGGTACTACCTAAAACCAGGGCTGTATTTCTTAATAACTAGAATGGTACCATCTAGACCCAGGACTGTATTCACCAAACACGGGAGTGGTACTGCTGGGCCCCAGAGCTGTGTTCACTAATTTGGTACCACCTAGACTCAGGGCTCTATTCATCCATGACCAGAGTGGTGCCACTTGCTTCCGGGGAGTACTCACGGATGGCCAATGTGGTACTACCTGGTCCCAGGGCTGTATTTCCAAATACCCAGAGTGGTACCACCTAGACCAGGGATCCTCAAACTACGGCCCTCCAGACGTTGTAGAACTACACATCCCATGAGGCATTGTAACACACTGATATTCACAGACATGACTAGGCATGATGGGAAGTTCCTGAACAACTGGAGAGCTGTAGTGTGAAGACCCATGACCTAGACCTAGGGCTGTATTCACCAATGACCAGAATGGTACCACCTAGACACAGAGCTGCAGTAACCGATAACAAGAATAGTACCACCTAGACCCATGGCTGTATTCATCAGTAACCAGAGTGGTACGCCTGGAACCAGAGCTGTATTTAACAATAACCAGTGGTACTAATTGGACCGAGGGCTGTATCCACCATTAAACAGACTGTTACCACCTAGACCCAGTACTCTATTCATGGACAACCAAAGTCATACCACCTGGACCCAGAACTGTATTCCCCCAGTAACCAGAGTGGTACCACATGGACTAAGGACTGTTTTTACCAATAACCAGAGTGGTACTGTCTGATGCTGGGTCCTGTATACACTGATAACCAGAGCAGTACTGCCTAGTGCAAAGATCTGTATACATTAACCACCAGGATGGTACCACCTAGCGCCAGGTCCTAATATACACTCACAGTACTACCTGTTTATGGAACCTGTGTACAATGAAAACCACAGTGGTGCTGCCTGGTTGTGGGCACCATAATCACCCAAAAAAAGCATTGTACTGCATAGTGTCAGGACCTGTATACATGAATATCCGAAATGGTACTTCCCGGTGCGGAGACCGGTATACTGGAATAAATAGGATGGTACCACCTAGTACTGCGATCTGCAGCTAGCAAGCCATATATTAGTATCAGTAATGCCACTTTGACATAAGGTCTCCTTATACATAGATTGGCGCACGGTCTCCTTATACACAGTTTTATTATTGGGTCACATGGACAGGTGTATAAAATGCTGATTGGACAGAAGGTGGGGATGGGGTTCTGGTAACACTGGGTGGTGCTAGTAGTGGAGGCCATATGAGGGGGAGATGGGACAGTGAGTAGAGGGCACCCTTTCAATGTCTAGAGTCAGTTTAGGGGAGACACGCAGCCACCTGGAAGGCCCCTTCGGCGGTGTGTTGGGTGCTGTGCTCCTGCAGTTGGGTCAGCTCGTGGAATCGCTCTCCGCACCACAGACACTTGTACTGCTGCTCTCGGTTGTGGACGCTTTGGTGTTTGTTGAGATGTTCCCGCTGCTTGAAGCTCTTGTCGCACGACGGGCACTTGTAGGGCTTCTCGCCTGTATGTACCCGTCGATGTCGCTGCAGATCTGAAGCGTATTTAAAGCGTTTCTCGCAGTCCGAACATTTCAGCGGTTTGTCTCTGGTTGGGTCGCAGCGGTGCTGCACGAACTCTGATGAGGAGAAGAAGCGGCGTTCGCACGCTGTACAGCGCAGCGGTTTCTCCGAGCAATGAGCCGCCTGGTGCTTCTGCAGAGCGGAGGAGCGTTTGTAAGTCTTGTGGCACACGTTGCACTGGAAGGGCCGCTCCGAGCCGCTCTGACCGCATTTGTGTCGCAGCAGCTCCTGAGATTGGCTAAAACCCCGCTGGCAGGCGTTGCATTTGAAGATGCTCTCTGCTCCGTGCTGGGTGTACACCTTCTCGCAAAGTGTGCAGTTGGGATCGTCGGTTTTATGCGTACGTCGATGTCTCATGAGCGCGTACTGCTGCTTGAAGCTCATCTGGCACAGGTCGCAATGGAAGGGGCGCTCCTCGCTGTGCGTGCGCTCGTGCTGCCTCAGGTCGGACGGCCGGCGGAAGGTTTTCTGACAAGCGCCGCAACGAAAAGGTCGCTCTCCAGCTGGGGTGCACGGGTGTTGCAGCAGCTGGGAGGATTCCTTGAATCTTAGCTGGCACGTCTGACACTGGAACAGCTGCTCGCCAGCATGGGCGTACATGTGGCGCAGGAGGTGCGAACGATGCTTGAAGCTTTTCTCGCAGACGGTGCACTTGTAAGGGCGCTCGGAGCTGTGTGTGCGCTTGTGGTGCACCAGGTGCGAAGACTGGCTGAAGCTCTTGTCACATAGTGTACACTTGTACGGCTTCTCGCCCGTGTGAACGCGCTCATGCCGAGACAGTTCTGACAGGTGCTTAAAGGGTTTGTGGCACAGCGTGCAGCTGAACGGTCGGTCGTGGGTGGCAGGAGGTGGTGGCAGGGGTGGGGGTGCTCCAGGTAAACACACCCTGTCGGCGTCTGGAGATTTGTATGTCTTTTCACAGATGGAACATTTTAGGGCGCCGCCATTGTGAGCGTTGTGATGCTGCGCCAGCGAGGTCAGCAGGGAGAAGCCCATCTTGCACACTCCACATACAAATGGTTTTTGCTCCACCTGATTACATTGGTGTTCCAGCAAGTCGGTGGCCTGGTGAAAGACCTTCAGACACTGGGTACATTGAAAGGATCGGTCCTGGTTGGCGGGCGTCAGACATTGGTGCTCTTGTGGATTGCCGAGGTGCGACAGGTCATGGCCACAGAGCCCACATTTGGGCTCGCCGTGGGGTAATGGTGGGTGCTGAACCCCCAGGTCAGGCTGCAGCAGGATGCCATAGACGGCACAGCCCAGAGGGTTCTCAGCCGAGCCGGGTGGGGGGATGGCATGCTCCCCAAGTGTGATGGGCTGCTGTGGAGCTTGTTGTTGGGTGGGCTGCATGGAAGGAGGAGGGACTTGTGCATGAGACCAGCCCTCCGACATGCTGGGGAGGAGCAAACTGGTGCAGATTCAGGGTGTCGGATGGTGTGGAGTCATCGGTCACCAGACAGAAATCCAAAGAAGCCTGTCATGCCACTGTCCATGAGGAATCTGCAATGAGAAAAAAGAAAAGACTGCGTCACACACAATGCATGCTTCTATTATAGGTGTGTGAGTAAAGCATATATACCTACTTCCCACCTCTCCCCCATTAGTTTTTGATCCTGGCAGGGCAATGGACTATATGGAAGAAGTACAAAAATCACTTTTAGGCCATTGGGTCGGGCACCTCAGGGGGGCACACTGCGGGCAGCACCAGCACGGTTCAGTGAAGTGTGAGCGAGGGCCACCTGGCACGGTGGAACTGTCCCAAATGTTTCTAGGATTGGACAACACGTAACTCTGGGCCTCAGAAACTCATGGACTCGGCTGCTGGGCCCAAGCAATAGGGCAGGAGGCTGGAAGCGACCAGCAGATAGGAACCAAAGGAAAGATCAACGGGTCATGTAAAGTCAGGAGGAGCGGCATGAAGGAGCTTCCTCAATGCTGTTCTGGCTGACTAACCCCCATCCAGAACGGCTCGGATGATGGGGGCAAGCTTACCGAGGAGAAACAGGAAGTGAGAAATTCAGACAAAGAAAAAAAAAATTTAGAAGGGAAATGGAAGGAAAAGGTAAGTGAACCAACAATGCACTAGCTTAAAGGAACCTATTCAGAAAATAAAAAAGGAACCTTTACAACCCCTTTTAGGCTCTTCTGTGGTAAAACCGACAGAAAGAAGAAAAAAAAGCGGTGCCCAATGGTCCAAATAACCAGGAAGTACTGGTCCTGATGCTTGGCCCACATGGTGTACTGAGTCTTCAGAGCCTGAAGATCACATTGTAGGTGAGTCCAGCCTTTGTTCTGTCAAGCAGGGTCCAAGTACGGCCTCCTCACACAGAGACAAGGTCCCACCTTAACCCTGGGCCCGGAGGTCACATTCCAGAAGGGCCCCACCATTGCTGCACAGCCCAGAACCTGGAGATCACATTGTAGGTGGGCCCCACCATTGTTGTGTCTAGCGGGGTGCAGATACGGCCCTTCAGAGACAGGGACACACCTCAAGCCTGGGGCCCGGAGGTCACATTCCAGAAAGGGCCCGGATCACATTGTAGGTGGGCCCCACAATGGTTCTGTCTAGTGGGGTGCAGATACGGCCCTTCAAACACAGTGAGTCTTCAGAGACAGGGACACACCTCAAGCCTGGGGCCTGGAGGTCACATTCCAGAAGGGCCCCACCATTGCTGCACAGCCCAGAACATGAAGATCACATGGTGGGCCCCACCATTGTTGTGTCTAGCGGGGTGCAGATACGGCCCTTCAGAGACAGGGACACACCTCAAGCCTGGGGCCCAGGGGTCACATTCCAGAAGGGCCCGGAACATGAAGATCACGTTCTAGGTGGGCCCCACCCAGGGGCGGACTGACCATTGAGGCTCTCGGGCACTGCCCGAGGGCTCCATGCCACTAGGGGGCCCCATCAGGGTTGCCAGGCTCAATAAAACCAGGGACAGTATGTAAAAATATGTGTTTTTTTTTTTTTACATCTGTCCCTGATATGGTATAAAAAAGATGTATAACATTCAAGGGGGAAACGGGTAAAATATTAACATATATGATGTACCGGGGAGGGGGGGTGATGTAATAAATGTATAATGTACAAGGGGGCAAGGATTTAATAAGATATGAAATGTACGGAGGGAAAGGGTGCCATTATAAGATGTATAATGTACAGGGGGAAGTGGTAATATAAGATGTATACTTCGGGGGGGGGGGGGGGGGTGGTTGATATAATATAATGTATGGGATGTGATATAATATGTATAATGTACGAAGAGGGTGGTTGATATAATAATATAATGTACAGGGGGGGATATAAGAAGTACAAAGTACGGGGGGGTATAATAAATAGTATAATGTACAGGGGGGGGGGGGGGATATAAGATGTATTATGAACGGGGGATATAATATAATGTACAGGGGCGATATGAGAAGTATAATGTATGGGGGGGGATATAATAAGATGTATAATGTACAGGGGGGTATAAGATGTATAATGTACAGGGGGGTATAATAAGATGTATAATGTACAGGGGGGAATATAAGATGTATAATGTACATGGGGGATATAAGATGTATAAACAGGGGGGGGGGGATATGATATAATGTATAGGGGGGATATAAGATGTATAATGTACAGGGGGAGGGGTGATATAATGTATAGGGGGGATATAATATGATGTACAGGGGTATATAAGATGTATAATGTACAGGGGGGATATAAGATGTATAAAGAACAGGGGGGGGGAATATAATATGATGTACAGGGGGATATAAGATGTATAATGTATAGGGGGGGATATAAGATGTATAAAGAACAGGGGGGGGGTATAATATGATGTACAGGGGGATATAAGATGTCTACGGAACAGGGAAGGGGGAGATATAATATAATAATGTGTAGGGGATATAAGATGTATAAAGAACAGGGGGGGGGGGGATATAATGTATGGGGGGGATATAATATGATGTACAGGGGGGGTATAATATAATGTACAGGGGTATATAAGATACATATTGTACAGGGGGGATATAAGATGTCTAAAGAACAGGGGGGGGATATAATGTATGGGGGGATATAATATGATGTACAGGGGGGATATAAGATGTCTGAAGAACAGGGAAGGGGGAGATATAATATAATAATGTGTAGGGGATATGAGAAGTATAATGTATATAATATAAATGTATAGGGGTGATATAATAGGGTATATAATGTTCAGGGAGGTGGGTGGGGGTAATGTTGGGGAGTTAGAGATTATATATAGGGGGGAGGGGATATCCGGTCGGTGATCTGTGTGGGGGGAGGGGATGTCGGATCGGGTGTAGTCTGCTGATCGGTTATATATCTGATAGGCCCGCTGTCCCTCCCACTTCTCCCGTTACCTGCCGCCGGCCTGCACACCCGACATCCGTCTACATCTCGGGGGAGGAGCCAGATTCTGCACCGCCCCCTCCCGGGCACGCAGGACACGGCACTTCCGGGAATATCACCAACAGATACCGCCACCCCTCCGCACCATACATGATATCACCGACATATACCGTGACCGCTCCACACTATACATTTTATCGCTGCACCGTCACCCCTGATAACATGTATCATTGCAGTATGTGCGGATGCCATATACACTGGGGGAGGGGCGATGCCTCCACCTACAATGACAATCACCTCCCTTCCCTAGAAGGGTATGGGGGGGGGGGGGGAAGGATTTGTCCTCTGTTAATCCCCCCCCAGGTTACCCGTGTTATAGAAATAATAACTATCATCCTCCATCATCATCCTTCTCCATCATCATCCTTCCCTATCATCCTCCATCATCATCCTTCCCTATCATCCTCCATCATCATCCTTCTCCATCATCATCCTTCCCTATCATCCTCCATCATCATCCTTCCCTATCATCATTCACTATCATCCTCCATCATCATCCTTCTCCATCATCATCCTTCCCTATCATCCTCCATCATCATCCTTCCCCATCATCATTCACTATCATCCTCCATCATCATCCTTCCCTATCATCCTCCATCATCACCCTTCCCTATCATCCTCCATCATCATCCTTCCCTCTCATCCTCCATCATCATCCTTCACTATCATCATCCTTCCCTCTCATCCTTCTCCATCATCATCCTTCTCCATCATCCTTCATAGTGAAGGATGATGGAGAAGGATGATGATGGAGGATGATGATAGGGAAGGATGATGATGGAGGATGATAGGGAAGGATGATGATGGAGGATGATAGGGAAGGATGATGATGAAGGATGATAGGGAAGGGTGATGATGGAGGATGATAGGGAAGGATGATGATGGAGGATGATAGTGAATGATGATGGGGAAGGATGATGATGAAGGATGATAGGGAAGGGTGATGATGGAGGATGATAGGGAAGGATGAGGATAGCTAAGGAGGATGATGATAGTGAAGGATGATGATGGAGGATGATAGGGAAGGATGATGATGAAGGATGATAGGGAAGGGTGATGATGGAGGATGATAGGGAAGGATGAGGATAGCTAAGGATGATGATGGAGGATGATGATAGTGAAGGATGATGATGGAGGATGATAGGAAGGATGATGGAGGATGATAGGGAAGGATGATGATGGAGAAGGATGATGATGGAGGATGATAGGGAAGGGTGATGATGGAGGATGAGAGGGAAGGATGATGATGGAGGATGATAGGGAAGGATGATGATGGAGGATGATAGAGACGGATGATAATGGAGAAGGATGATGATGGAGGATGATGATAGGGAAGGATGATGATGGAGGATGATAGGGAAGGATGATAGGGAAGGATGATAGGGAAGGATGATGATGGAGGATGATAGGGAATGATGATGATGAAGGGTGATAGGGAAGGGTGATGATGGAGAAGGATGGAGAAGGATGATGATGGAGGATGATGGAGAAGGATGATGATGGAGGATGATAGGGAAGGATGAGGATAGCTAAGGATGATGATGGAGGATGATGATGGAGGATGATGATGGAGGATGATGATAGGGAAGGATGATGATAGGGAAGGATGATGATGGAGGATGATGATAGGGAAGGATGATGATGGAGGATGATCCTTCTCCATCATCCTCCATCATCATTATATGATAAATAAGGATGGGGGAGGGGTTAATTGAGGGGAGGGGAAGAGGAGGGGTTTGGTGGAGGAGGGGAAGTGGATATAATAAATAGAGATGAGGAAAGTGTACTTGAGGTATAATTAGAAGAAAAAGATAATAAAGGGGAGGGGTACAGTGAGGAGGAGGGGTCTAGTGGAGAGGTATAATGGAATAGTAATTTATATAAAAAATAAGATGGGCTGTAATAAGGGGGAGGGGTATAAAGATAGAGGCGTGTAATTGAGGGGAGGTGTATAATGAAGGAGGAGTGTAATTGAGGGGGAGGGGTATAATGGAGGAGTGTAATTGAGGGGGAGGGGTATAAAGATGGAGGAGTGTAATTGAGGGGTATAATGAAGGAGGAGTGTAATTGAGGGGGAGGGGTATAATGGAGGAGTGTAATTGAGGGGGAGGGGTATAAAGATGGAGGAGTGTAATTGAGGGGAGGGGTATAATGAAGGAGGAGTGTAATTGAGGGGGGTATAATGGGGAGGAGTGTAAATGAGGGGGGTATAATGAAGATGGGATGTGTTTGAGAGGGAGGGGTTGAAGGCTGCATTCACACCTAGACGTATTTTGCCGCGACAAATTGCGGCGTTTTGTCCCGCGATTTGCCGCGACAAAACGCGGTAAAATACGCCGCGGTAACATACACAGGAGGGGTGACAACATTGTCAGCTATGGCCGAACGCCGAAAGCCGCCTGAAAAAAAGGTCCGGGACTTGTTTTGGGCTTCAGGCGTTTCGGCGTTCGGCGTGGAGATGTGAACCATCTCCATAGCCGACAATGTAAACTCACCCCTCCAGCGTATCAGGGGCTACTGCGGCGTTGCGCTACAGGCGTATATACGCCTAGGTGTGAATGGGCACTAATAAAGGGGTAATTGAAGGGGAGGGGCAAAATATGGGGGGGGGGAATTTGAGGGGACGGGTATAATTATGGGGTTTAATGAAGGGTGGGTGTAACTAAGGAGAAGGGGTATAATGGCTAGGGGTGTTTTTCATGGGAAGGGATATTTTTGGGGGAGGGGGTGTAATTGAGTGTGAGGGGGTATAATGAGTAGGGGGGTGAGCTGAATTTAAGGGAGGGGGAATAATGAAGGGGCGGTGTAATTAAGGGGAGGGGGAGTGAAGGAGGGGTTTGTATTTGAGGAGGAAGAGTGTAATAAAGGGGGGTTGTAATTGTCTGTGTGTGTGGGGGGGGGGGGGGGTAATAATGAACGGGGGGTATAATTAAGGGGAGGGGGTGTAATGAAGGTGGTGGGTATTAATATTCCCCAGAACTCTTTTCACCGTCTCCGTTTCCGGCGGACGATATTGGTGGGGACGCTGGGCTGAAGCCGGCGGTGGGCGGGGCCTCGATCGATTTCCGGTTAGCCTGGCTCTAGTGGACTACAGTAGCAGCGGATCGGAGGGGGAGGAGCCGCCAGGGCGGTGAGTGACGTCACTGAGGGGGGTATATTGCCCTCCGGTGGGGGTCTGTGTGTATGCAGCACGTGCTGAATTCCCCTCCCGATGGTCACATGACCCGTGGGGTCGTGTACAGAGTGTGACTAATGTCCTAATGTAAATGGTGACTATAAAGTGCGATACATAAAGACAATCCGATGATTTCTGTCCCTTTACATCAGTGATAGCGAACCTTGGCACCCCAGATGTTTTGGAACTACATTTCCCATGATGCTCATGCACTCTGCAGTGTAGGTGAGCATCATGGGAAATGTAGTTCCAAAACATCTGGGGTGCCAAGGTTGGCCATCACTGCTTTACATGGACCCTTCTATTACATAGTGGATGGTAGATGATGTCACTGTAGGGGGGCGTGGCTGTGCAGTGTGCCATTCATGATATAGTTGTTGGTAGATGTGTAGGAGATTGTACAATTAGATTGTATGGTGTATGCTGAGTTGGGGGAGGGGGTGGATATATAAGAAAAATATAAAAGATGAAGTTGTGTTGAGTAATTGGATATCACAGTAAACTTTAAAGTAGAACTACAGGCAAGACCTTTTTATTTTTGTGTATAGAGTAAGGGAGGGTTATAATCCCTGTAAGGTTTATTTTTGCCATCTGTGTCCCATTGGGGAGATTTTCTTTCACTTCCTGCCCCACGGCCAAAACAGGAAGTGAGAGGAAATGTTGATCATATCCCCCCCAATAACCACTTGCGGACCACCTGCCCACCTGCCATGTACTGTGGACTGGCGGCCAGTGCAGGCAAAGTGACATACCCGTAGGTCGCTGCCTGTTTCCGGTTTTGGGTGCGCGAATGCGTGCCCTCCTCTGACACCCACTGTGATTGTACACAGCGGACGTCTATTCGCAAGTCCCAGCCAATGATTCATGGCCGGGGGCCTGCTGGTCGGCTGTGTCCAATCACAGCCCAGGGCTCTGTACAGATGGAACGATCTCTCTAATTACTATTAATTACAATACGGATAATGTGGCAGTGGCAGTTAGTGTCAAATTGGCCGGCACATTATCGCAGTCACATTAGGGCTGGGGAAAAAAATCGATTTGAATCAAGTTGCGAGGTCAAATCGATTCAGATTTTGATAAATCTGCCATAATGTCCTAAAATACGGTACACAATACTACAATATGGCATAAACCTTGGGGGACATTTTTATAATGTTTTTGGTGGACTTTAATACTTCTGTAAGAGATGAGAATCTAGTGGGTGGGGGAATGAAGTCCTGAGAAGGAGGTCCCACGTTCTCCTCGGGGGAGGGTCATATGGTCTTTTCCATGGATGTCTGTTGGTGTATGGACAGGTCCTCCCCCAAGCAGCATCTTTGCAGACCAATGAGGACGAAGCACTGTGCGGTGACAACAGTCATAACACACCGCTCCACCCAGGGTCCTGTTACTGGGGTATGTGTGGTTGGCAATCTTTTGGGGGAGGGGAAGGAGATGGTTGGGTGAGGGGAAGGGGTGTCACTCTTTGGGGTTGACTGGCGCTATGTTGGGGGTGTCCCTGTTGGGGGGTTGATTGGTGCTGTGTTGGGGGGAGGGGGTGTACCTGTTGGGGGGAGGGGAGGTGGTGTTCCTGTTGGGGGTTGATTGGTGCTGTGTTGGGGGAAGGGGGTGTCCCTGTTGGGGGGAGGGGGTGGTGTTCCTGTTGGGGGTTTATTGGTACTGTGTTGGGGGGAGGGTGTGTCCCTGTTGGGGGGAGGTGGTGTTCCTGTTGGGGGTTGATTGGTGCTGTGTTGGGGGGAGGGGGGTGTCCCTGTTGGGGGGAGGGGAGGTGGTGTTCCTGTTGGGGGTTTATTGGTACTGTGTTGGGGGGAGGGTGTGTCCCTGTTGGGGGGAGGTGGTGTTCCTGTTGGGGGTTGATTGGTGCTGTGTTGGGGGAGGGGAGGTGGTGTTCCTGTTGGGGGTTGATTGGTGCTGTGTTGGGGGGAGGGGGGGTGTCCCTGTTGGGGGGAGGGGAGGTGGTGTTCCTGTTGGGGGTTTATTGGTACTGTGTTGGGGGGAGGGTGTGTCCCTGTTGGGGGGAGGTGGTGTTCCTGTTGGGGGTTGATTGGTGCTGTGTTGGGGGAGGGGAGGTGGTGTTCCTCTTGGGGGTTGATTGGTGCTGTGTTGGGGGGAGGGGGTGTCCCTGTTGGGGGGAGGGGAGGTGGTGTTCCTGTTGGGGGTTGATTGGTACTGTGTTGGGGGGAGGGGGTGTCCCTGTTGGGGGGAGGGGAGGTGGTGTTCCTGTTGGGGGTTGATTGGTGCTGTGTTGGGGGGAGGGGGTGTCCCTGTTGGGGGAAGGGGAGGTGGTGTTCCTGTTGGGGGTTGATTGGTGCTGTGTTGGGGGGAGGGGGTGTCCCTGTTGGGGGAGGGGAGGTGGTGTTCCTGTTGGGGGTTGATTGGTACTGTGTTGGGGGGAGGGGGTGTCCCTGTTGGGGGAGGGGAGGTGGTGTTCCTGTTGGGGGTTGATTGGTGCTGTGTTGGGGGGAGGGGGGTGTCCCTGTTGGGGGAGGGGAGGTGGTGTTCCTGTTGGGGGTTGATTGGTGCTGTGTTGGGGGGAGGGGGTGTCCCTGTTAAGGGGAGGTGGTGTTCCTGTTGGGGGTTGATTGGTGCTGTGTTGGGGGGAGGGGGTGTCCCTGTTAAGGGGAGGTGGTGTTCCTGTTGGGGGTTGATTGGTGCTGTGTTGGGGGGGAGGGGGTGTCCCTGTTGGGGGAGGGGAGGTGGTGTTCCTGTTGGGGGTTGATTGGTGCTGTGTTGGGGGGAGGGGGTGTCCCTGTTAAGGGGAGGTGGTGTTCCTGTTGGGGGTTGATTGGTGCTGTGTTGGGGGGAGGGGGGTGTCCCTGTTGGGGGGAGGGGGGTGGTGTTCCTGTTGGGGGTTGATTGGTGCTGTGTTGGGGGAGGGGGGTGGTGTTCCTGTTGGGGGTTGATTGGTGCTGTGTTGGGGGGAGGGGGGTGTCCCTGTTGGGGGGAGGGGAGGTGGTGTTCCTGTTGGGGGTTGATTGGTGCTGTGTTGGGGGTTGGGGGGAGGGAAGGTGGTGTTCCTCTTGGGGCTTGGGTTAATTTTAAGGCAAAGCTGCACATATGAGTCATGTTAATCTTCTCTCTCCAGGCAGCCCTGCCCCCTCCCAGTCCCGGAGAGCGTCCTGAACATGTTCTCGGACAGCACTCTGTATACGGATGACCCCACCAGACATGGCGGACGCATGCGAAGCTTTGGCCATGAGCGAGGACACTGGGCCACCTATGTCTATGTGCCGGGTGAGTACCCATGGTGTGCCATTCTGTCACCGTGGTAACCATACACTGCATACGGAGAAGTGTCAGCACCTCTGTCGTGTCCAATTTGAGAGATTTCTGTTCACTTCCTGTCCCTGGGACACAACAGGAAGTGAAGGGAAATCAGCTGTTACCACAAGTTTCCCCATTGGCAGATTTCACCCCATTTCCTGTTCCAGTGACAACCCAAGCATACTGAATTTCCCCTTTCACATGTAAGGGGGGCGTGGCCACGATGTGTGTCATTTGACTGTATGGAGCATGATTTGTGCTTTGTCATGCGACTGTAGGGAGACGTGGCTATGCTGTTTGTCATGTGACTTTAGGGGGTGAGCCGCACTATGCATCATAGACTGTAGGGAGCACGGTTGTGCTGTGTGTCGTGTGACTGTAGGGGGCATAGCTGCGCTGTGTGTCATGTGACTGTAGGGGGCATAGCTGCACTGTGTGTCATGTGACTGTCGGGGGAATAGCTGCGCTGTGTGTCATGTGACTGTAAGGGGCATAGCTGCGCTGTGTGTCATGTGACTGTAAGGGGCATAGCTGCGCTGTGTGTCATGTGACTGTAGGGGGCATAGCTGCGCTGTGTGTCATGTGACTGTAGGAGGCATAGCTGCGCTGTGTCATGTGACTGTAGGGGGAATAGCTGCGCTGTGTGTCATGTGACTGTAGGGGGGCATAGCTGCGCTGTGTGTCATGTGACTGTCGGGGGAATAGCTGCGCTGTGTGTCATGTGACTGTAGGGGGCATGGCTGCGCTGTGTCATGTGACTGTAGGGGGCATAGCTGCGCTGTGTGTCATGTGACTGTAGGGGGCATAGCTGCGCTGTGTGTCATGTGACTGTAGGGGGCATAGCTGTGCTGTGTGTCATGTGACTGTAGGGGGGGCATAGCTGCGCTGTGTGTCATGTGACTGTAGGGGGAATGGCTGCGCTGTGTGTCATGTGACTGTAGGGGGCATAGCCGCGTTATGTCATGTGACTGTAGGGGGCATAGCTGCACTGTGTGTCATGTGACTGTCGGGGGCATAGCTGCGCTGTGTGTCATGTGACTGTAGGGGGCATAGCTGCGCTGTGTGTCATGTGACTGTAGGGGGCATAGCTGCGCTGTGTGTCATGTGACTGTCGGGGGCATAGCTGCGCTGTGTGTCATGTGAATGTAGGGGGCATAGCTGCGCTGTGTGTCATGTGACTGTAGGGGGGCATAGCTGCGCTGTGTGTCATGTGACTGTAGGGGGCATAGCTGCGCTGTGTGTCATGTGAATGTAGGGGGCATAGCTGCGCTGTGTGTCATGTGAATGTAGGGGCCATAGCTGCGCTGTGTGTCATGTGAATGTAGGGGGCATAGCTGCGCTGTGTGTCATGTGACTGTAGGGGAAATGGCTGCGCTGTGTGTCATGTGACTGTAGGGGAAATGGCTGCGCTGTGTGTCATGTGACTGTAGGGGGCATAGCTGCGCTGTGTGTCATGTGACTGTAGGGGGCATAGCTGCGCTGTGTGTCATGTGACTGTAGGGGGCATAGCTGCGCTGTGTGTCATGTGACTGTAGGGGAAATGGCTGCGCTGTGTGTCATGTGACTGTAGGGGGCATAGCTGCGCTGTGTGTCATGTGACTGTAGGGGGGCATAGCTGCGCTGTGTGTCATGTGACTGTAGGGGGGCATAGCTGCGCTGTGTGTCATGTGACTGTAGGGGGGCATAGCTGCGCTGTGTGTCATGTGACTGTAGGGGGAATAGCTGCGCTGTGTGTCATGTGACTGTAGGGGAAATGGCTGCGCTGTGTGTCATGTGACTGTAGGGGGCATAGCTGCGCTGTGTGTCATGTGACTGTAGGGGGCATAGCTGCGCTGTGTCATGTGACTGTAGGGGGCATAGCTGCACTGTGTGTCATGTGACTGTAGGGGGCATAGCTGCGCTGTGTGTCATGTGACTGTAGGGGGCATAGCTGTGCTGTGTCATGTGACTGTAGGGGGCATAGCTGCGCTGTGTGTCATGTGACTGTAGGGGGCATAGCTGCGCTGTGTGTCATGTGACTGTAGGGGGGCATAGCTGTGCTGTGTGTCATGTGACTGTAGGGGGCATAGCTGCGCTGTGTGTCATGTGACTGTAGGGGGCAGAGCTGCGCTGTGTGTCATGTGACTGTAGGGGGGCATAGCTGCGCTGTGTGTCATGTGACTGTAGGGGGGGCATAGCTGCGCTGTGTGTCATGTGACTGTAGGGGGAATGGCTGCGCTGTGTGTCATGTGACTGTAGGGGGCATAGCCGCGTTATGTCATGTGACTGTAGGGGGCATAGCTGCACTGTGTGTCATGTGACTGTCGGGGGCATAGCTGCGCTGTGTGTCATGTGACTGTAGGGGGCATAGCTGCGCTGTGTGTCATGTGACTGTAGGGGGCATAGCTGCGCTGTGTGTCATGTGACTGTCGGGGGCATAGCTGCGCTGTGTGTCATGTGACTGTCGGGGGCATAGCTGCGCTGTGTGTCATGTGAATGTAGGGGGCATAGCTGCGCTGTGTGTCATGTGACTGTAGGGGGGCATAGCTGCGCTGTGTGTCATGTGACTGTAGGGGGCATAGCTGCGCTGTGTGTCATGTGACTGTAGGGGGGCATAGCTGCGCTGTGTGTCATGTGACTGTAGGGGGCATAGCTGCGCTGTGTGTCATGTGAATGTAGGGGGCATAGCTGCGCTGTGTGTCATGTGAATGTAGGGGGCATAGCTGCGCTGTGTGTCATGTGAATGTAGGGGGCATAGCTGCGCTGTGTGTCATGTGACTGTAGGGGAAATGGCTGCGCTGTGTGTCATGTGACTGTAGGGGAAATGGCTGCGCTGTGTGTCATGTGACTGTAGGGGGCATAGCTGTGCTGTGTGTCATGTTACTGTCGGGGGCATAGCTGCGCTGTGTGTCATGTGACTGTAGGGGGCATAGCTGCGCTGTGTGTCATGTGACTGTAGGGGAAATGGCTGCGCTGTGTGTCATGTGACTGTAGGGGGCATAGCTGCGCTGTGTGTCATGTGACTGTAGGGGGGCATAGCTGCGCTGTGTGTCATGTGACTGTAGGGGGGCATAGCTGCGCTGTGTGTCATGTGACTGTAGGGGGGCATAGCTGCGCTGTGTGTCATGTGACTGTAGGGGGAATAGCTGCGCTGTGTGTCATGTGACTGTAGGGAAATGGCTGCGCTGTGTGTCATGTGACTGTAGGGGGCATAGCTGCGCTGTGTGTCATGTGACTGTAGGGGGGCATAGCTGCGCTGTGTGTCATGTGACTGTAGGGGGCATAGCTGCGCTGTGTGTCATGTGACTGTAGGGGGAATAGCTGCGCTGTGTGTCATGTGAATGTAGGGGGCATAGCCGCGCTGTGTGTCATGTGACTGTAGGGGGCATAGCTGCGCTGTGTGTCATGTGAATGTAGGGGGCATAGCTGCGCTGTGTGTCATGTGACTGTAGGGGGAATGGTTGCACTGTGTGTCATGTGACTGTAGGGGGCATAGCTGCGCTGTGTGTCATGTGACTGTAGGGGGCATAGCTGCGCTGTGTGTCATGTGACTGTAGGGGGCATAGCTGTGCTGTGTGTCATGTGAATGTAGGGGGCATAACACTAGCCATGGCGGGCAGTATCCGGAGCCATCCTAATCCTCCTCCTTCCTCTCTCAGTCCGTCCCAAGGAAGAGTTCTCTGAGCTGCTCGATGATCTGCTGGACGTGGCTAGGAGGAATGGACTCCGCCTCACCAAGATGGAGGAATTTCATATCAGCCAATCACAGACAGTTATCCTACGTCATCACTGGATCGAGCCCTTTGTCCAATCACTGCGGGAGAGGCTGAGCTCTGTGAATCGGTGAGTGGAAACCTCCAACCAGTGATGGTTGTGTGGGTGGGATTTCCTCTCCGGGGGGGCTTCATCTTCAGCACCTGTGCAGTAGGTGAGCCCGGCAATGTGAAGGGCCTCGGGGCCCGGAGGGGCTCACATTGGGCGCATTGTGTTCATGTTATCTCTGTCCTCTCTCCAATGTTCTTCTCATTGATTGGCTGATCTTTTTTAGGTTCCTGTGTGTCGCCCATCGCTTGAAGGTTTACGCCAATCAGGAAAAGACCAGGTGAGGGTGCTGTGTGTAATTTATCACCCCCATCTCCAGAGTAGCCTTATTATGCGTACTACCCTACCTATCATCCTGCATTCTGCCTACACAAGGAGAGCACATGTCCCGCATCCTACCTACCTGACGAGAGTGCGCCTTCTGTGTCCTACCTACCTGAGAAGAACGTATCTCCCACGTTTTACTTACCTGGGGAAAGTGTTTCCTGCATCCTACCTACTTGAGGAGAATTTGTGTTCCATGTCCTACCTACCTAAGGAGAGCTTGTGTGCTGGGTCTTACCTACCTGAAGAGAGCACATGTCCTACCTACCTGAGAAGAGTACTTGTTTTGCATCTTACCTGAGGAGAGCTTGTGTCCTACCTACCTGAGAAGAACATGTCCTGCATCCTGTCTATCTGAGAAGAGTGCATGTTCTGCATCTTACCTGAGGAGAGTGCTTCCTGCATTGTACCTACCTAAGGGGAGCATATGTCCAGTGACCTACCTACCTAAGGAGAGCGTGTCCTGTCTACCTGAGAAGAGCGCATGTTCTGCATCTTACCTGAGGAGTGTGTCCTGCATTCTACCTACCTGAGGAGAGCTTGTGTCCTGCTTCTTGCCTTCCTGAGGAGAGTGCGTCCTGCATTGTACCTACCTGAGGAGAGCACATGTCCTACCAACCTGAGAAGAGTACGTGTTTCGCATCTTATCTGAGGAGAGCACATGCCCTGAATTCTACCTACCTGAGGAGGGCACGCGTCCTGCCTTCCTGAGGGGAGTGTAACCTGCATTGTATTTACCTGAGGAGAGAATATATCCTGTGTCCTACCTACCTAAGGAGAGCTTGTCCTGTCTACCTGAGAAGAGTGCGTATTCTGCATCTTACCTGAGGAGAGAGCATTCCCTGCATTCTACCTACCTAAGGAAAGCTTGTGTCCTGCGTCTTGCCTTCCTGAGGAGAGTGCGTGTCCTGCATTGTACCTATCTGAGGAGAGTGCGTGTCCTGCATTGTACCTATCTGAGGAGAACGTATGTCCTGTGTCCTACCTACCTGAGGAGAGCATGTCCTGCATCCCACCTTCCTGAGGAGAGTGCGTGTCCTGCATTGTACCTATCTGAGGAGAACGTATGTCCTGTGTCCTACCTACCTGAGGAGAGCATGTCCTGCATCCCACCTACCTGAGGAGGGTGCATGTCCTGCATTGTACCTATCTGAGGAGAACGTATGTCCTGTGTCCTACCTACCTGAGGAGAGCATGTCCTGCATCCCACCTACCTGAGGAGGGTGCATGTCCTGCATTGTACCTATCTGAGGAGAACGTATGTCCTGTGTCCTACCTACCTGAGGAGAGCATGTCCTGCATCCCACCTACCTGAGGAGGGTGCGTGTCCTGCATTGTACCTATCTAAGGAGAACGTATGTCCTGTGTCCTACTTACCTGAGGAGAGCATGTGTTCCGTATCCTACCTACCTAAGAACAGCTTGTGTTCCATGTCCTACCTACCTGACAAGCGCATGTCGTGCATCCCACCTACCTGAGGAGAGTGCGTGTCCTACCTATCTGAGGAAAGTGCGTTACCTGCATTCTACATACCTAAGACACACTGTATGCGATGGTAATGTTCAGCTCACCACCCCAAGGCTCTGGTGATAGGTGTACTCTGTGTGAGGCGCTCACTGTATTTTATATATGCCATGTTGTCACAGGACTATAGGTAAACCTCCCCCGTCATCATCCTAATATAACGGTGGGGAGGTCCTGTAGTCCTCAAAGATATCTTAGAACAATGTAACTGATAAGAGTAGAAATATATCATCTTACAGGATTTTTGGCAAGATCAGTATTTAATTTTTTCACCTACTGAACAGACATAACAAACCTTTCTAAGTGGGATATTTATCAGGCATACTGTGTATATATATATGTGGCACAGTGGCGGTGACCCTATTCTGTGCGAAGTCACAGTTTTGTGTCAGAAGTGAGCTCCGTCAGTGACCCCAACATTGTGACCAACAGCTCCCAGTTACACAGGAGCTGGTAGGAGAAGCTCCCAATCATATGATCACTGTGACATCACAGTAATCACATGATTTGGAGGGGTCCAGGATGTGCCTCTGGCATCAAGACACTATGAAGGGTCTGATGGGAGTCAGCAAAAAAGGGGTTAATTGTAATCTCTTTGACAGAACTTTCCTGGGCCTGGAGGTGACAGCGGGGCAGCAGCAGCTCCTGGACATGGTGTCAGAAGTGGACCAATCGCTGCAGGAGTTCAGGCTGGAGACCTTCTACCAGGTGAGTGTGGAGGTGCACCAGGGCCTGCCGCGGCACTCTGTGTACTGTCATTATCACACCTGTCCATGTAGACTTTTGGCTGTAGTACATCTGGCCAATAAAGAACACTCACAGTTTTGATGCTTATTTCTCTGTGTGTCCCAATGAAGAGTGAAGCCCCCCGCAGGTCACTGTGTGTCCCAATGGGGAGTGTCCAGATCCCCAGGAGCCCCTGCGGGTATCTGTGTGTCCCAATGAAGAGTGGAGCCCCCCGCAGGTCACTGTGTGTCCCAATGGGGAGTGTCCAGGTCCCCAGGAGCCCCTGCGTGTATCTGTGTGTCCCAATGAAGAGTGGAGCCCCCCACAGGTCACTGTGTGTCCCGATGAGGAGTGTCCAGGTCCCCAGGAGCCCCTGCGGGTATCTGTGTGTCCCAATGAAGAGTGGAGCCCCCCGCAGGTCACTGTGTGTCCCAATGGGGAGTGTCCAGGAGCCCCTGCGGGTATCTATGTGTCCCAATGAAGAGTGGAGCCCCCCGCAGGTCACTGTGTGTCCCGATGAGGAGTGTCCAATTCCCCAGGAGCCCCAGGTCCCCCACAGATCTTCATGTGTCCTGCTGAAGAATGGCCATCGGCCCAGGAGCCCCCCACAGGTCCTTGTGAAGATTTTCCCTTTCCTTAGTAGTCACCTGCAGGTCCCTTTTGTGTGAAAAGTGGCCTTTTTCTGGGGAGATCCCTGCAAGTCCTCATGTGAGGGGTGGCCAATTCCCTGGGTGTACCCTGCAGGTCACTTTGCGCCCCTTTCTTTGGGAGACCCAGACAGGCACCTGTGCGCCCCAGGGCTGTACGGAACCTTCCACAAGTACCTGTGTATCCAGATAAAGTGTCCCTGTCCTTGAGAGCCCTCCGCAGGTCCCTTTGGTCCATTCCTTGGGAACCCCCGCAGGTTCCTTTATGTCCCAATGAAGTGTTCTTTTTCTTAAAAACCCCCACAGGTCTCTGTGTGTCGCAATGAAGATTGGAACCCCACCAAGTACCCGTGTATCGCGCTGTAGATTGTCCCTTGCCATGGGAGTCCCCTCCAGGTCTCTGTGTATCTCAATGAAGAGTGGAGCCCCTCATGGATCTCCATGTGTCCCTATAAGGAGTGGTCCGTGCATTGGAAGCCCTCCACTGGTCCCTGGGTGTCACAGTCAACTATGGAGCCCCATCACAAGTACCTTTGTGTCCCAAGAAAGAGTGGCCTATTCCTTAGGAGTCCCCTGCCAGTCCTTGTGTGTTCCAATGAATAGTGCCCCTTTCCTCAAGAGCCCCACCACAGGTTCCTGTGTGTCTCAATGAAGTGTGGCGCTCCCTGCAGGTTCTTATGTGTCCCAGTGAAGAGTGGCCTGTTCCCTGGAGGTCTCCCACAAGTATCCACGTGTCCCAATGAAGAGCAGCCAGTGCCTCAGGAGCCTCCTGCAGGTCCCAATTAAGAGTGTCCATTGGTCAGGAGCCCCTCGCAGCTCTCTCTGTGTCCCTATGAGGGGTGGTGTTCCTATCTGTGAGGTCATCAGACTTCTGATCCCGAATTTGTGTGAACTGACAACTAATGATAAATACTACACCTGTGTGTGGAAATACGCTGCAGCCAAAATTGTGTAGATACACCCCTTCCGCTGCAAAAGTGCCTTGTTGGGGAGAAGAGGCGGACCCCAATGAAAAATGAGGGCCCATGTCATTTGGCAGTCTCATTGTAAGACCTGCAAATTGATTGGTTGTTACGTTTTTGTCCGTATATTACCCAGCATTCATCTTCTCTTTTCCCAGAATCCCTCTTTCCATGTCAGTCTGGCCTGGTGTGTGGGTGATATGGTGGATCTCCTGCAGGGAGCAGTGCGGAATCATCTGCAGGTAAGATGGGTGCAATACCCCATGTGACTGTCCCCATTATCCCCAGTTGTTACTCCACCCCTGCACGCCCCTATTCTGCCTTGTGACACTGTCACTGATGACCGTTCCCTGTGATCGGGTACGGTCATCAGTGACATGTCACATGTAGCCACCCCCCCAAACAGTAAGAACCACTTCTTGGGGAACACTTAACCCCTGCAGTGCCACCTAGTGGTTAACCCCTTCACTACCAGTGTAATTTTTACAGTGCATTATTATAGCACTGATCGCTGTAAAAATGACAATAGTCGCAAAATGGTGTCAAAAGTGTCTGATGTGTCCGCCATAATGTCGCAGTCACGATAAAAATCGCTGATCGCCGCCATAACTAGTAAATAAAAATTATTAATAAAAATGCCATAAAACAGCCCCCCTATTTTGTAGAAGCTATAACTTTTGCGCAAACCAATTAATTGCTTTTTTTTTTTTTTACCGAAAATATGTAGAAGAATACGTATCGGACTAAACTGTGGAAAAATGTTTTTTTTTATATTTTTTGGGGATATTTATTATTGTCGCTCTTTTTTTGTTTATAGCGCAAAAAATAAAAACCGCAGAGGTGATCAAATACCACCAAAAGAAAGCTCTATTTGTGGGGAAAAAAGGACGTCAATTTTGTTTGGGAGCCACATCGCACGACCGCGCAATTGTCGGTTAAAGTGACGCAGTGCCGAATTGCAAAAAGTGGCCCGGTCTTTAACCACCAAAATGGTCCGGGTCTTTAGTGGTTAAATAGCAAATAGATATGAAAAAAATGAAGGGCAATAAAATATCTTGCATTGGCCGGGAATCGAACCCGGGCCTCCCGCGTGGCAGGCGAGAATTCTGCCACTGAACCACCAATGCTTCAATAGTAAGGTGTCTGGCCTCTACCAACAAGTCCTGACAGAGATGTGCCACATCAGCAGAGTTACATTGAGTTACTTCTTTTCCAGGACAGTCTCCTTTAGTCCAGCTGCTTGTGAGCTCAGAGTCTGAGTACATCCAGATGTATGCTGTGTGAAGCATTGGCGGTTCAGTAGTAGAATTCTCATCTGCCACACAGGAGGCCCAGGTTAGATTTCCAGCCAAAGCAAATATATATATAAAACTATTTTATTGCAGATTTATTAAAAAAAGAAAAAAAACTGAAATATCACACGGTCCTAAGTATTCAGACCCCCTGCTGTGACACTCGTATATTTGTCCATTTCTTCTGATCATCCTTGAGATGGTTCTGCACCTTCATTTGAGTCCAGCTCTGTTTGATTCTACTGATTGGACTTGATTAGGAAAGCCACACACCCGTCTATATCCACTTCCCGACCTCCTCATGTACATATACGTCGGCAGAATGGCACGGACAGGCACATCAACGTACCTGTACGTCCCTGCCTGGTCGGGGGTCCGATCGGGACCCCCCCCCCCGCTACATGCGGCGGTCGGATCCCTTCGGGGAGCGATCCGGGACGACGGCGCGGCTATTCGTTTATAGCCGCTCCGTCGCGATCGCTCCCCGGAACTGAAGAACGGGGAGAGCCGTATGTAAACACGGCTTCCCCGTGCTTCACTGTGGCGGCATATCGATCGAGTGATCCCTTATATAAGGGAGACTCGATCGATGACGTCAGTCCTACAGCCACACCCCCCTACAGTTGTAAACACACACAAAGTAAACACTAACTCCTACAGCGCCCCCTGTGGTTAACTCCCAAACTGCAACTGTCATTTTCACAATAAAGAATGCAATTTAAATGCATTTTTTGCTGTGAAAATGACAGTGGTCCCAAAAATGTGTCAAAATTGTCCGAAGTGTCCGCCATAATGTCGCAGTCATGAAAAAAAAAATCGCTGATCGCCGCCATTGGTAGTAAAAAAAAAATAATGAATAAAAATGCAATAAAACTATCCCCTATTTTGTAAACGCTATACATTTTGCGCAAACCAATCGATAAACGCTTATTGCGATTTTTTTTTTTTTTTTTACCAAAAATAGGTAAACGAATACGTATCGGCCTAAACTGAGGAAACATTTTTTTTTAGATATGTTTTTGGGGGTATTTATTATAGCAAAAAGTAACAAATATTGCATTTTTTTCAAAATTGTCGCTCTATTTTTGTTTATAGCGCAAAAAATAAAAACCGCAGAGGTGATCAAATGCCACCAAAAGAAAGCTCTATGTGTGGGGAAAAAAGGACGCCAATTTTGTTTGGGAGCCATGTCGCACGACCGCGCAATTGTCTGTTAAAGCGACGCAGTCCTGAATTGTAAAAACCCCTTGGGTCATTTAGCTGCATATTGGTCCGGTCCTTAAGTGGATATAAGACCTTACAGCTCACAGTGCACGTCAGAGCAAATGAGAATCATGAGGTCAAAGGAACTTCCTGAAGAGCTCAGAGACAGAATTGTGGCAAGGCACAGATCTGGCCAAGGTTACAAAAAAAATTCTGCCGCACTTAAGGTTCCTAAGAGCACAGTGGCCTCCATAAGACGTTTGGGACGACCAGAACCCTTCCTAGAGCTAGCCGTCCGGCCAAACTGAGCTATCGGGGGAGAAGAGCCTTGGTGAGAGAGGTAAAGAAGAACCCAAAGATCACTGTGGCCAGGGCCGATCCTAGGGTCACATGGGCATGGTCATCTTACTAACGCCTCCCCTTTACAAATGTTTCTATGGCTACGACTCAAACTCAGAGATCAGAGTCCCCCCACAGCAGGTGTCCCCATAGATCAGTACTTGTCCAATAGATCCATGTAGCTCGGGCACGCTGGGAGCAGAAGCACATTACAGGGGGTGGGGCATACGTGGCATCTTTGGTTACTTGGAGGGTGGCACTCGGAGAGCATTTATGGTAATGCACGCAGAGGGGGGCGGGGCAGACAGGAGACTGCTCCATGCACACCGGACTGAATTAATTAGTGGAGCCTAGTACCGGAACATGTTCCAGTACTAGGCGCCGCTGTGGTACCCAGCCCGAATTCCAGGGACAGAGGGAGGTATGCACTCTTGTCAGTTGCCAGCGGAGAGCAAGCGGGGGTGGGGAACCGCAGCACCCGCTACATGTGCTCTGCCTCTGGACACAGACAAGGAGGAGGGAGGGGAGCACTTTGGAGCTTCGGCGCCCCCACCTCTACGGCGCCTGGGTGCGGAACTTGGCACACATATAGCCCCATTTAAGTGTGCAAAGTTTGTTGTCTGGGGGACCTACAGCTGGGGAGCACCGATTTTTCAAAGCCAGGCACCCCTTCCATAGACTCCCATGTTAAAAGTCAGTATAGTCATGGGCACAGTGAGGCATGGACATGGGCACAGTGAGGCATGGACATGGACACAGTGAGGCATGCAGATGGACACCCTAGGCCAGTGATGGTGAACCTTGGCACCCCAGATGTTTTGGAACTACATTTCCCATGATGCTCATGCACTCTGCAGTGTAGTTGAGCATCATGGGAAATGTAGTTCCAAAACATCTGAGGTGCCAAGGTTCACCATCACTGCCCTAGGCTTATACTCCAGTCAATAAGTTTTCCCAGTTTTTTGTGGTAAAATTAGGTGCCTAGGCTATTATTTGGGTTGGCTTATACTCGAGCATATACGGTAAATGATTTTAGCAAATGGCTGCAATATAACAAAGAGTGAAAAATTTAAGGGGGTCTGAATACTTTCCGTACCCACTGTATATATACCATAGTTTGTGGAATACAGTTTGGCCTAAATGACAAAAGATTTATTTGCTAAATTTTACAACAGAAATGAAGGAAATGCATTTAATTTTTTTTTTTCAAAATTATGGTTTTTCGTTTTTTATTTCATTTAGCAAAAAATTCAAAAACCAAATGGTGATTAAATCCCACCAAAAGGAAGATCTATTTTGTTTTAAAGCAATGATAAAAAATGTATCTGGGTACAGTGTTGCATGACTGTGCAATTGTCATTCAAAATGTGACTGTGGTGAAGATTAGCCTGGGCATGAAGGGGGTGAAAGTGCCCAGTATTGAAGTGGTTAATGCACTTCCCGTTGCCCAAGTGCAGCACTCACCTGTTCTGGTCACCTGCCACATCCTCGGGGGGGCGCTGTACTCTGCTTCCTACTATTAACACATACAGCACAGAGCAGCATTTGCGGTAGCGCTCATAACAGATAGCAATTTCCAGACCAGGTGATGGCGGCTTACTGGCCAATCAGGCAGAAGCTGCCTGTAAACAAATCCTGGTACCCATCTCCAATCTGGAATATTTAGGGTGATCTGAGTTTTTTTGGGCAGAAGAGGGTAACGTGGTACATGGCATGGAGAGAAGGGGTCAGATATGGACTGTGACAGCAGGCCACCACCCCAATGTATCTTCCCTATCTGTGCTAGGAGGGTCACGGCGCTCCCCTTGTGTGGGGCTCATCACTTATGTGTCTCCTTTTGTTTTCAGAGCATGGTGGATGATTTTGAAGATTCGGAGATCCTGACTCGATTTTACGCAGATGAAATTTGTTGCAAAGCTGGGAACAAGGTCTTCTCCATCCCACTGCGCTGACTGGTCACAGGATGTGATAATTCTGCGGATACTGTTACACAGCCTGCACTGATAACGGAGTATTTCTACATGTAACTGGTGATATTATGTACTGATATTTTCTACAAGGTGACATATTTTAGAATAAAACAATATGAACAGACTGCTTTCTGCTCCTTGAATGATCTAAAGAGAATGTCAAGTAAAATCTCATCCAAAACATATGACGCGGCTGGGTGCACACGGTAAGGTTGGGAGGCTCACAATGCATCATAGGTACACGGTACAGCTAGGGGTACATTTGAGGTGCACAATATGGCTGGGGTTTCACCGGAGGCAAACGTTATGACTGGGGGGTACATCAGAGGTATGCACATCTGAGGGATCAGCCCCATAGTGTACAGTTGTGGGTGCACCAGAGGGACACAATACTGCTGAAAGTACTGTGGAGGAACATGGTACAGTTGGGGGTACACTGGAGACACACAGTATGGTTGGGGGTACATCAGAGGTACGCATAGAGCAAAGTCCAGATTTGAGTGATCAGCCCCAAGCAGCTTATCCCAGGACAGGCGAGTCTATATCCTGAGATTACAGACTTTAAGAGCCACAAGATGGCACAGTGTCTTCTGCTCCCTGGGTTTTACCTGCTGTTCTAAATTGCTTAGTAATGCGAGACTAACCACTAGTTACAATCACTGACCACAGATCACACAAACGTTATGGCCATAAACCTCTGACCATCGCATCTACACTTCCCATTCTGAAGCCATTGCCACCAATTTGGAGTTACCCCACCCACCCACCATGGCCATCAATGTGAGGTTACCCAACTCCCCACCACCATCAATGTGGAGGTAACCCTACTCCCACCACCATGGCCATTAATATGGAGTTACCCTACCTCAGCCACCATGGCCATCAATGTGAAGTTACCCAACTCCCCACCACCATCAATGTGGAGGTAACCCTACTCCCATCACCATTAATATGGAGTTGCCCTACCTCAGCCATCAATGTGGCATTACTCCATCTCACCCACCATGGCCATTAATGTGGCGTTACCCTGCCCCACCCACCATGGCCTTAAATGTGGAGTTACCTACTCCCCATCCACCATGGCCATCAATGTGGCTTTACCCTATCTCACCCACCATGGCCATTAATATGGAGTTACCTAGTCCCCACCACCATGGCCATCAATATGGAGTTACCCCACCTCACCCACCATGGCCATCAATGTGAAGTTACCCAACTCCCCACCACCATCAATGTGGAGGTAACCCTACTCCCACCACCATGTCCATTAATATGGAGTTACCATACCTCAGCCACCATGGCCATCAATGTGGCATTACTCCATCTCACCCACCATAGCCATTAATGTGGCGTTACCCCATCTCACCCACTACGGCCATTAATGTGGCATTACCCTGCCCCACCCACCATGGCCATCAATGTGGCATTACCCTATCTCACCCACCATGGCCATTAATATGGAGTTACCTACTCCCCACCACCATGGCCATCAATATGGAGTTACCCCACCTCACCCACCATGGCCATCAATATGGAGCTACGCCACCCACCCCCACAGCCATTAACCCTTTTGCTACTAGAGCTGTTTTTGCACACGTTACATAAAGCCCCCGATTTTCTAAAAGCAGACATCCTAGAGAATAAAATAGTGGTAGTTTCATTTTTTTATGTCACTTGATATTACCGCAAAATTTCAGTAAAAAACACACTAAATATATATATAGAGAGGTCATCGGTTTAGTGTTACAGAGGAGGTCTTGTGTTAGAATTATTGCTCTCACTCCAGTGTGTGCGGCAAAATGTAACGTGTATCGCAAACAACGTTTTCACGAGTAGGTGCCCCTGACGTGTGCGTTTACATTCGTACATATGTGGGAGGGCCTCAATTTTTTTTTGGGGGGGGGGGGTTTATGTGCTTGGGTGCAACTTTATTTTTTTGCAAAAACAAATGTTTTTTTTTTTTCATCACATAGGGGACAAAAAGTCCCCTATGTCATGATTTTTAGGTGACAAGTTCTCTTTAACGAGACTTGCAGGGTCTAAAAAGACTCTTCATGGCTCCACTGAATGTATTGCAGCAATGCCCTTGGCCTATGGTAGCCGGGGAAAGTGAAAGGGTGGCCCAGAAGGGACGTCACACGTCGCTTTCCGGGTCACAGCAAGGGGAGGAGAGCGAGCGTGTATCCGATCTTTTCCCTCCACCTCAACGGCACCCGATATGTCGGTCTAAGCTTGCAGTTGGGTTAGTACAGCCTAGAATACATGGCGTTGGTACTGGGGGTGTGTGCAGGCAATCGGGTATCAGCACAGCCATCTGAATGCATCTGCCTGTCAGCTTTACACACAATCCCCATGGCTGCAGCCGCCGTATTGCGTGTGAAAACCCCCCCCCCCCCCCCCCGCTGTCAAGTCGGTACGACATACGGACCTGGCAGCGAAAGTGCCAATATGAGTTACCCCACCCGCCATGGCCATTAATATAGGGTTACCCCACCCGCCATGGCCGTTAATATAGGGTTACCCCTCCCGCCATGGTCATTAATATAGAGGCACCCCACCCGCCAGGGCCATTAATATAGGGTTACCCCTCCCGCCATTAATATAGGGTTACCCCACCCGCCATGGCCAATAATATAGGGTTACCCCCACCCGCCATTAATATAGGGTTACCCCACCCGCCATTAATATAGGGTTACCCCACCCGCCATGGCCAATAATATAGGGTTACCCCACCTGCCATGGCCATTAATATAGAGGCACCCCACCCGCCATTAATATAGGGTTACCCCACCCGCCATTAATATAGGGTTACCCCACCCGCCATTAATATAGGGTTACCCCACCCGCCAGGGCCATTAATAGCACACACTGATCTGGATTCCAGAAACCGACAACATTCCGATGAACATTTTTCATTATCATTGTGTGGCGTCACATATAGTACTAGGACTCAGTATGCACTGGTGGCTCAGCAAGCAGTCAGTTCCATCAGCCTCTGTAATATTTGTTTCTGTCCATAGCGCACTTGGAGAGAATACTTCTGTCTGCTGCTCAGCTTGGCGTACTCGGCGGGATCGTCTAGGATACATTGGTCGCTGCGCAGATTGGTGGTGTAGCTCTTCATGGTCAGCTCTGCACTGGCATGGAGAAGTTTGCGCCAGGACAATGGCATACATGCCAATTTCTGATAGGTTAGAGTCTCTTCCTCCTCATCATTATCCTCGTCCTCTTCCCAGCCATCATTTTCCTTGTATTCAGCAAACTCCTCGGCAGACATGCAGAGCAACTGGAAGACAAAGTGTACCTTTAAAATGGATGTAAACCCGGAATTTTTTTTTTCTTTTCTGTCACAATGTAGAGTAAACGATTTCCTATCATCTGTGCCCAGTCTTGCCACAAAGAGTTAATCCAGCTCTGAGCAATCCTCTTTTCAGTGAAATAAAACGGACAAACAGGTGAAAACTTTTGTCCGTTCCGCCCCCTTGCTGTGAGCGACAGGTTACTTACATATCTCATGCACTAGCCTGGAGACGGGCATTATTTTTTAATTCCCACCCCCACTCCTTTTTCTGAAGTCATGTGGTTACTTTTCTGGATGTTACTGATCATAGCAGAATTTAGTGTAAGGAATACACAAGACAAAATGCATGTTGACAAGGGGAGTGTAGAGGTGGGCGGGGAGTCTACTGACATCATGACTCCACCCACCGAGCTCCAGACAACAGATCCACCCACAGAATCTGCAGTTTTTCAGTTCTTAGAACAGACAGAGGGGAGACATTTGACAGGTGAGGATACATGCAGGAGGCATCTATATCCTTATAGATCAGCACTATGGCAGTAGATTAGAAAGGATGAGAGCGGGTTTACATCCACTTTAAGGGTAAAGTTCACCCCCCCCCCCCTAAATTCCAGCTCACCTATGTACCAATATATAGGAGGGGCCCTGTGAAACTTTTAGCCAATTAGATGCCACCTCTCATTTTTCTGCTGATAAGTGTGAACAGGTTGCTAAGAATACCCCTTCCTTCCCTTCCAGTTGGGGACACAGCGCACAAAGTACCGCACAATGAGATAACCGAGTTGGGAGATTCATAGAACATCAGCAATTACCTTCAGAGAGGTCCTCAGCTCTTCATCTGTCAGCACCTCCTCACAGCCGAAGACAAATGCTCCTTCTTCCCCCACCATCTCCATATGGCACAAGAAGGACCACCTCTCTTGCAGCTTTTCCTTCTGCTCCTCTGACTCTGCACCTACAAATACAACCCGATGATAAAATCCGAGGCTTGTGGGATAAACCGAAGGCAACCATCTCAGCATGTCTCCTGCAAACACCAGCCCCTGAAAGGAACACTGTATATATGATAGACCACAGGGACCCATCTCAGCACGTCTTCTGCTAACACCACCCACTGAAAGGAGGACTGTATATAGGATAGACCACAGGGACCCATCTCAGCACATCTTCTGCTAACATCAGCCCCTGAAAGGAGGACTGTGCATAGGATAGACCACAGGGACCCATCTCAGCACATCTTCTGCTTACATCAGCCCCTGAAAGGAGGACTGTGCATAGGATAGACCACAGGGACATATCTCCTGCTAACACCAGCCCCTGAAAGGAGGACTGTATATAGGATAGACCACAGGGACCCATCTCAGCACGTCTTCTGCCAACACCAGCCACTGAAAGGAGGACTGTGCATAGGATAGACCACAGGGACCCATCTCAGCATGTCTTCTGCCAACACCACCCACTGAAAGGAACACTGTATATAGGATAGACCACAGGGACCCATTTCAACACGTCTTCTGCCAACACCAGCCCCTGAAAGGAGGACTGTGCATAGGATAGACCACAGGGACCCATCTCAGCATGTCTCCTGCAAACACGAGCCCCTGAAAGGAACACTGTATATGGGATAGATCACAGGGACCCATCTCAGCACGTCTTCTGCTAACACCAGCCCCTGAAAGGAACACTGTATATAGGATAGACCACATGTATCCATCTCAGCATATCTCCTGCTAACACCAGCCCCTGAAAGGAGGACAGTACATGGGATAGACCACGAGGACCCATCTCTGCATATCTACTGCTAATGGCATATGCTGAAAGAAGGACAGTACATGGGATAGACCACAGGGACCCATCTCAGCAAATCTCCTGCTAACACCAGCCCCTGAAAGGAGGACTGTACATAAGATAGACCACAGGGACCCATCTCAGCACGTCTTCTGCTAACACCAGCCCCTGAAAGGAACACTGTATATAGGATAGACCACAGGCACCCATCTCAGCATATCTCCTGCTAACACCAGCCCCTGAAAGGAGGACAGTACATGAGATAGACCACGGGGGCCCATCTCGGCATATCTACTGCTAATGGCATATGCTGAAAGAAGGACTGTACGTAAGATAACCTACATGGGCCCATCTCAGCATGTCTCCTGCAAACACAACTCACTGAAGGGAGGACTTAATAATGTGGATCCAAAACATCTGGGTGCCAAGGTTCACCATCACTGGTATAAAGGATAAACCAGAGGGACCTATCTCAGCATGTCTCTTGCAAACAACACCAACTGAAAGGAGGACAGTACATGGGATAGACCACAGTGACCCATCTCAGATTGTCTCCTGCTAATGCCAAATGCTGAAAGGAGGACAGTACATGGGATAGACCACAGGGACCCATCTCAGCATGTCTCCTGCTAATGCCAAATGCTGAAAGGAGGGCTGTACGCAAGATTAACTACATGGACCCATCTCAGCATGTCACCTGCTAACACCACCCACTGAAAAGAGGACCTACATACCGTGTTTCCCTGAAAATAAGACCTAGCGTTATTTTCCAGGAGGGCTGCAATATAAGCCCTACCCCGAAAATAAGCCCTAGTTTAAAATGCTTGCAAAATCCTATAATCCACTCTATTATAGTATTATATAATGTACAATGTGTGTGTTTCTGTAATATGAATGCAGGGAAGAGAGCTCCGGCGGGTCACAAAAGCACACAGTGGCGCTATAACGAAGGTTTTTGGCACAATTATATTACAGAAACACACACATTGTACACTATATAATACTGTAATAGAGTGGATTGTAGGATTTTACAAGCATTTTAACTCGATACACACTGGGGATTCCTGTCAGGCAGGGAGAGAGAAGACGGCACATTACATGATAGGACCTTCCCCCGAAAATAAGCCCTACTGTGTCTTTTGTTGCCAAAATTAATATAAGACGCGGGCTTATTTTCGGGGAAACACATTAGGATAAGGCACAGCATGGCTGGCACTGGTCATCGCTCACCTTGCAGCGCAGCTTCCCGCAGAACTGTCATCTGGATGTCGGCGGTGTCATTGATATTGTCTGGATGTGGCTCAGAGAAGCCATACATGTGTAGAAGCTGCCAGTTCCCCATCTGGCCGTAAGTATTAAACAGCTCATGGCCCGCTGGAACCGACTGCGTGGTCACCATTCGCAGACAGTCCTGGAAGTTACCAAACACAATAAATGACCCCTTCATACCAAACACAGCCTGGAAAATACATGAAACTAATCCAAGAGACTCACCGGCGCGAACTCCAAGTGCGTATTGTGCCGCGCAACGTGATTCAGCAAGTCCGCCACGGGAACCATCATTGGAGGAGGGACCTCCTTCTCACAATCATCTTCATCCTCCATCGGCTCCTGGAAACTGGAAAACACAGGACAAGTTCTAAGAGGGACCTTCCTCAATGTCATACATACATGGTCCTTCATATAGGACTATACCAGGGTGTCTCTTGGTGATTGCTATATACTGGTACTAGTGGTATACCAGAAACTATTCTATAACAATGGCATGCAATATACACAGCCCTTCATATCACACTGCACATGGGATGTCTCTTTATCAGTTCCTAGAGTACCACCAGTACCAGTATTTAGCAGTCACAGCTGGGGGCGGGGCATATTTATGGCACAGTCAGGACACAGAGCAGGGGTGGGGCCTATTCACAGCACAGTTAAGGCACAGAGCGGGGGCAGGGCCAATTCATGTCACATTTGGGGGCACAAAGCAGAGGCAGGGCCTATTCAAAGCACAGCTGGGGGAACAAAGTGGGGGTCGGGCTGTCCAAGTGGTTGTAAAGGTTCAGGTATTTTATTTTATTTTTTAAATAACAAACATGTCATACTTACCTCCACTGTGAAGTTCGTTCAGCACAGAGTGGCCCCGATCCTCCTGTTCTGGGGTCCCACGGCAGCTCCTCCCCACAATAGATAACCCCCTCTGAGAAGCGCTCTCCCGAGGGGGTTACCTTGCCGGCACGCTTCCGTGTCATACACTCGGCGTCCATAGCTACCGAGCAGGGGCGTAACTAGAAATCACAGGGCCCCATAGAAAAATGTTGTATGGGGCCCCCTCCCTGCAAAACAGCCCCCCCCCAAATTTCCGCTACTGTGACCCATCAGATGCTGCCAGTGTGCCCATCAATTGCCACTACTGTGCCCCATCAGATGCCGCCAGTGTGCCCATCAATTGCCGCTACTGTGCCCCATCAGATGCTGCCAGTGTGCCCATCAATTGCCGCTACTGTGCCCCATCAGATGCTGCCAGTGTGCCCATCAATTGCCACTACTGTGCCCCATCAGATGCCGCCAGTGTGCCCATCAATTGCCGCTACTGTGCCCCATCAGATGCTGCCAGTGTGCCCCATCAGATGCCGCCAGTGTGCCCATCAATTGCCGCTACTGTGCCCCATCAGATGCTGCCAGTGTGCCCATCAATTGTCGCTACTGTGCCCCATCAGATGCTGCCAGTGTGCCCATCAATTGCCGCTACTGTGCCCCATCAGATGCTGCCAGTGTGCCCATCAATTGCCGCTGTGTGCCCTATCAGATGCTGCCTGCCACTTTCCTGTCTCGCAGCGGGTCAGCGGTGGTCTCCTACACGTCCTGCATGTCTTCTTCCGTCCTCTCTCAGGCATCCAATCACAGCACCGGACGTTTCAGCCAATCAACAGACCCGGCAACCTGATTGGCTGAAAGGCAGATTCAGTGTTAGCAAAGCCGTTATGTAAGACATACGCCGGCGTAAAGATAAAGCAGGTCTCTAGGTGGCGTAGCCCATGCAAAGTATGGACCTCGGAACAAGTGTATCTTTTTACGTCGTTTGCGTAAGTCGTACGCAAATAGGGCTGTGCGTAAGTTACGTTCACGTCGTAGGCAGTGTTCGACGTATCTTAGGCATTCTATCCGACGCATGCGCACTGGGATACGTCCACGGACGGCGCATGCGCCGTACGTTCAAAACATCATTTACGTGGGGTCATGCTTTATTTGCATAAAACACGCCCACCTCTTCCCAATTTGAATTAGGCGCGCTTACGCCGGCACATTTACGCTACGCCGCCGTAACTTAGGACGCAAGTGCTTTGTGAATAAGTTGTGGCGGCGTAGCGTAAATACGCTACGCCCGCCCACACTTACGCCGGGGTACGTGAATCTAGGCCTAAGACTGGGGTGCCATTAAAGTTCATGTGCGTGTAAAGGTGCCCCAATACTTTTGATAATACAGTGTATGTAGTCAGGGAGTGGCTGTAAAGAGGTTGCAGAAGATGAGCAGCACTGACAAGGAACACTCACCTGTAGGCCATGACAAAGGCCACCAGCCTCATGTAGAGGTCCAGTGTGTGAGTCTGGGGATCGAACTTCTCTGGATGTCTCAGGATGAAGGGAAGGACGATTGTCTTATATTCCTGCTCAATATTATCTAGATCTTTACTGACTGCGTCCGGCACCCCGGTGCCCTCCAGAAGCTCCGCCCGCTCCTTCTCCGACCTACCAAAGGAAATGCGCGTCAGACATAGAACTTTGCCCAGTGAGGTCATGTGATGTCCATGTCCCCGCCCACCCACAGTTCTCACCAAAACATGGGGAGGTCAGGAGGAACCAGCCGGGGCCACAGCCCAAAGTATGGCGCCCATGGTGAGCCGGCGTCTGTGGCTTCATACATGAGGGAGAGGATGAGGGGAACCCAGCCGGATGTGCTGTCCAGACTCTGCTGTTCTGTGGGAGGAAACGCAAGACGCATATTAACCACTTCATTACTGGGCGCTTACACCCCCTTCGTGCCCAGACCGATTTTCAGCGCTGACTCATTTTGAATGACAATTGCGCGGTCATACGACGCTGTACCCAAATTATATTTTTATCATTTTTTTCCCACAAATAGAGCTTTCTTTTGGTGGTATTTGATCACCTCTGCGAATTTTATTTTTTGCGCTATAAACAAAAAAAGACAGAAAATTTTGAAAAAAAAAACACAATGGGGTAGATTCAGGTAGGGAACGCGTATTTGTGTGCGGGCGTAACTTATCCTATTTACGCTACGCCTCCGCAACTTTGACAGGCAAGTGCAGTATTTACAAAGCAAAGTAGCGTAAATCGGCTGGCGTAAGCCCGCCTAATTCAAATTTGGAACATGTGGGCGTGTTTTATGTTAATTTATTGTGACCCTACGTAAATGACGCTTTTTACGAACGGCTCATGCGCCGTCCGTGAAAGTATCCCAGTGCGCATGCTCCAAATTAACCCGCAAAAAGCCAATGCTTTCGACGTGAACGTAAATGACGCACAGCCCTATTCGCGAACGACTTACGCAAACGACGGAAAATTCGACGCTGGCCCGACATCCATACTTAACATTGGCTGCGCCTCATATAGCAGGGGTAACTTTACGCCGGAAAAAGCCTAACGTAAACGGCGTATCTGTACTGCGACGGCCGGGCGTACGTTCGTGAATAGGCGTATCTAGCTGATTTACATATTCTAGGCGTAAATCAGCGTACATGCCCCTAGCGGCCAGCGTAACTATGCAGTTAAGATACGACGGCGTAGGAGACTTACGCTGGTCGTATCTTAGACAAATTCTGGCGTATCTGATTCTTTAAATCAGGCGCCAAGATACGACGCCTCAGACTCAGAGATCCGACGGTGTATCTGGAGATACGCCGCCGTATCTCCTACCTGAATCTGGCCCAATATTTTTTACTTTTTGTTATAATAATATCCCAATTTTTTATTTTTTTTAATGTTTTCCTCGGTTTAGGCCGATACGTATTCTTCTACATATTTTTGTTAAAAAAAAAAAAAAAAAATCGCAATAAGCGTATATTAATTGGTTTGCGCAAAAGTTATAGCGCCTACAAAATAGGGGATAGATTTATGATTTATTTTTTACTAGTAATGGCGGCGATCTGTTCTGTTAGGCCTGCGATACTGCAGCTGACGTATCGGACACTTTTGACACAATTTTGGGACCATTCACATTTTTACAGCGACCAGTGCTATAAAACTGCACTGATTACTGTATAAATGTGACTGGCAGGGAAGGGGTTAACACTAGGGGGTGAGGAAGGGGTTAAATGTATTCCCTGGGTGTGTTCTAACTGTGGGGGGAGGGGACAGACTGGGGGAGGTGACCGATCTGTGTCCCTATGTACAAGGGACACAGCATCAGTCTCCTCTCTCCCATACAGGACGGGGAGCTCTGTATTTACACCCCATCATTACACACAGAGTTCCACGTCCCTGCGGTCACCGCCGATCGCGGGTACCCGACGGACATCGCGGCCACCAGGCACGCGCATCGGCATTTCATCGACGGGCACAGTGTTTCGGCGCGCGCGGGGAATGCACATAAAAGGACGTCCACCCGGCAGTTGTGTAGCGCGGCTCTCAAGTGGTTAAGAGGGCATGTCTTCATCCCGCAGGGGCGGGTTCATGTGGTAGGCGGATCTATCATAGCACACACAGAAACCTCCAATAGAAGCGCTCATCCCTGAGCCAATGCTGGGCAGGGGTTGGGCTTCCCTTTAAAGGGGAACTCCGCTCCTCTCACCTTCCTCCAGCATTTCCCGGATCCGAGTTGTGTGTTGCGACAACAGAGCAGAGCGGGGGATGGTAAACACAACTTCTCCAGCTGGAATATCCTGGCGGGCCAGCATCCCGTACTGCGCCACTGTCCCCTCCATGCCGATGGACACCTGGGGGGACACAGGGACACCGATTAGAGGGGAAGCTCATCCGGCAGAGGGAGCTCATCAGCACACAGAGACTTACCTTCGGGTTCAGGTGGATTCCAGATTCTCCACACCAAGCCAGGAAGGAAGAGAGCAGTTCCTTGTGGGCGGAGACAGGACCATGGTGGGTGGAGACTGGATCATTGTGGGTGGAGACTGGATCATTGTGAGCGGAGACCGGTTCTTGGTTTTCTTCCTGGAGCTGAGAAAAAAATATTGACAAAAATTAAATGTAGCTCCGCCCTCCTTACACACCCTTCTGACTGTCCCTCCACCGCCCCGCCCTCCTTACACACGCTTCATCGCCCCGCCCTCCTTACACACGCTTCATCGCCCCGCCCTTCTGACTGTTTTGGTTTTCCTCCTGGAGCCCAGAAATAATATTGACAAACATTAAATGTAGCTCCACCCTCTTTACACACCCTTCTGACTGTCACTCCACCGCCCCGCCCTCCTTACACACCCTTCTGATTGTCCCTTCATCCGCCCCGGCCATGTCCCTGAGCTATAATAATAATAATATCCCGCACCTTCCGCCTCTTCCCCTCCGGACTCATCTTCAACATGTGCCTCCGGGATCACTTCCGTGTTACGCCCCGCCCGCCGAGGGCTGTTCTCCTCATTGGAGGGCTTGAAGTGACGTAACATAAAAATGTGAGAAAGACACACCCACCGAGCGAGCTTCGATTCATTGGACCCTCCATGCTCCGCCCCCGAACGCGATTCCAGCAGCAAGCCGCGCCCACTCCATTGTAAAGTGGGAAATCTGAATTCTTCTGTCATACCGATCCCGATCATCTCCATCCATATCATCTGTACTATAGATAATATTCTTCTGAGTACGGGAGGCGGGACCATCCCCATCCTGGTTACCAAAAGAGATGTGTACATCCAATCCCCGGGCTTCTCTCCCACCCTGCCCCCTACTGAGTGTAAGCTCTGCTGGCAAGTCTCCAGGAACTGCGGATAGTTCACCTGCACACTGCATTTTACTGCAGAGACCCCCCAACACGTGATTGTATGCTTCCCGCGTCCTAATCCAATTTAGAACTCCTCCCATGAACTCATCTAACCTAGAACCCCTCTGGCCTTGACCTAATCTAACCTAGAACCCCTCTGACATGACCTCATCTAACCAGGAACCCCCCATTTAACCTTGCTACAACCCCCTCCCCTCATCTAACCTAGAACCCCTCCCCCTGACCAGGAACCCCCTCCCCTCGGACCTGTTCTATAATAGAACCCCCCATCTAACCTACAACCCCTCTTCCTGACCTCATCTAACCTAGGTTTCCTCAACCCCGACCTCATCTAACCTAGAACCTCTCCCCCTGACCTCATCTAACAGGAACCCCCTCCCCTCAGACCTCTCTCAGACCTCTTCTAAAATAGAACCCCTCCCCTCATCTAACCAAGAACTCCTTTGCCCTGACCTCATCTAACCTAGGATCCCTCCGCCCTGACCTCATTCAACCTAGAACCCCACTCCTCTGACCTCATCTAACCTAGAACCCCTCCCCTTTGACTCCATCCAACCTAGATCCATCCCCTCATCTAACAAAGAACCCCTCCCCTCTAACCTACAACCTCTGCCCTTGATCTCATCTAATCTGGAACCTCTCTTAACCAGGAACCCCTTCCTCTTGGACCTCTTCTAAAATAGAACCCCTCCCCTAGCCTAGAACCCCTTTCCTCATCTAACAAAGAACCCCTCCCATCTAACCTATAACCCCTCACTATGACCTAATCTAACCAAGAACCCTCTCCCCTCTTCTAAAATAGAACCCCTCTGCTCATCTAACCAAGAACCCCTCCCCTAATATAGGAGCCCCTCCCCATGGACCTCACCTAACCTAGAACCCCTCCCGTCATCTAACCTAGAACCAATCCGCCCTGATCTCATATAACCTAGAACTCCTCCCCTCTGTACTCATCTCACCTAGAGCCCCTCCCTGAGCCAAATTAACCAAGACACCCCCCCATCTAACCTAGAACCCCCCCCTCCCCCCACACACCTGAACAAGGCCATATTTAGGTCTAGGTGGAGTCTGTCCTTTAAAGTGTACTTACTTTTTAACCACTTCAAGACCGGACTATGTCAGCCCCTTCTTGCTCGGGCCATTTTTCAGCTGTCACACGCGCGGTCATGCAACATTGTAACAAAATTAAACCTATATATTTTTTCAGTGGTATTTGGCCACTTACCGACCGTGCTATAGCTGAATGATCGCTACAGATAGTTCTGGGACGCCATCACATGATCACAGGCGGAGTGTTCTGATGATCACAGATTGGAGGTAAAGAGACAATCAGCAGCTCCTTAAAAAGTTATTATTTTTTTCCAAATTTTTGGTGTTATTATTAGTTAATTTAGCAAAAAAAAAAACAGTGACCCAGTCACCTATCAGTGCCACCTATGAGTGCAGCCTCATCAGTGCCCATCAGTTCCACCTATTAGTGCCAATCAGTGCAGCCTCATCAGCGGAAAAAAAATGACCCGTTTGCAAAATTTTATAACAATGTATTTTTTTATATCAAAAAATTCAATCTTTTTTTTTTTTTGCTAAACAAATTAAAAAACATCAGTGATTAAAAGTTTTATCCAAAAATTGAATTTCTGTTATGTCCCCCCCTCCAGGAACCTTGTACCTGTTTTTGACAGGTACCCTTTCTCCACTTCTGGAGATGGCGCTGCAGCATCTTCCTCCGCCGGGCCAATTAGAAAGTGCAGCTCAAGGTACTTGATATGGTGAAGTACAAACAGCAGGTAGCCAGGGAGACTCGATCATTCCATGGTCATGGACTGAAACCAATCATTACCCAAAAATAGAAAGGCGCTACCATAGTGTAAATCGTGACTTTACAAATTTTATTAAAATTAAAAGTTGCACTTACAAGAAGTTAGAGATAAAAACATTAAGGTTTAAAAGCCGGCGGGCTTGCGAACACCCGTCCACTCAGATTTACAATGCAGTGACGTCAGCACGCCACTCCTCCCATCATATTTGTACCTCACTGCCTGCACAATGCCAACCTCTGCTTGTTCCCGACTCCTATCCTGCCCAACACCCAATAGAACACCTTTGGGATGAATTGGAGCAGAGACTGTGAGCCAGGCCTTCTAATCCAACATCAGTGCCTGAGTTCACAAACGCACTTCTAGACACACTCCTAAACCTTGTAGACAGCCTTGTTTAAGTTGAGTTGAAGCTGTTATAGCTGCAAAGGGTGGGCCAACTCAGTATTGAACCCTACGGACTAAGGGCCAGATTCATAAAAGAGATACGACGGCGTATCTCCTGATACGCCGTCGTATCTCTGAGATACGAAGGTCGTATCTATGTGCCTGATTCATAGAATCAGGTTACGCATAGATCTCCCTAAGATCCGACAGGTGTAAGTGACTTACACCGTTGGATCTTAGGCTGCAATTCTAGGCCGGCCGCTAGGTGGCGATTCCATTGCGGTCGGCGTAGAATATGCAAATGACTAGTTACGCAGATTCACGAACGTATGCTTTGCCCGTCGCGGTAAATGTACGCCGTTTCCGTAGATATACGCGGCGTAAAGATAAAGCTGCCCTCTAGGTGGTCTAGCCAATGTTAAGTATGGCCGTCGTTCCCGCGTCGAAATTTGAAATTTAACGTCGTTCGCGTAAGTCGTCCGTGTATGGCGCTGGACGTCCTTGCGACGTCATTTAACGCAATGCACGTCGGGAACGCACCTAATTTAAATGGTCCCCGCCCCATTTGAATTAGGCGGGCTTGCGCCGGGCGGATTTACGCTACGCCACCGCAACTTTACAGGGAAGTGCTTTGTGAATCAAGCACTTGCCCGTAAAACTTGCGGCGGTGTAACGTAAATGTGATACGTTCCGCCGCCGCTAAGTTACGCGGAAATACGTGAATCTGGCCCCATGACTGGGATGCCATTAGGCTCTGTTTCCACTTGTGCGACTTAGGACTCAAAAGTCGCATGACAAGTCGTACCCCACGATTTTCAATGAGTACCGTTCATATCTGTGCGACTTCAAAGTAGACTGTTCCACTTTGATGCGATTTGAGGTCCATAGTCCATACACAGGCATTGCTTCAAGTCACGGCAAAATCGCGTGACTTTGGGGTTACAATAGTGGAAACACAGCCCAAAAGATCATGTGCCTGGAAAGCGTCCCAATACTTTTGGTAATATAGTGTACTTAAAGTGATGTTAAAATTTTAAAGTCAGCAGATGTTCCACCTTTGAGACAGGGAAAGGAGATTGAGGATACAGCCCCCAATCTTCATCTCTGCAGCCTCAGCTGCGTGGAATGAATGGACAAGAATAGCTCTGTACAGAGATTCCCGTTCATTCACAAACTGAAGAATACAAAATAAACCGTTTTCTATTATTCTATTATGAATAGACAGAGTCAGTGATCAGTACCGATCACTGACTCTGTCCATTCAGAAAGGGAAGGGGCCGGTAAATGACATATTTACCGGCCCCTTCTCCCACTCTCCATCCTGACATCCCCTGCAGTAGCTGGGGGGGGGGGGGGGGGGAGAAGAGCACATAGGGGTCAAGGGGCAGCAGGGCTTGGATAGAAGGGGCGGCATGTAGAAGAACCGATTCCCTCCATTTTCCTCCTGCAGCCGCTGAATGGAGAGGATGGAGGATAAGTGAGCTTTGGGAGACTGCAGGAGGAAAATGGAGGGCATCAGTTCCTCTATATGCCACCGAGCTCCCCTCCTATCCGGGAGTACAGGGGAGCCACACAGGACCCTTGGAGCATGAGGCCGAGTATCAATTGCAACCCCTCTGACCCCTGTAGGTACACCACTGCCTTGCATCAATTCTGCATTCACTGCCACAGGGAAGGTTCAGTGTTCCGGCACGGCACCAATTTGCCTGTTCTGCTTGAAGGTCACCCTTAGCAAGTGTTAGGGGTATCCATGCCGTGGCATCATTCAGGTGACAATTCATTATAGCCGCCAGTAGTTTTAAATGACTTATTTTCCTTTAGAAATGTAATTTTGCACAGGGACTGTTCTAAACATGGGAAAAATGTGCCATTTTACAGCCATACTATAGACACCCCCTAGGTACGAAAATGTAAAGGAATATTTCACTTTTATTGTTTCACTTTAAAGTGGATGTAAACCCAATTTTTTTTTTGGTGTCACAATGTAGAGAATAAGATTTCCTATCATCTGTGCCCAGTCTTGCCACACAGAGTTAATCCAGCTCTGAGCAATCCTCTTTTATTCAGTGAAAATTAACAGACTTTCAGATAAAACCCTGTCTAAATTAAAAGTCCGAAAGCCTCTCTCCTTGCTTTGAGTGACAGATTATATACATATCTAGCTTGGACATGTTTATCATATGTTATGTTAATCATAATATGAGGTGATCCACAGGTCATTGTATATTACCAAGATGTGTTATGTGGGGGAGGGGTGGATTTCTCACTTTTTTTTTTTAAACCTTAAATTTTATTGAATTTTCAACATTTTCCAGGCAAATGAAAAACAAAATAAAAGGACAATGAAAGAAAAAAAAAAAAAACATAAAAGGACACATAGCATTATAAAGGGGCAGCACTAGGAGGGACAGGCAAAGTTGCCGGTACAACAACTGGATCATAAGACAGGTCAAGATCCAATCTAGTTAACATAGGGCCAAGTGTCTATATCATCACAGAATCCAGCCTGCGATTTCTCACTTTTTATACTGTGGATCACCTCATATTATGATAAACATAACATAACATAACATATGATAAACATGTCCAAGCCAGATATGTGTTGTTTAATACACTGACCTCCTTTTCCTATTCAAGCTTCTGCTGGCACCCCTTTTCAGGCTGCTAGAAAGGTCCCAGGCGAAGTGCACTTGGTATTACTCTCCCTGGGACAGGAGCCGGCACTACAGAGTGAGCATCGGCTTATGCAGGTCCTGCACCCTCTGTGGCTGCCTGCTTCCTTTGCTGCTGGCGCCGGCTCGATGCACTCTGATGCTTTGGGCTGGCAGGTCGGAAACCCGTTATAAACAGTAGAAAGAGTCGGCAACACTGAAATCCTTGAAGTGTAGTTTATTGGTTACATCGGAGTGACAATAAAATTATGGCGCTGAAGCGGTTCGGCAGAAGCCGTAGTTGTAGCTCGGAAACCCGTTGATCTCGATCTGGGCTTGCCGATCCGCCATCCTAGAGCATGGACATGTGCTTCCTTGGTTTGTGGTCGCGGGCCACATCAGAGTGCTACGCGGGCCACGGGTTGGGCACACCTGCTTTACCACATGTCTACCAAAGTACATAAATGGCATGCTGGACAAGTGGCTAAATCTCCTCTACTGTCTAAATTAGTAAATGCCGGTGTCAGATTAGCAAACCTGTCAGATCAGCTAATGGTAGGGACGTTCCATCAGCTGACTTCCCCAAAATACATATAGGTAGATTCAGGTAGGGGCGCGCAACTATAAGGCGGCGTAGCCTAGCGTGTTTACACTACGCCGCCTTAAGTCAGAGAGGCAAGTACTGTATTCTCAAAGTACTTGCCTCCTTACTTAGGGCGGCGTAGCGTAAATGCGGTGGGCGCAATCGCGCCTAATTCAAATTCGGCTGAGGGGGGCGTGTTTTATGTTAATATGCTTTGACCCGACGTGATTGACGTTTTTTTGAAACTGCGCATGCGCCGGGCGCCTACATTTCCCAGTGTGCATTGCGGCTAAGTACGCCGCACGGGCCTATTGATTTCGACGTGGACGTAAATCGCTATTCGCGGACGACTTACGCAAACAACGTAAAAATTTCGAATCTCGAAGCGGGAACGGCGGCCATACTTTAACATTACTATTCCACCTATGAGATGGAATAACTTTAGGCCTGATAATGCCTTACGGAAACGGCGTAAATGTACTGCCGCGGCCGGGCGTACGTTCGTGAATCGGCATACCTAGTAATTTACATATTCTACGCCGACCGCAATGGAAGTGCCACCTAGCGGCCAGCCTCAATATTGCAACCTAAGATAGGACGGCGCAAGCCGTCGTATCCTAGATATGTTTAAGCGTATCTCTGATTGAGAATACACTTAAACATAAGTCGGCGTAGATTCTGAGTTAGGTCGGCTTATCTACTAAGCCGGCCTAACTCTTACTGAATCTACCTAATACTGCACGTGTGTTTCACCGTTAGCGCATGCACATTGCAGCGTCCAACAATCAGACAGGCGCTGAGCAGTGTGGAGTGTACCAAGATGGCCGTCGCCACGTTCTGACTGCAGGCTTTCAAAACAAAACATCAAAACAGGTTATCGTGTTTCAAAATACTGTATATAAGCATATATGGTCACTTTATTGCTATAATGCATCTGAAATTCAAGACTTGGCTGGGTGTGACTAGATGTCCGCTGCCGCCTTCTGACCGCAGGTGTTCTTTCAGATTAGCAAACCTGTTAGCGGTGCAACGCATGTGCAATAAGTGTTTTTGGCAAGTCAGCTGACGGAACGTCACTTCTGTTAGCTGATCTGACAGAACACCTGCAAATATATTATGTATGCACTTGCTGTCCCTGGGTTGTTGGCTTTAAAACCCTGGAAGGATAAAGTGGGAAGGTCTCTGCCACATGTCCTGTGCATGCTGCTAAGCCACAAGTCAGAAGGGACCAATATGCAAGTATTCTTATAATCTAATACACAGGTGTCAAACACAAGGCCCACGGGCCGAATCTGGCCCTCCAGGCCATTTCATGTGGTCCTCGCACCGCTCCTGCAACTGCAGGAGAGCTCCAGCCCTCCTCTGGTCCTACTCCGGACCCCTTACATTCTGCTTTCAAGCAATGCATCCAGCTTCTTCCCAGCAGCAGCATAAGGAAAGAGGGTGCACTGTGATGTAAGGGAGAGTGGTGGACTCAACTTTTGATGGTGGGGTGGCTCTTGATATCTAATGTAACTGCGCTGGACATCTAATCTTACAGATACAACCGGCCCTTTTGAGGGCAGTCATAATGCTGATGCAGCCCACAATGAAATGGAGTTTGACACCCCTGTCTAATAGTTTAACTGCAGCTGCTAAGTGTATATATCTACCGTATTTATCGGCGTATACGCGCACTTTTTTGCCCTGAAAATCAGGGCAAAATCGTGGGTGCGCGGTATACGCCGATACCCGCTTTCCCGCGCCGAGTTTTGAATACTGCGCCGACATTTACCAAGCGCAGTACACTCGGGTATAGTCGGGCAGTCTCGGCTCCTTCCGCGCTCACGTCAGCGCGAGAGTTGCCGAGCATTGCCCACAATACACGAGTGTACTGCGCTCTGTATATGTCGGCGCAGTATTCAAAACTCGGGGCGGGAAACGAGCGGGGAGGACGCGAGGACGCCGGACCCGACGAAGAGGACACCCGAAGCCCGCAGAAGGACGCCGGACCAGACGAAGAGGACACCTGAAGCCCGCAGAAGGACGCCGGACCCGACGAAGAGGACACCCGAAGCCTCAGACGAACGCCGGACCCGACGAGGCCGCCGCGCAAGACACCAAAACTGTAAGTACAAAAAATTTCCACAGGATTCGGGGCAAACTTAGGGGTGCGCGGTATACGCGGGAGCGCGTTACACCGCGATAAATACAGTAAATCCCTGTGACATAGTATCTCTGCCCTGTCCTTATTATTTCACATGCACAGCGCCAGATAGCAAGGTCTGTGCTACGGTATGTGTAGTGTTCACCCTCCAAGTATTTTGGTAGTTAAATCTGTTTATTGCAATATAGTTTATATGCAGCTCCCGATATTTTAGTTAATCCTGTCCCTTCTGGTCTAGGATTCTATAGCTAGCTTTAGTTAAGGGCTTAATAACCAGCATAGCCTAGAGCAGGTAAGGCTTCCAGTGGCCACATCGAGATCAGAGACCGATGCCGCGTACACACGATCATTTTTTGGCATGAAAAAAAAAACGAAGTTTTCAGCATGTAGAAAAAACAAAGTTTTTCCAACTTCATCATTAAAACGACGTTGCCCACACACCATCGTTTTAAAAAAATGCTCTAGCAAAGCGCGGTGACGATCAACACGTACAACGGCACTATAAAGGGGAAGTTCCATGCGGATGACGCCACCCTTGGGGCTGCTTTAGCTGATTCCGTGTTAGTAAAAGACGATTCGCGCTTTTCTGTCTGTTACAGCGTGATGAATGTGCTTACTCCATTACGAATATTAGTTTTACCAGAATGAGCGCTCCCGTCTCATAACTTGCTTCTGAGAATGCGCGGGTTTTTAACGTCGTTTTAGCCCACACACACGATCATTTTTTACAACCCGAAAAACCATGTTAAAAAATGCAGCATGTTCGAAATTTATTTTTGTCGTTTTTCAGAACCCGAAAAATTATGTGAAGCCCACACACGATCATTTTAAATGAAATTTTTTAAAAACAACGTTTTTTTCATGCCGAAAAATGATTGTGTGTACGCGGCATTAGAGGTTTGGTTGAATGTCAGATAGGAAATTATTAGTGAGGGACTGAAGTGCAGAGTAAATAGGCTTATTCTGAGTTCCAGTGCCACACCACAGTTCCTGTGAGAAGCTCTGTTCCAGTCTGGTTGGACAACAGTTGGAAGATTCCCCCCCTCCTAATCGCTGATCTCGTATTTAGGTCTTTGACACAAAGACAGATGCAGCATCATCCTCAGGGGCCCCTTCAATTGGACTTTGCTGCAATATTTGTGTGGAGATATCTGGTTCCCTTATTTACCTACAGGTGTTAGCGCAAGGTTTGAGGAGGGCCATTTCTCAAACCCCAATCAAAAGAGGGCTTTTTTTTACTTAAACTACTTGCCATCTGGGGCAATTTTTTATATTTTCATACACATGCTAAAATCATAGTTTGTAGCTCGAAAATTCCTTAAAACAACCAAACATTATATATTTTCTGAAAGCAGAGGCCCTGTAGAATACAATGGTGGCTATTTAAATTTCCATGTGAAATATTTGCACAGCCATTTATCAAATGCAATTTTTCAGCAGAAAAACCCCTGGAGATCACCATCAATAAGTGTATCCATTAGGCCCCGTACACACGACCGAGTTTCTCGGCAGAATTCAGCCAGAAACTCGATCGGAGCCGCATTCTGCCGAGAAACCCGGTCATGTGTACACTTTCGGCCGAGGAAACCGACGAGGATTTAGTCGAGCCAAATAGAGAACATGTTCTCTATTTCCTCGTTAGTCAACGAGGAAACTTGGCTCGCCGAGATCCTCGGCGGCTTCACAAGGAACTCGACGAGCAAAACAATGTGTTTTGCTCGTCGAGTTTCTCGGACGTGTGTACGGGGCCTTAGATACTCAAGATCTCCATACCGTTAGATTTGGAGGCCTCCAATTTTAGGCCTGTCTGCTAGATTCCAGAGACCAGCATCTTTATGCTTTACCATTGGTTCCTGGAGAACAGATACCAGGATCTAATGGTACAGCCAGAGAGTGGCGATCTCAAAGGAGTTCTATGCATTAAGATTTAAAAAAAAAACCTTCTGTGTGCAGCAGCCCCCCTCATACTTACCTGAGCCCCATCTCTGTCCACGAGTGTCTTAGCTGTCCAACACTCTCTCTCCTGATTGGCTGAGACACAGCAGCGGCGCCATTGGTGCCGCTGCTGTCAAAGTCAGTCAGCCAATCAAGAGAAAGGGGGCCACAGCTCCGTGTCTAAATGGATACAGTGATACAGTGTGATTCGGCTCGGGTGCCCCAATAGCAAACTGCTTGCTGCGGGGGCACTCAACAAGAGGGAGGGGCCAGGAGCACAGAAGAGGCACCCAAGAAGAGGAGGATCTGGGCTGCTCTGTGCAAATCCACTGCAACAGAGCAGGTAAGTAGAACATGTTTGTTATTTTTATTGAAAAAAATACACTTTTTAAAGGTTACCGCCTAATGGTAGTGGTCATCTGGGTACTAATAGTGAAGCCTAGTGGTGGTGGTCCAAATCCCCCCCCCCCTGTCTATCCTGTCCCCCGTCCCCACTATTTAAAAAAATTGAGACAAAGAAAAGAGAAATGCCTGAGCAGGAATAAAGAAAATGTGCAGATTTCAGACTTTTATTGAGATTTCTTGAATTTTTTCCATTACTAACATGGAGTTATTTGTACTGATGGCTTAATGCAACTAGAAGCATTCACCACCACAATAGACATATATGAGTACAGAGTCACTGCACACACAGACAGGATCTGGGAACGGTCAGAGGAGAGGAAGAGGAGTGAATACGCCTAGAACGTAGAATAATGTCTAGATCGGCAGGACACGCAGGTGATGGATGGGGAAGAGACATCAAGATAAGGGGACAGGGGAGACAGGACACCGCTAAAAATAAGGAAAATGTTCAAATCTACGCAAAGATAACCCCTAACTGTCCACATGTTTCTCACCCACCACAACAAATCTCATACCAGAATTCTACAATCAATATTAACTTCTGAGTTGCCAGATACACCCAACCTCCCCAACTATGTCCTTCAACACATTGGACTTGTAGAGTCTACCTTACCTACTGACAACCCTGTCCATTGAAGACTGTGAAACCACCCATTCATGGTGTTATCTGACGATTTCCAGATCCCAGCTCTAGATTATCATCAACAGATCTCCACTTTCTGTTCTCTTCTAAAGATCTCCCAATCCCAGCTTCTGGGCATGTTCCTGATCTGTGCTATACATGGACATCTCTGGATCTTCTCTTAAAATGCATAAATCCCAGCTTTACCGTTTTTATCTGGAAAACATCAGGTCTCAATTCAACAGTATCGTATTGTGACCTGTAGATCCGAACCATCAAGTATAAAATGTATGGTCGCAATGTTTACGTGCCATAAACAGATCTCCAGTTTACTTCCACCTCACCCAGCAATCTCTGTCCATGGGCTTAAAATTAATCTCACCAAAACCACCAATATTCTGCCCTAATTCTACACCTCTACAGAGAAGAGTCAGTCTTCTGCAGCATGGGATGACTACCACATCTTTCCCTCTATATAAATCTCATCCACCACTTACCCCCACGCCTATCTGCTCTTACCCCTGTTAATTCCAATCACAAGGGGAACTAAGAGACAACACACCAGATGAACTACTGTCACCCAGGTTTTTGGATCCCCAAGAAACGCCAGACGCTGTTTAGAGGGGGAGGGGTGCAGGAAGCAGAACTTGCAAAGAAGAGATGGGTAATGAATGGGGAAGAGGGGGACTTGGGGGAGAAGGTGCTGGTTGCAACTCTTCAGCAGGACACTTCCATGGTGTGATTGATCTGCCCAATCCCCTCGCTGCTTTCTGACTGGGTGCAGGGCCGTGGGCGTCCTCCATCCACAGAACTGGCGCTGGTGAGAGAAGCTGTGCGAGAACGGGCGAGTCGGGTCATGCTGGCGGAGGGCACTGAAGGCATAGAGAAGGGAGAAGAGGATACATGTTACTAGAAAAGCTACAGATCAACACTGGCTGCATAACAGGAGCTCCAGTAGCAACTAAATGGTTAACACCCTAACATATAAGACCTGGAACATGGCCGAGATTTAACCCTTTCATGCAGTAGGGTAGCAGCAGCCTGAGGTTCTACAGGAACCTGCCAACCAGGACATGCTAGCCAGAATAATATGCCCCCTGGAGGAAGGAATGCCATGGGCCCCCTGGAAAAAGGAATGCCATGGGCTTCCCCACCCCAAGATTTAACACCAAGACAGGAGACTGGTGAAAGCCCTATTACTTTGAAATTGATGTTCTAGAAAGCAGGCAAAGAGTACCCATTTCCACTGAGACAGTGGCAGCTGCATGTAGTGATGACAGAGGTAGGGGCAGATGTGCCATAGCTGCCAGAGTCTGGGGTAATTCAGAGGGGTCCTCAGTAACTCAGAGTCTCAAATTTGAGAGAGAGGAGCCCATTAGGAAGAGCTGCTCCCTGGTAGTACTGGGACTCAGAGGGGTAAGCTGGAGTTACAGCACCCTCTATGAGGGAGGTAGGCACAGCAGTCATGGGGTTGGGGTGAGCTACAGCACTGGGAACATGCAGCATTGACAGCAAATCTGATAGCAGAGCAGGGGAGGGGAACATTGGGTACCTGCACTGGCACTCTGTCTCCGATCCTTCAGGGAAGCAACTGAGGGAGAAAGACGAGGAGGGAGAGAGGGGCGCACACAGGGCAGTTATGAGGAGAGGTGGAGGAGACACAGAAATGTCACATTAACACATTAGATACAAATATTCTGAGAGACAGACATGGTACACTGCGCACAGGGCGAGCAAAGACATATACATGGTGGGAGGCAGACACAGCGATAGGACCGAGGGATGAATAGTGCGACACACAACCAATGTCACACACTAAAAAGGGACTGTGGTAGACGTTTCCACTTAAGAATGTGATGGTGGTTGTGAAGACTGGACACACACACACATTGTAACACAATTACCAAAAGGTGTACCCACAACTACCAGACACACAACCAAACAAAATAACCAACAGACAAATGGCGAAGACCATTGGATACTCACCATTATGCACACACCATTGGATACCCACCACCAGCCACACATCACTGAATACCATCCACCATCAGACACACACCATTGGATACCCCCTGCCATCAGGCACACACCATTGAATCCCTGCCTTAAGGCATTCAGCACTGGATAACTGCCAGTGGGAACACTCCAATAGGTACCCTTCACCTGGCACATACCACTGGATACCTGCCATCAGACATTCGTCCTCAGATACCCACTATCAGGCACACACCATTGAATACCCACCACCAGGGACTTACCACTGAATGCTTGCCATCAGGCACCCAACATAGGATACAGGTCATCAGGCACTCACCATATCAGACACACACCACTGGATACTGATCATCAGGGATTTACCATTACATACCCACCATCAGGCACACACCATTGGATACCCACCACTAGGCACTACCCACTGGATACCAGCTATCAGGCACTCACCCAGTGCCAATCCTGACCTCTCTGGGGCCTTAGGCAAAATGACATGTCATATTGAGTTGAGAAGCGGGGGGGGGGCTACCGAAAATGAGATGCGGGGGGAGGGGGCGTTCTGCTGCTGTCGGAAATTACATCTTACATTAAAGTGAGAAGCTGGGGGTGCGAACTTCTTACCTCTTCTCCCATGCAGCCAGCCAGTTGAGAAGCAGGGTGAGGGGCCAAAAATTACTTCTCACCAGGCGGGGCCTCCAGTTATTTGGGGGGCCCTCCACAGCTTTGTGGAGCCCTAAGCGGCTTGCATAGTAAGCCTATAGGGTGAATCGGCCCTGCACTCACCATTGGATACCCGCCATCAAGCACCCACTCTTGGATTGGATACCTGCCATCAGGCATCCACCATTGGATACCCAGCATTAGGGACTAACTTAGGCAGTCACCATTGGTTACTCACAATCAGGCACTCCCCATTGGATAACCACCATCAGGGATTAACCACTAGATACCATCTATCAGGGATACACCATTGTATACGACCATCAAGCACACACACACTATTTGATACCTGCCATCGGACATTTACTGTTGAATACCTGTTATCGAGCCTTCAGACACACCACTTGATACCCGCCATCAGGCACACAACATTGGATACCAGCCATTGAGCACTCTCCATATGATCTATGATACCTCAACATGATCCAGGCAAACTATACTTACTATATCCCATTCCTTGGAGGAAATATTTAAAGGCTTCTGTCAGTTTTCCAGGCTGTGCAAGAGAAGGCATTATGCAATTACACTTCATATTAGCAACATCTCAAGACCCTCAACAAACCAATGACCCCCTCCCACAATCTCCTTTTTGTCTCATACGATTCCCTTTGTCTAACGATCTCCCATGAGAGTCTAAATATGAATGTTTATTCATAGACATAGGGTTACTGAATAATATATAGAAATAGTTGGTGTTACCTGTGTCACTTGAGGAAGTCCACCAGAATCGGCCATCTGTGGGGGCAGAAGAAAGGGCAGCTAGTGAATAAATATGTTTACGTAAAAAATGCAGCTCAGATGAAAAATAAAATATTGGTAAAAAAAGTGATGAATAGACACCACTCCCCAAAATGAGGAACCAAAAAATCCCATCCTCAGCTCGCCTCACCTGCTGCTATTGTGGTAAAACAGAAGCAGAACAACACTGAGGAGAACCCAGAATGGTCATACCAATCAGGAAGAAGGATGAGATGAGGGGCTGAAAATTCTACAGAAGGCACTGGGTTAATTGTAGGAGGATGGTGCACAGTAAATGGAGGCTATGGAGAAGAAGCTGGTGGGAAAGATGGTTGGGGGAGCCAGATACTGAGGGATTGGAAGCCATGGGTAAGGGTGGGTACTGAGGGATTGGAAGCCATGGGTAAGGGTGGGGGTGAAAGGTAGGAGGAGGGTGAGGCCAAGAGGTCGAATGAGGTTGAAAAGGTTTGAGTGGGCTGATACTGTGAAATGGAAGCTATAGGGAACGGTGGGGGTGGAATGGTTAGAAGACGGTCACACTGTGGATTGCGATGCGAATAGGACGGTTGGAGATTTGCAATGAGGGATTGGAGGTGATGGAGAAGGTGAGGATAGAAAGGCTGGTGGAGGGTGATACTGAGGGTTGGGATGGTTGGAGGAAGGTGATACTGAGGAATTAGAGGCTATTGGTAAGGACAGAAGTGAAAAAGTTGGTAGAGGTTGATACTAAAGTTTGGAGGAAGGTTATACTGAGGGATTAGAGGCTACATGAGAGATTGGAGAAGGGTTATACTGAAGGTTGGGATGGTTGAAGGAGGGTGATACTGAGAGATTGGAAACTATACGAGAGGGCAGAGGTGGAAAGTTTAGAGAAAGGCGACACTGAAGGTTGGAACAGCTGGAGAAGGGTGATACTGAGGGATATTGGAGGTTATTCCGGAGGATGGAGGTGGAAAGAAAGGAGGAGGGTGATAGTGAAGGTTGGGATGGGTGAAGAAGGGTTATACCAAGGAATTGGAGGCTATAGGAAAGGGCAGAGATGGGCAGGATGGAGAAGGGTGGTGTCGTGGGTGGGGATGAGGTTGGTAAGGTTGAAATAGGGGTAATGCTAAAAATTTGGAGGCTATGGGAAGCAACAAAGTTAGGATTGTTGGAGGGGGTGATACTGAGGGACTGGAGGCTATGGGGAAGGGAAGTGGTTAATAGTGTTGGAGGGAATTGAAGCTGCGGGTTGGCAAGGTCATAGTAGGTTAATGCTGAGGCATTTGAGGCTATGAGAATGGAGCAAGGTTAGGATAACTGAAGCAGGGTGATACTGATGCACTGTAGGTTAAGGGGAAGTGGTGATATTAGTATGGTAGGAGGAGGAGGAGGGTAATGCTGAGAGATTGGAGGCTATGGGAATAGGGAAATTTTAGGATGTCTGGAGGAGGGTGACACTGTGACACATGAGGCTATGGGGAAGGGATGAGGTTAGGGTGGTTGGAGGAAGGTAATGCTGTGAGATTGGAGGCTATGGGGAAGGAGTGAAATTAGCATGGTTGGAGGAGGTTGATACTGAGGCACTGTAGGCAATGGGGAAGGGGTGAGATTAGTATGATTAGAGGAGGGTAATTCTAAGAGATTGGAGGCTATGAGAATGAGGCAAGGCTGGGTGAGGCACCGGAGGCTTTCGGGAAGGAATAAGGTTTGAACAGTTGAATTAGAGTAATGATGAGAAACTATAGGCTTAGGAGAAGGGGTGAGATTAGTATGGTTTGAGAGGATAATGCTAAGTATTAAAGGCTATGGGGAAGGGGTGAGGTTAGGATGATACAGAGGCACTGTGGGTTATGGGGAAAGGGTGAGGTTGGGATGGTTTGAAGAAGGCGATACAGATGCACTGTAGGCTATGGGGAAGGGATGAGATTACCATGGTTGGAGGCTATGCGAATGGGGAAGGCTATGATGATTCGAGTGTGACACTGAGGCACCAGAGACTATTGGGAAGTGATAGGGTTAGGATGGTCGAAGGAGGGTAAGGATGAAAGAATGGAGGCTATGGGGAAGGGGGAAGAGTAGTATAGTTGGAGAGGGCAATCCTGAATTATTGAAGGCTATGGGGAAGATGTGAGGTTAAGATGGTTTAAAGAAGGTGATACATATGCACTGTAGGCTATAGGGAAGGGATGAGATTAGCATGGTTGGAGGAGGGTAATGCTGAGAGATTGGAGGCTATGAGAATGGGGAAGGTTAGGATGGTTGGAGGGCGACACTGAGGCGCTAGAGGCCATTGGGAAGGGTTAAGTTAAGACGGTTGAAAGAGGGTAATGATGAAAGATTGAAGGCTATGGGGAAGGTGTGAGGTTAGGGAGACTGGAGGTGGGTAATGCTGAGGGCAAGGATGAAGTTGGGATAGTTGGAGCAGTCTATAGGGAAAGGCAGGGGTGGGAAGGTTGGATATTATTGAGGGGTCAGAGGCTGCAAAGAAAGACGAAGCAAGAACAGGGTTAAACTACTTCAGGAGTTCCCACAATTGTATGAGAGAAACAGTTTCAGTCACCTTCAGGAATGTTGTGTTTGTTGGATCAAGTTTAGAATTACATTCAACCTGTTAGAGAAAAACACACAGTAAGATCTCCCCATCAATAATATCTATAAAGAGAACATTTCTATGGCAGCAGACACTGGGATGAAGCCAGGAACACTGGGGTGCAGGACATCAGCATTCAATAAGGTAGGGACATGCAGCCAACACAGATGAGCCGGCATCATGATGTAACATCCCCACAACAGACCGTGACAACCATCATTCAAACAATGCTTCTCATTATGTGGAGGGTGCACAGACTCCACAAATAGCAATACTCTATGATTTATGTTTCTGCATTCATCTGATCCAGATATAGCACATACAGCCTACTCTAATAAACCACTATACCCACGGTGTGATTTATCACTGAGGATCTTGTAATCTACTACACAGTAGATTGTCTGACCAATCTCTATAAATCTCGTAACTGATTACACAATGGGTCTAATCATGTACTAGGGATCTAGTAATCTATTACACAATAGGTCTGATCAGTCACTAGGGATCTAGTAACCTACACTATATTGGGTCTAACCAAATCACATGGTAATCTATAGTTAAGTTTATCCATAGACGGAGAGATTTTCTTGATTCCCACATCAATACAGTCAGTGTTGATGGGGGGAATTCCTCCCGTGTTATACCCATTAACTTGGGTACATTCAGCCTGCCCATACATGGTTAAAATCTTGGCCCATTCCTGCTGAACAGCCGAGATTTGAACCGTCTATGGCCAGCTTTAAAAAAAGCAGTTGGCCTTTTTTTATTTTTTAAAGATTATGGGCCAGATTCAGAGAGCGATACGATGGTGTATCTCCTGATACACCGTCGTATCTCAGAGTTAGGCTGGTCGTATCTATGCGCCTGATTCATAGAATCAGTTACGCATAGATATGCCTAAGATCCGACAGGTGTAACTGTGTTACACCGTCGGATCTTACCTGCAATTTAAAAATGGCACGGGGGGCGTTCTCGCTGATTTACGCTGAGAAATATGTAAATCAGCGAGATACGCAAATTCACGAACGTATGCGGACCCGACGCAGTGTTGTTACGACGTTTCCGTAGCGGTTTTGCCCGGCGTATACTTACCCCTGCTTCTATGAGGCGCAGCCAATGTTAAGTATAGCCGTCGTTCCCGCGATCAATTTGTTTTTTTTTTACGTCGTTTGCGTACGCCGATTCAGAAACCTGCGCGCCACAAGTTACGCTCATGCCGAAACCACTGACGTCCTAGCGACGTCAGTGGGAGCAATGCATGCCGGGAAATTTCGCGGACGGCGCATGCTCATTTAAATCAGCGCAGGGACGCGCCTGATTTAAATAGTACACTCCCCCTAGCCACGGAATTTGAATTCCGCCGGGGGTTTTACGATCCACCGCCGCAAGTTTGGAGGTAAGTGGTTTGTGAATTACCCACTTGCCTCTCAAACTTGTGGCAGCGGATCTTAAATCACATAGACACACGGATCTAAAGATCCGCTGATCTATGTGAATCTAGCCCTATACTTACCTAGGTGGATGCAGCATCCGTCCGGTGCCGCATAAGTCCCCCCTGGCTCTAAGACTGAGAACGGAGCGATCAAAGACCACTGATTGCTCGGTTCTCAGAGCTCCGTGATCAGAGAGCTGGTGACAGTCAGTCTCCAGCTCTCTGCTCTTCCCCCGCCCACTTACTGAAGCGCTGGGCTGTGGAGGGGGCGGGAGCGGCCAGCTCAGGCACGCTGAGAGGCTGAGCCAGGTGCCGGTCCAGGCATGTGGGCAGATCCTGACTTCATTGTCGTGATTTTTTCCGAGCCTGGACTGACTCTGTGACATCAGCGGACAGTGGACTTCAACCCTACACATAGGCCTACCTGCTGCTGTAATCTGCTGGATCATTCGGTGTATGAGCAGAGACACAAGTGTAATGATACAATCTAATCCTACGTCTATGGGCATGCAGATGTAGTACCAGATAGAAGAATTATCAGATGATAGAAGAATACAGAACTGACCACACTGTCTTCAGCTGGGGAATTATCTCCAACCACCAGCATGACCGGAGCCCTGAGAGAGAGAGAGAGAGAGAGAGAGAGAGAGAGAGAGAGAGAGAGAGAGAGAGAGAGAGAGAGAGAGAGAGAGAGAGAGAGAGAGGGAGGGAGGGAGGGGGAGAGAGAGAGAGAGAGAGAGAGAGAGAGAGAGAGAGAGAGAGAGAGAGAGAGAGAGAGAGAGAGAGAGAGAGAGAGAGAGAGAGAGAGAGAGAGAGAGAGGTCAGGGAAGGAAGAGAAAGGGGCAGAGGGTAGGGGGGATGATGAGAAAAAGATGTGGTGGTCAGAGATGGGGAGAGTGGTGAATGAAGGGTCAAAGTTAGGGAGAGTGAAGGAGGAGGGGGGGCAAGGATAAGGAGAGCAGTAAATGAGGGGTGAGAGTTAGGGAGTGTGGAGGATGGGGGGGGGGGGGGGGTCAGGGATGGGGAGTGTGGAGGACGAGGGGTCATAGATAAGGAGGGTGGAGGATGGGGGGTCAGAGATGGGAAGAACGATGAATTGGGGGCCAGAGATTGGGAGAGTTCAGGATGAAGATTGTGTAGGAAATTAAGAAAATTAAGGATTGGGTGGGTGGGTCAAAGATGGGATGAGCAGTGAACGGGGGGGGGGGGGGGGTCAGAGATGGAGGGAAGAATTGGGGGTCAGGGACGGGGAGAGTGTAGAATGGGAGGTCAGATAAGAGTAGAGTGCAGGATGGAGGGGGGTCAGAGATGGGGAGATTGGAGGGAGGATGGGGAGAGTGAAGGGTAAGGAATGGGGTATTGGAGAGAAGGGGGCCAGAGATGTGGGGGGGATGGGGCATTGGAGAGAAGGGGGTCAGAGATGGAGATGATGGACAGAAGGCATAAAGGGGGGGGAAGACAAAAGCAGAGAGAAGTAAGCAGCAGGAAAAGCACATGTCAGTAACAGGACACATATGACAAATAATAACAAAAGGCAATGGAGAAGAACTGGCAGTACAATTCACTGACATGGGAAAGGTGAAGAGACTGGCAGATGTCATCACGGGTCACATGACCACTGCAGAGCACTGATGACATATGACTTTCAGTATGGCAGTAACGTGAGGCTACATGGGCGCTCCTATACTGATAGGTTTCCTGCATGCCACACAGCTGCCACATGAAACACATGTACATTCACAATGCCACTTACTTCAAAGTCTTGGCGTTCGGTACTGTCCCTGGACGGTTCATCTCCAGATCTCTTCGGCTACAGAGTGACAAGATATGTCATTGTGAGACACTATAGAAGCGTTTGTCATGTGTGAAAACATACAGCATGTGGAATACATATTACATCTCAGATATGATGGTATGCACACAGCAATAGACAGATGGCACCTACCCGTTGTACATGGTCCAGAAAAGCTGCAGATTGTTCTGGTTGACGCAGCTGCTGATCTGCTGGCGGTAATTCTGCACCAGCTCTGTGTTGTTCATCAATTCCTCCTGGGGGGGGATACAGAATGTTAACTCCAAGGGTCAGCGATGTCCGCCCTGGAACTGCTATGGTGCTAGTACCAGAACGATCCATTTTGTAGCTGCATTGCGATATTACAGTGCAGCGTTATTAATAGCTATATATCGACACATAAAAGACACCTATGCTGCGCTATGCTACACTGCAGAGCTACAACTACGAGCGACACTGGAAGCAATATATGGATCTTGTTGAATCACAAGCCAGCTGTTGGCAGCATAGAGCAGAACTATAATGCCGCGTACACACGATCGTTTTTTGGCATGAAAAAAAAACAACTTTTTTCCAACTTCATCATTAAAACGACGTTGCCCACACACCATCTATTTAAAAAAATGCTCTAGCAAAGCGCGGGGACGTACAACACGTACGACGGCACTCTAAAGGGGAAGTTCCATGCGGATGACGCCACCCTTGGGGCTGCTTTAGCTGATTCTGTGTTGGTAAAAGACGATTCACGCTTTTCTGTCTGTTACAGCGTGATGAATGTGCTTACTCCATTATGAATGGTAGTTATACCAGAACGAACGCTCCCGTCTCATAACTTGCTTCTGAGCATGCGCGGGGTTTTAACATCATTTTAGCCCACACACGACCATTTTTTACAACCCGAAATACGACATAGTTTAAAACGTCGTTAAAAAATGCAGCATGTTCGAATTTTTTTTTTGTCGTTTTTCAGAACCTGAAAAATGACGTGAAGCCCACACACCATCGTTTTAAATGACATTTTTTAAAAACAACGTTTTTTTCATGCCGAAAAATTATCGTGTGTACGCGGCATAACTCCTTGCAGAAACTACAATTGATAAAAAAAGTCTACACACCCCTGTTAAAATGTCAGGTTACTGTGATGTAAAAAAATGAGACAAAGATAAATTATTTCAGAACTTTTTCTACTCTTAATGTGACCTATATGAAATCTTTTAGATGGAGGGAAGTAGACTAATAGGTGGATTCAGAAAGACTTAGGCCCCATACACACGAGAGGATTTATCCGCGGATACGGTCCAGCGGACCGTTTCCACGGATAAATCCTCTCAAAGATTTCCGCAGATTTCGATGCGATGGAGTGTACACACCATCGCATTGAAATCCGCGCGGAAATCCTCTGGCGATGACGTGTGATTCATATAAGGAATTCCACGCATGCGTCAAATCATTACGACGCGTGCGGGGAATCCCTTTGGACGAATGGATCCGGTAAGTCTGTACAGACGAGCGGATCCATCCGTTGGAATGGATTCCAGCAGATGGATTTGTTGTGCATCACAGCAAATATCCGATCTGCTGGAATCCATCCCAGAGGAGATTTCTCCGCGGAAACAGATCCGCTGGCGTGTACACACCATAGGATCTATCCGCAGAAACCCATTTGCTGGGATTTATCTGCGGATGGATTCTATCGTGTGTACGGGGCCTTAGGCTGGCGTATCAGTAGATTTGTAGGTAAAGTTGATCCAGGGTAAATTCAAATGCCTCTCGGGGGATCAGGAAGGAATTGTTTCCCCTGCTGTAGCAAATTGGATCATGCTCTGCTGGGGTTTTTTGCCTTCCTCTGGATCAACTGTGGGTATGGAGTTGGGAGTATGGGATTGTACTGTGTTTTTTATTTTGTTTGTTTATTTTTTTGTGGTTGAACTGGATGGACTTGTGTCTTTTTTCAACCTGACTAACTATGTAATTTCACGGTTTAAAGTTTGCATTGTTTAGGATAATGTGATCAAGCTCTTATCTGAATTTGTGTGGTATAATATCCATGTGAACTTAAATAAAGAGTTCCTGTTTAGACCCAAGCTACTGTGGTCTAGTTCTTGAGTGCAATTCTCAAATATAAAACATAGTTCCTGGTTTCAGAGTGGAGGAAGATGCACTTTGGCAGAAGCAACCAGGCGGGTGCCAGGTGGTCCATCACAGTAACCATCACCACAGGAATTCTATTATCATCACCACACCAGCAGGTAGCAGTAAGCCATGTTACCCTCACTGACAGTGGTGTCCTTGCATGTCTAGGAGTCATTTTTTAAACCTGGCACAGTACATAATGTTGTATGACCCTACCTGGCTGAAGAGGTGAGACAGCACGGTGTCCGTGAGGGAGCTGGTCAGTCCAGACAGCTGGGGAGACACAAGCAGTGTGAGGACTCGGAGGGGGCACAGCAATAAATATACAGGGTATTTCTTTGCTTGGCTTACCTTGGAGGCCGCCCAGTCAATCCAGCCTTTTCCATTGGGATCAATGTTTAGCAGAACCAAACCTTCTACCAGTTCCGGGAATATTAGCTGTGGGAGGAGATCAGGCTAAGTTCGGGCAGTAAAAATCCAACAACTGGTTATACCAAGAACTATCTATCTATGAAGGAAACCAGAATAACCATCCTCAGACATGTTTATTTCCTAATGTAACCATTTCCTGAATATTCGGCCCAGGAGATTGTCATGTCTGTTGAGGCAGTGAAAAGTATTTGTCGATTGGAAAGGACTTGTACAGCTAGTCAACTTCTCAGGTGGTTTTCTCAAGTCTTTCCAAAAAGATCACCAGTTTTGTTTTCAACTTTTAAAAGTCACCTTTTCAGTTCCTAGTCTGTCAAGTCGGTTTTCAGCAACGATAATTTGGTGGCAATTTTATTTTAGTATAATTACAGTATCAGCATGATAGGGCCCTGTTCATCTTGGTTTGGGATAAAAGGATGGGTTTAGGTTTGGGTTATACAGATGGGGGATCAGGTTTGGGTTATACAGATGGGTTCCGGTTTGGCTTATACAGATGGGGATCAGGTTTGGGTTATACAGATGGGATCCCGTTTGGGTTATACAGATGGGATCCCGTTTGGGTTATACAGATGGGATCCCGTTTGGGTTATACAGATGGGATCCCGTTTGGGTTATACAGATGGGATCCCGTTTGGGTTATACAGATGGGATCCCGTTTGGGTTATACAGATGGGATCCCGTTTGGGTTATACAGATGGGATCCCGTTTGGGTTATACAGATGGGATCCCGTTTGGGTTATACAGATGGGATCCCGTTTGGGTTATACAGATGGGATCCCGTTTGGGTTATACAGATGGGATCCCGTTTGGGTTATACAGATGGGATCCCGTTTGGGTTATACAGATGGGATCCCGTTTGGGTTATACAGATGGGATCCCGTTTGGGTTATACAGATGGGATCCGTTTGGGTTATATGGATGGAATCTGGTCTGGGATATACCATAAGTATGGATTCAGGTTTGGGTTACAGGAATTAATTCTGGTTTAGAATAGAAGAATGGGTTCAGGTTTGGGTTATTGAAATGGATTCTGGTTTGGAATATAAGGATAGATTTACATTTTGGGTATAAGTTAGTGTTATAAGGATGTGTTTAGGCCTAGGTTATAGGGATGGGTTCAGGTTTGGATTATAAAGATGGATTCTGGTTTGGGTTATAGGAATGGATTCTGGTTTGGGTTATAGGAATGGATTCTGGTTTGGGATAAAAGGATGGGTTCAGGTTTGGATTATATGGATGAATTCTCACCTGGGATATAAGGACGGGTTCAGGTTTGGGTTACAGGAATTAATTCTGGTTTAGAATAGAAGGATTGGTTGAGGTTTGGGTGATAGAAATGGATTCTGGTCTGGGATAGAAGGATGGGTTCAGGTTTGGGTTATTGGAATGGAAATTGGTTTGGAATATAAGGATAGATTTACATTTGTGAAATAAGGATGGGTTCAGGATTGGGTTATAGGTAGGGTTGTCCCGATACCACTTTTTTAGGACCGAGTACAAGTACCGATACTTTTTTTCATGTAGTCGCCGATACCGAATACCGATACTTTTTTTAAATGTCATGTGACAGTTTTCAAACCACAATACAGACTAAGGATATTTTCTTTAGAATTATGAAGAACTCTAACTCAAGACATTATAAAAGAATAAAAATGAGTAAAAATGAATAAAAATGTTTTATTTGCTTGTCACGCAGTAGTAAAAAACTCAAAGAATTTTCATAGAACATGTTGATAAATACAAAAAAAGTATTCTATTTAGGTATCGGGAGCATTTGCGCGAGTACGAGTACTCCGGCAAATACTCGGTATCGGTCCCGATACCGATACTAGTATCGGTATCTGGACAACCCTAGTTATAGGTATGGCTCCAGTCTGTCTTATAGAGGTTGGTTCAGGTTTGGTTCATAGGAATGGATTCTGGTTTGGGATGTAGAAATTAGTTCATGTTTGAATTATCGAGATGGGTTCTGGTCAGGGTTATAATGATGTATTCAGACTTATAGGGATGGGTTCAGGTTTGGGTTGGATTCAGGTTAGGGATATAGGAATGGGTTTGTTGTAGAGTTTGGATCTGGTTAGGGTTAGAAGGATGTGTTTGGGCTTGGGTTATAGGGATGGGTTCAGGTTTGGGATTAGAGATGTGTTCAGGTTTGGGTATAGGGATGTAGAAATGTTTTCATGTTTGGATTATAGAGAAGGGTTCTGGTTAGGGTTATAAAGATATATTTGGGCTTGGGTATTGGGGTGGGTTCAGGCTTGGGTTATAGGACTAGATTAAGGTTAGGGTTATAGGGAAGGGGTTTGGTTAGGCTTCTACACATAGGTTCAGGTTCCAAAAACGGATTCAGAATAGGGTTATAAGAATGGGTTAGGGCTGTAGAGATGGGTTCAGATTAGAATTACGCAGAAATGTTCAGGTTTGGGCTAGAGCGGGAGGTTTGGGTTAGGGTTATAAGAATGAATTAAGGTTAGGGTTATAAGGATGTGTTTAGGCTAGGGATTCAGTGACACAGAGACAGGCTTAGTTTAGAGTTATAGAAATAGGTTTAGGTAAGGTTTAAAGGGATAGGTTCAGGTTAGGGTTGATTCAGTTTTGGGTTATATAAATGGGTTTGGGTTGAAGAGCTGTGCTTAAGTTAGTGTTATGGAAATGTGTTCAGGATAGGGTTATAGAGATGGGTTTAGGTTAGGGTTGTAGGGATAGGTTCAGGTTTGGGTTATAGGGATGGGTTGGGGTTATAGAGATGTGTTCAGTTTAGGGTTATAGGGACAGATTCAGATTAGGGTTAGAGTAATGGGTTCAGGTTAGGATAAAATAAATGGGTTTTGGGTAGAGTTATGGCAAAGGGTTCAGGTTAGGGTTATTGGGATGTATTCAAAATAGAGTTAAATGGGTTAGAGTTTTATGCATAGGTTTAGGTTAGGTTTAAAGAAGTGGGTTCAGATAAATGTAATAAAAATAATAAAAATGAGTTCAGGTTAGGGTTAAAGGGGTCAGTTCAGGTTAGGTTTAGAAGAATGGGTTCAGGTTAGGGTTAAAGGGATATTTTCTGGTTGAAGTCATAAGGATGATATATTGTTAGGATTATAGGGATATGTTACAGTTATAAAGATGGTTTCAGGCGATAGGGATGGCTTCAGGTCCGTTACTGTGAATTTAGGTTCAAAACCAATAAGTCAGGTCAACTGGTTCAGATCACAAGGTCTCTTCATTTAGGCTCTGAATGTGGACATGGGTAACGTGTGATATAGGGCAGAGATGTGGCATATGTACCCAAAGGGGCTGCATTTTTCTCCATACTTATCTCATCCACTTACAGCAAACTTGGCCAAGACATACGACCCAGCGCCCACGCCAATGCCAATGATGCTCTGAAAGCTGCAGGACAGAGAAAGGATTTGTCTGTAATCACATGAACATATGTACTCATTCTGCACACATAAGTCTGAGGTCACAACCGACACATGTGAACCCACAGAGACAGTTCACGAGTCTCACCCAAAGTGCTGCAGCACGCTCGGTAACATGCCGGCCAGGTTTTCCATGGTGGGGTACTGATACCTGTGAGAAGAGAGGCATTTATATAGTGTACAGCTTATAGCTGAAACCCTGGCACTGTAGAAGGTTTGTACTACTTACCCCTGTGGGAATTGGGAGGCTCCCACCTGCTGTCCTGGGGCATCTACGTGACAAACAACAAAGTGCTTGGTGATCTCCTGCATGTCTTCGTAATTGAACAAGGTATTGAAGCAAAGCTTATCTGAAAGAAAGGAAAAAGCAGGGCATTAACTACCAATAATTTGGAAGAACAGAGGAAGATATGTGCCATCCATTCACTCATATTTTTTATCTTGTGCACATCACATTAATCTGTGACTAGATGTAGAAATCATCTTTCAAAATGACAGATGATTGGAAGAGCCTTGTTCTTCGCAGTGTGTTTTACAGTCCACATTCCATATACAGGGAACACATACAGTATATACCCCCGCCCTTCTCATCGCACCACACAGAAATGACCAGAAACTCAGATATGCACCACAATCACAGGTTGGAAGCATTATGCGAACATTGCCGATACTTACGGTTTAAGCCTACGTCATGGTATGTGAGTATTGCCGGGCGATTGCCTTTTGGCGTGCCCCGTATAACGACATGCAGCATGCCATAGGGCGTCTCAATGTCATGTTCCTACAAGAGAGAAAGAGTAAATTTATTGTCTCTGGAATTACAGTGTAAAAATCCTCCCAGTGCTTCCACAACCTCCTCCAAGCACCTCCAAACCCTCCATCCAGAGCTTCCACACTCTATGCCCAGAGCCTCCACCATCAACATAGAGAGCGCCTTCACTCCCTCTTCTCAGAGCTTCCACACCCATGACATGACACAGCACAGAAAAACTTGACATATGAAAACTGGAACACAGAACAGGTCAACCTGATACAGTATAACTGGGCACAGGAAACCTCAAATGTACAAAAGCCAACCTATTACAGGACAACTGGACATAAGAAAGGATAAGCTGACATGGGACAGGACAACCAGACAGGACACAGGACAAACTGACAAGGAATAGGACAGGACAACTGAGCACAGGGCAGGAGAACAGTAAAAGGACAGGTCTATCGGACAAAGGGACAACTGCGTAACCCTCTGAGGAAGCCCTGCAATAGTGGCGAAATGCGTAAGTGGCAGAGCCAGTGATGTCACAACATTCCATAACAGACGTAAGGTTGTTTGTTCAGAGCACAGCCGCATGGACATACCCAATAAGGGGATAGTACCTTTTTTTTTTATTTCTGTAGTGCACCATATTTGTGCACGTGAGTGAAAGTGTAATATTTAATAAAGTTGGGATCATTTTTAAGTCAAGAAGCACTATGATGGTCTTAATTGTGTTTTTGAGCACCTATTGAGGAGTACAAACAAGTGTGGTCTATATATATATATATATATATATATATATATATATATATATATATATATATATATATATATATATATATATATATATATATATATATATATATATGAAAATTTATAGCAGTCTGGAGAGAAGAACAAAGAGAAGAAGTAGAGGTGCATGGTCCCACCAGGAGATTGCAAAGTGAGAAAGACCAGGAGCTAATAAAACACATTTAAAGGGGAAGGCACAAGTTTATCTGTGATACTGTGGGTGTAGAAAAAGAATCACCCGCCTTTAAAATAATTAGTTTGTTGCGTTGCAGCCCGACATGAAGAAAAAACACAGTTTTTGCTTTATACAGCTATATTTACTCAGTGCAACTTATAATGCATTCTATGCATTAAGGTGAAAAAACATCAGATGATGCCGCCCGGTCCCTTCATCCTCCTCGAGTCGAAACCTGGCCGTTGATTGGCTGCAGTGGATGGATTGAAAGCAGCGCAGCCATTGGCTGGCACCGCTGTCAATCACATCCAATGACGCGGCTTGCTGGGGAAAAGGGCCGAGTGATACAGCGGCGGCTATGGCCGCCGCTGTATCACGGGAGCATGCCTGCAACAGCGCCACACTATGCAAGCTCACTCGCATATCTGTGTGGAGTTGTTACGGGGAGGAGCCGAGACAGCCGCCGAGGGACCCCAGAAGACTAGAATCGGGGCCACTGTGTGCAAAACGAACTGCACAGTGGAGGCAAGTATAACATGTTCGTAATTTAAAAAAAAAAAAAAAAAAAATTTCTTTACTGACCCTTCAAGCTTTGACAATAAAACCTTCAAGCTGATTGGTTTCTATGCAGACCTGCACCAGATTTCGCCCTCTCCAGTTTTAGTAAATCTCCTCTGTGCATCATTTTGGACAGCAAAGCAACAAAATGTGATTATGTTAAAGCGGATGTTCACCCTAAAAACAAGTATATACCATTCAACCCAGCATACTGTCGACATGTATTTTTTTTTCGGTTTACAGACCTTAGGATAGGTATCCCCCCCCCCCCCCCGGCTTCCAGGTAGTGAATCCCGTGGGAGTGGGCGTTCCTATTCAGAGACTAAGTGATTGACGTATGACAAAAGCTTCCTGGCGCAAAAGGTGCGTCACCAGTTTCCGAAAAAAGCCAAATGTCGGTGCGCAGGCACCGTATAGCGCCGACTCGTAGTTCGGCTTCTTTCGGAAACTGGTGACGTGCATTATGCGCCGTGGGGAAGCTTTTGTCATCACGTCAATCACTTAGTCTCTGAATAGGAACGCCCACTCCCGCGGGATTCACTACCCGGAAGCCGCGGGGGAAAATACCTATACTACGGTATGTAAACCAAAAAAAAAGAACAGCATACTGTACATGTCGGCAGTATGCTGGATTGAATGGATTGATTGAATTGTTTTTAGGGTGAACCTCCACTTTAAAGTGGGGTGATTCTTATCTTTATCCACTGTATGTAAAGTTTATATAATGTAAAGATTTTCCAGCATGCAGGTGATTTTTTCTTGTTTATTGGAGTTTTGGGGTAGCGTTGCATTATATGATTTTAGGTTTATGATTTCAGGCGTGTAGAACACTTGATAATTGAAGCAACGGCAAAGATATAAGTATATATGTAAGCATCTTGGTTCATTATTGATTCACTCTGCATACCCTCCTCTCAAAGATTCCACACCCATGAAAAACGTGACGTATGGCGACTGAATGCAGGACAAGGTCAACCTGATACAGTATAACTGGGGACAGGAAATCTCGAATGTACAGGACAACTGGACACCAGAAAGGATCAACAACATGGGAAAGGACCACCAGACAGGACACAAGAAAGGACAACCTGACAAGGGATAGGGCAGGAGAACTGGGAAAAGACGGGACAATCAGACAAAAGGACAACTGCCTACAAGACAAGAGATCTGGACACAGGACAGGACACAGTGATACAGTGATACAGGACAGAACAACCAGACAGAAGACCAAGCAGCTTCATACAGGCCAGGAGGACCAGACATGGTACTATCACATAGGACAACACAGATAGGAAGCTGGTGTGTAATGAGTCCCCATTCTGAACAGCAGAGATAGGGATGGGCAGGGATTTTTTCCTGGTGTGGGTACTCCCTCTTTCCAAGTCACCCCTTATCACCACCCCCTACCCACCTCTGAGTACTTTCCCTTGGTTCCACCCTTTACCTAGAGAATCCAGAAAAGTATCATTACATGGTGCTAAATAGCATGGAATTTTCCAACGAAAGACCGTAAAATAGGTCTCCTGCAGCCAGAAACAGCAGACCCCCCCCCCCCCCCAGCAACAATAGATCCACACAGCAAAACAGATGCCCTCAGCAATAATAGATAGATTCCCCTGGGAGGTGGGGTTGGATATTTTAATGGAGATAATGCCCACTTGATAACAAAGATAAGACTATGAAGAGAATTTCCATGTTGGAGATGGTATATATAGACAGAGGTGATGGCAGAATGCAGATTATAATGTAAAGCACCATCTACATTCTGAGACGGCTGAGATTAGAGCGCATATGTATACCGGAGAATGGATGGGACAAGATACAGCATATACTAGTGGCAGGGTACATACTACGGTCGTAACATATACCGGCAGGGTATATATTACCAGCAGGACCTATATTACCGCCAGGGTATATAATACCAGCAAAACCTATATTACCGGCAGGACCTATATTACCGACAGGGTATATAATACCAGCAAAACCTATATTACCAGCAGGGCACAGATTACCGGCAGGACCTATATTACCGACAGGGTATATAATACCAGCAAAACCTATATTACCGGCAGGGTACAGATTACCGGCAGGACCTATATTACCGCCAGGGTATATAATACCAGCAGAACCTATAATACCGGCAGGGTACAGATTACTGGCAGGACCCCTATTACTGGCAGGACCTATATTAAAATCGGCAGGGTAGAGATTACCTGCAGAACCTATATTACCGGCAGGGTATAGATTACTAGCAGGACCTATTTTATCAGCAGGGTAAAGATTACCTGTAGGACCTATATTACCGGCAGGGTACAGATTACCGGCAGGACCTATATTACCGGCAGGGTACAGATTACTGGCAGGACCTATATTACCGGCAGGGTACAGATTACCGGCAGGACCTATATTACCGGCAGGGTACAGATTACTGGCAGGACCTATATTACTGGCAGGGTACAGATTACCGGCAGGACCTATATTACCGACACATATGGAGATTTTGCATAGTTAATCTGCAATATTTCTGCAGTCAGTGTACAGTATGTGGAGATCAGAATACAAGCACAGCCGATATACAGATGTGAAGTGAAGGACGGGCTGTATACTGGACAGCAGAGATATTGATGACACAGCAGACATTACACAGCAGATCTGGGGGGGGGGGGGGGGGTGGAAGGCTGGATAATATAAGTCAGATATAGGTCACACATACAGACGCAGAGCATCCTGCCATGTGCCCAGCACAGAGACGCAGAGTATCCCACCATGTGGCAAGCACAGAGACACAGAGCATCCTGCCATGTGCCCAGCACAGAGATGCAGACCATCCCACCATGTGTTCAGCACGGAGATGCAGAAAATTCTGCCATGTGTACAGCAGAGAGACACAAAGCATTCCGCCATGTGCCCGTCACAGTGCTGCAGAGCATCCCGTCATGTGTTTAGTACAGAGATGCAGACCAACCCACCTTGCGTTCAGCAAGGAGATGCAGAGCATCCTGCCATGTGTACAGCCTAGAGATGCAGAGCATCTCAAAATGTGTCTAGCACAGAAGTGCAGAGCATCCCTTCACGTGTTTAGTACAGAGATCATGCAGAGCATCCCTTCACGTGTTTAGTACAGAGATGCAGAGCATCCCTTCACGTGTTTAGTACAGAGATGCAGCGCATTCCTACTTGTGATTAGTACAAAGGCACAGAGCATCCTGACCTGGTCGCTGAGCTCCACACACTCTTGTCCCTGTGTCTGTGCTGTGACATTGGCAGCGGTTTGTGACCTTGAAGCTGGGACATCTGGGAGGAATTCAGCACACAGATCCCCCCCCACACAGAAGAAAATGTGCCCCCCCCCCTCCTCTTTAATATTGAGACCCCCCCAATCACTTACCCCATCCCAGCACTCCGGCATGTCTGGTGACACTGGGCAGACCACAGATAAGGTATATAGAGATGGATGTAGACAGAGGCTGCTCAGCTGTGCAGTGCTTTATACAGCCTCTCCTCCTATATCCCCCCTCCCTCCTTTTACTGCAGAGACAGCAGCTGGCTGATTGGGCGACACACACACCCTCCCACCCACACACACACTCATCTTCATGCAAACCTTGAACATCAGGGACCCCCTGACACAGCGCTGTACATAATACAGACACATCTCTCTGTGTAATATACAGCCACCATGTGGGACCAGCCAGACAGGCGATTGGGTATATATACTCTATATCATATACGTGATTTAAATATATAAAGAATGGGAGGGGGAGAGAGGACATGGTGGATCCCTGACACAGCACCGGAGAATATAATATATACAGTACATATATATTTGACCCATAGAGAGAAGAATGGACTCCTCTTTCACCCTCACCTTGCTTATATTTTTTTTAATCCATTGTACCAATAACCTACGCCACAGAAGATTTGGCACTGACTATTTTCAGTGTATGCAATAGTGACACAAATTTACCACACGTGAAAATGAAATACTAAGATAATTACTAATTGTGAGCCCAACATCACCCCTAAACTTTAGTTTATCACTCAGAGCTAAAATAATCTTTCCTCCGATGATGGTGGTATTTTGCCAATCAACCAAATACACCAGCATGGGACAACCAGACACAGGACGGGACAACCAGACACAGGACGGGACATCCAGACACAGGACGGGACAACCAGACACAGGACGGGACAACCAGACACAGGACGGGACAACCAGACACAGGACGGGACATCCAGACACAGGACGGGACAACCAGACACAGGACGGGACAACCAGACACAGGACGGGACAACCAGACACAGGACGGGACAACCAGACACAGGACGGGACATCCAGACACAGGACGGGACATCCAGACACAGGACGGGACAACCAGACACAGGACGGGACAACCAGACACAGGACGAGACAACCAGACACAGGACGAGACAACCAGACACAGGACGAGACAACCAGACACAGGACGGGACAACCAGACACAGGACGAGACAACCAGACACAGGACGAGACAACCAGACACAAGGCAAGATACAATTTGCCGAAAAGAAAGAACAACCTGACAGAAAACAGCTTGACATAAGACAGGACAGCATGGAACAGAGAAGGACAATGTGACACAGCACAGAACAACTTTTCACAGGACCACACAACCTGACAGAGGATTGGACAATATGATGCAGAACAAGACAACGTGACACAGCATGGAAAACCTGACACAGAACGGGACAACCAAAAACAAGGAAGGAGGTAGGATAAATTGACAGAGGACAAAACAACTTGACACAAGACAGGAAAATGTGATGCAGGACAGGCTGGCATGACACAGGACAGTAAAGCATACACAGAACAGGAAAACATGACACGGGACAACACTATACAGGACAAGACAACTTGACACAAGACAGGAAAACATGACAAAGGACAAACTGACACAAAACAGCACAATGTGGCACAGGACAAGATAGGACAAAGCAACAATGTGACATAGGACAGGACAACAAAACCCTTATACAGGGCAGGAAAATATGACACAGGACAAAACACCACGACACAGACCAAATGTCATAGGACAAGCAAACAAACAGGATTGGACAAAGTAACAGACGAGGTGACACAGGATGACATAATGCGAAACAGGACAGGACAATATGATGCGGGACAGATCATGACACAGGGTGTCAAGACAGGAGAATGGGAAACAAGGCAAGATGCAGGACAGTGCAGGATGCCACTAGGGGGCACCATCAGGGTTGCCAGCCTCAGTAAAACCAGGGACAGTATGTAAAGATCTTTTTTTTTCTTTTTTTTTTACATCTGTCCCTGAAATGTCCCTTACCGACATCCTTTTGGTCTAAAAATCCCAAGATTATAGCTGCTTCACCTCTCCAGTACCTTTTCAGTGTGTGTGTGTTTGTATACTGTGTATGTATACTGTATGTGTGTGTGTGTGTGGCCCCATAATCTCCTATTGCCCGGGGGCCCCATGAGTTGTCAGTCCGCCCCTGGACATTATACAGGACCAGACAACCTGACACAGGATGGGAAAACATGCCAAAGCAGAGGACAATCTGACACAATACAGGAAAACATAACATTAGATGGGACAGCCTGGCACAGGAAACAATAATGTAACACAATACAGGACAATGTTATACAGCATAGGACAACCTGATACAGGAGAGGACAATGTTATACAGGACCAGAGAGCCCAACACAGGATGGGACAACATGACATAGGACCAGACAATGTGACACAATCCAGGACTTCATGACACAGAAGAGGACAAGGTAACACAATACAGGACACTGTGACACAGGATGAGATTTGGTGATGCAGGACAGGACAACCTACACAGGATGGGACAATGAAACACAAGATAGGACAGCGTTATACAGAAACAATCTGACACAGGACAGGACAATCTGACACAGGAAAGAACAATTCAACACAATACAGGACAACCTGATACAGAATAAAACAATGGACAGGGCAGGACAACCTGACGGAGGATGAGATAATGTAATACAATTCAGGACAATGTGACCCAGGACAAGACAACCTAAAACAGGAGAGGACAACATAATACAATGCAGGACAATGTGACACAGGATGAGACAAGGTGGCGCAGGACAGGACAACACTATACAAAACCAGACAACATAACACAAGATGGGACAATGCGACACAGAAAGAACAATGTAACACAATATAGGGCAATGTGATACTGGATGTAAAAACATGACACATGAGGAGACAATGTAACACAAGATAGGACAACGTTATATAGAACCAGACAATCTGGCACAGGACAGGACAACATAACACTGGATTAGACAATCTAACACAATGCAGATCAATGCGACACAAGACTGGACAATCTGACACAAGAACAATGTAACACAATACAGGACAACCTCACACAGGACGGGACAACCACACACAGGACGGGACAGCCACACACAGGACGGGACAGCCACACACAGGACGGGACAGCCACACACAGGACGGGACAGCCACACACAGGACGGGACAGCCACACACAGGACGGGACAGCCACACACAGGACGGGACAGCCACACACAGGACGGGACAGCCACACACAGGACGGGACAGCCACACACAGGACGGGACAGCCACACACAGGACGGGACAGCCACACACAGGACGGGACAGCCACACACAGGACGGGACAGCCACACACAGGACGGGACAGCCACACACAGGACGGGACAACCACACAAAGGACGGGACAACGTTATACAGAACCAGACAATCTGATACAGGACAAAATAACACTGGATTAGACAATCTAACACAATGTAGATCAATGCGACACAAGACGGGACAATCTGACACAAGAACAATGTAACACAATACAGGACAACCTCACACAGGACAGGACAACAACACACAGGATGGGACAACGTTATACAGAACCAGACAATCTGATACAGGACAAAATAACACTGGATTAGACAATGTGACACAAAACGGGACAATCTGACACAAGAACAATGTAACACAATACAGGATCACCTGACACACAATCGGACAACAAGACACGGGAGAGGACAACTGGACACAGGATGGAACAATGTGGGCAGTATGGTTCCAGGGTAACAGAGTGTATGGGGGAGGGGAAAAGGTATACAATAATTATTTATACACCATTCAGCAGAAGACAATTGGCAACCAATAAGATATCCTGACATCAAATACAGAGGAAAACTCACCTTCCAGTCAGTGTCGATGGATGCAGAAAGGAAAGTATCGGCTGATTCCTGAAACCACAACAAATGATGGTTATTACTACTGATCTCAATGAAAGGCCCTGCAGACTATCACTCCTAATCTTTCACAGGGTATAACCCACAATACTAAACTCCTGGGTAAAGAAATGTTCCCTACAATGCAATGTTGATTATTAAACATCATGACTTATAGAAGGGGGCCTTCCTTAATTTCATTATGGGCCGCATCAGCACTGTGGTTACCATCAAAGGGCCAGTTTTATCTGTAATGCCTCGTACACACGACCGGTTTTCCCATCGGGAAAACTGCCATGATAGCTTTCGGCCTGGAAAACCAACCATGTGTATGCTCCATTGCAGTTTTCCCGACAGGAAAACCGCCGGGATTTCCAGCGGTTTTTAAGCCGGCAGTTTACCTATGGGGAAAACCTGCGGGGGAGCATACACACGGCAGGGTTTCCTGACCAAAGCTCTCATGGCAGTTTTCCTGTCGGGAAACCCGGCCGTGTGTAGGGGGCAAAAAGCTACCGAGCAGATTCTCGGTTTTCCCGGTGGACTATTTACCATCGGGAAAACCGATCATGTGTACAAGGCATCACACTAGATTTCCAGAGTACCCCTTCCAGAGTACCCCTCCACCTTACATCAGTTGTCAAGCCCCCCCCCCCAACGTCAGAAGTCAAGAGTCCAGTGCACCCCTGAGAGTCGTCTCAGCAAAAATGTGCAGGGTCTGGTGGAGGACTGGAAGAGGGCTGAAGTCAGCTGCCAGAGTCTTCTGAATGTTGAGACCAGGGGGGGCAGGGACGAGGGGATGCTGCAGCTGTACAGTTCTGTCTGTCCTCCTCTCCACTACTAACTTCTATGACGGTGGGGGGGTTGCAGAGACGAGCCTCTCCGTGGCTGCATGCAGAACCGCAGGATCTGCGGGAGAAGTTCTGTCCTCCTCTCTGCTGCCAACTACTGAGACCAGGTGGGGGCAGAGACAAGGGGGGCGCGGCAGCTGCTGGAGAGGTGTGAGGGCCACATGACATGGCCTGGCAGACTGGATTTGGCCCACGGGCCTTGTGTTTGACACATGTGCTTTACAGAGTCATGCAGGATTAGGATCAATGCTCTACAGAGTACAGATGTGTGAGGATTAGGAGTAATACTCTACTGATATGTAGTATTAGGAGTAATACTCTACAGAGTTATGTAGGGTTAGGATTAATGCTCTACAGATGTGTGAGGATTAGAAGTAATCATCTATTGATATGTAGTATTAGGAGTAATACTATACAGAGTCATGCAGGATTAGGATTAATGCTTTACAGAGTACAGATGTGTGAGGATTAGGAGTAATCATCTACTGATATGTAGTATTAGGAGTAATACTCTACAGAGTTATGTAGGGTTAGGAGTAATACTCTACAGAGTTGTGTAGGGTTAGGAGTAATATACTACAGGGTTGTGTAGGGTTAGGAGTAATATACTACAGAGTTATGTAGGGTTAGGAGTAATATAATACAGAGTTATGTAGGGTTAGGAGTAATATACTACAGAGTTGTGTAGTATTAGGAGTGATTCTCTAGAGTCATATGGTATTAGGAGCATTACTCTACTGACATGTAGTATTCAGAGTAATACTTTACAAATCTTTGTAAGATTAGGAGTGATAGTGTACAAAGTCATGTACTATTATGAGTAATATTTTATAAATCTGAGTAGGAGGGATACGCTACAGAGTGATGCAGGATTAGCAGTAATACCGTACAAAGTCATGCTGGATTAGGAGTGATACTGTAAAATATTACTCTTATACTATGGGACTCTTCTTTCATTAATACTACAAATTAAATTTTACAATCTATTGCTGGAATACAGATTCTTATTCTATGAAAATATTTCATTATCAGACATCCAATACTCTACAGAGTTCAGATGTGTGAGGATTAGGAGTAATACTCTACTGATATGTAGTATTAGGAGTAATATTATACAGAGTCATGCAGGATTAGGATTAATTTTCTTCAGTACAAGAAGAATTTTTTTTTTTTAAATGGAGGGAATGAAGAAAAAAAGAGATTTCTTGTGTTGCCTGTTATTTTAGTAAGTTAGGTAAGTAAGGGTAGAGGAAAGGTAGATCTGTAGGTGGTGTAGGTAAGCGAGGTGCTGAGAAGGGAGATTTGTAGGTGGGTGCATGTAGGTGAGGGCGAGGGCAGGGTAGATTTGCAGGTGAGTGTAGATAATGGAGAGTCCAGGGAAGGGAGATCTGCAGGTGGGTGTAGGTAAGTGAGGGTAAAGGAATGATAGATCTGCAGGAGGGTGTAGGTAAGGAGGAGTGCAGGGAAGGGAGATCTGCAGGTGGGTGTTGGTAAGTGATGGTTAAGGGAAGTGAAATCTGTATGTGGGTGTAGGTAAGGGAGGGTTAAGGGAAGTGAGATCTGCATGATGCTGTAGGTAGTGAGAGTATAGGGAGAGGGTATGTACAGGTGGTAATGGGTAAATGAGGGTGCAGAGAGAGGACCCATGCTGGTGGGTGTAGATAAGTGAGGGTTCAGGTAGAGGATAGGTACTAGTGGGAGTAGGTGAGGGTGAAGGGAGAGGTGTGGGTGGGAGTAGGAAAGCGAGGGTGCAGGGAGAAGGAAGGTGCGAGTGATAGTAGCTATGTGAGGGTGCAGGGAGAGGATACATCTTGGTGGGTGTAAGTAAATGAGGGTTCAGGGAAAAGATAGGTGCTTGTGAGCGTATGTAAGTGGGAAAGCAGGGAGAGGATAGGTGCTGGGTGTAGGTAAGTGAGGGTCATAGGCGTGCACACAGATTCCCCCTACTGACCTGGCTCCCCTTCCTTCCCCCTACAGCACTGCTGGCTTCCCTCCTCTTCCACCGGTTGTTGCTGTGGATGTTTTAGAATGGGTTAGGAAAGGGGCCAGTAATTATGCCATTTACCGGCCCCTTCCCTTTCTGAATGAACATTGTGAGTGTTTGAGCTTTGGGGGGCACACTCTAATGCCAAAGGCTTTGGGGGGGGGGGGGCACACCTATGGTGAGGGTATAGGGAAAGGATAGGTGCTGGGGGTGTAGGTGAGGGTACAGGGAAAGCATAGGTGCTGGTGGGTGTAGGTAGGTAGGAAAGTAGGGAGAGGATAGGTGCTGGTGGGTTTACGGTAAGTGAGAAAGCAGAGAGATAAAGAGAGAGAGAAAGGGATAGGTGTAGGTGGATGAAGGTAAGTGGGGGTTCAGGGATAAGACTGGTGCTGGGGGATGTCCGTGGTGTTGTAGGCGCACAGAGGTAGGCGCACAGCCTTGATGACACTTACCATCTCAGTGTCTTGCCCTCTCAGTAGGGGTTTCTCTTCAGGGAAGCGCAGCTCACTCATTCCCGTAATACTGAGCTCCGGCAGCAGCAAACCTGCAGATTAACACAAAACAATTCACCAGGACAGCAACCTGCAGACAAGATCTGCCCCACCAGGACAGCAACCTGCAGACAAGATCTGCCCCACCAGGACAGCAACCTGCAGACAAGATCTGCCCCACCAGGACAGCAACTTGCAGACAAGATCTGCCCCACTACTCAACCTGCAGACAAGATCTGCCCCACTACTCAACCTGCAGACAAGATCTGCCCCACTACTCAACCTGCAGACAAGATCTGCCCCACTACTCAACCTGCAGACAAGATCTGCCCCACTACTCAACCTGCAAACAATATGGGGATATTGAAATAGTGTCTCTGTATAGAAAATCAGAGTATTTATAAGGGGTCTCGGTGTAGACAGTTGGGTGAGAGGTCTCAATATAGACAGTCCAGGTATTGATGGGGTGTCTCTGTATAGACAGCAAGGATATTGAGGAGAAGTCTCAGTACAGACAGTCGGGGTATTGAGGCGTCCCGGTATAGCCAGGGTATTGATGAGGTGTCTTGGTATAGACAATTAGGGTGTTGATGAGGTGTCTTTGTGTAGAGAGTCAAGGTATTGATGAGGTATCTTGGTAATGACAGTCAGGTTAGTAATCAGGGGTATTGATGAGGGGGTCTTGGATAGAGACAGCCAGGATAATGATGAGATGTCTCGCTATAGACCGTAAAGTAGCGATGAGGGGTATTGTGATGACAGTCGGAGTATTGATGAGGGGGTCTCGGATAGAGACAGTCAGGGTATTGATAAGGTATCTCGGTTGGTATAGACAGTGGGGGTATTGATGCGGGATCTTTGTATAGATAGTTGAGATATTGATGAGGTGTCTCGATATATAGACAGTTGGGATGTTGATGAAGTGTCTCGATATAGACAGTTGGGATGTTGATGAAGTGTCTCGATATAGACAGTTGGGATGTTGATGAAGTGTCTCATACAGAGACAGTCAAGTCATTGATAAGGGGTCTTAGTATAGACAGTCAGGGTATTGATGAGGGGTATTAGTATAGACAGTCAGGGCATTGATGAGGTGTCTCGTATAGAGACAGTCAGTCTCCGATGTTTGCTGACTCACCCTGGTGTCACAGTGAGGTGCGATCAGTTACGTAGTTCCTGATTGGAAACTGTGAACTTCCAGCTGCTGAATCTTCTCCTGAGAAACCTCAATATAACCCTCTATATACCCCTTATGTGTATATAAACCTCCTCTCTATATACACCTCAGCCTCCTTCTATATACTCCTCATCTCTATATAATCCACAGCCTCCTTCTATACACCCTTTATCTCTATATAACCATCAGCCCCCTCCATATAACCCTCATCTCTATATACCCCCATCAACAAAATACCCCCAGTCTATATACCCCTAATCTCTATATACCCCACACCCCCTCTATATATTTCTCAGCCCCCCTCTATACACCCCACTTTCTCTATATACCTGTCATCCTCATCCCAATTTACTCTTCATCCACCCCCTTTCATATACCCCCTCAATATATGCCTCACCCACTCCTTACCCCCCCAATGTATCATTCATCCCTGAATAGACTCCCAATCCTATAATTCATCTTTTATTCCTGCATAGACCCCTCCTCCATCCCTCTTCTATACTGTGTACCTTTCATCTCTAAATATTCCCCTCAATATATCATTCACCTCTCCTCCTCTATATACCCCTCACCCCAATATACACGTCATCCACCCCCTTCATATATCCCTCGCCCTGTCCTCTTTATATACCCCCTTAATATTGCTCACCCCCCCTATATAACCCTTCTTCACAGTAGATCTTTCTATATCCCCCCTGCCCCCCCTCTTCGAAACAGCCACCCCACCCTACAATCCCCTCCTCTATTTATCTCTCCCCCACCTATATACCAAACCTCAGTAAAGCCCCCACCCAAACACACTCCAAATATTTCGCACCCTCCACCTCCTAAAGATATACATAGCATATCACTGACACCTCCAGCTCCTCCGTCTCCCTACCTGTCCTCCGTTTGCCTGCCCTGAAGATCCCTCATTTTGAAATCTCCCCCCACTATTTACCCCAGCCCCCCCATTCCAATCGTCCATCCCTCTTCTTCAACCTCTAAATGATCCCCCAGCGTCCCTCAGTGCTACATTTCCAGCCTCCCGATCTGCATGGAGTGTGAAAGTTCCCTTCTCTGAACTTCCAGCAGCTGCAGTAATCCTATCTCATGCTGCAGCAGCTGCGACTGTGATGGGTGCTGTGCTCCGGATGGACACTCACCTCTCTCCTCCCCATGCCACAGAGACATCAGGGAGGAAAACATCTTCTAGCATCTGCATGCAGAGCCCTGACTCAATCCTCGCTCTCTGCCAACAGACTACACCCATCCCTCTCACTGCCAGATCCCCCCTCCCCCTACCGGGCACAAACCTCACACCCACCTGTGCCCTACACCACCGACCCTCCTCCAACTGACACCATCCTTACCCCCACCTCTGTTCTACACCATCTACCCTCCTCCACCTGACACCATCCTTATACCTACCTCTGCTCTACACCATCTACCCTCCTCCACCTGACACCATCCTCACACCTACCTCTGCTCTACACCATCTACCCTCCTCCACCTGACACCATCCTTACCCCCACCTCTGTTCTACACCATCTACCCTCCTCCACCTGACACCATCCTTACCCCCACCTCTGTTCTACACCACCAACCCTCCTCCACCTGACACCATCCTTACCCCCACCTCTGTTCTACACCATCTACCCTCCTCCACCTGACACCATCCTCATACCTACCTCTGCTCTACACCACCGACCCTCCTCCAACTGACACCGTCCTTACCCCCACCTCTGCTCTACACCATCTACCCTCCTTCACCTGACACCATCCTTATACCTACCTCTGCTCTACACCATCTACACTCCTCCACCTGACACCATCCTCACACCTACCTCTGCTCTACACCACCAACCCTCCTTCACCTGACACCATCCTTATACCTACCTCTGCTCTACACCATCTACACTCCTCCACCTGACACCATCCTCACACCTACCTCTGCTCTACACCATCTACCCTCCTCCAACTGACACCATCCTTACCCCCACCTCTGTTCTACACCATCCTTACCCCCACCTCTGTTCTACACCATCTACCCTCCTCCACCTGACACCATCCTTATACCTACCTCTGCTCTACACCATCTACCCTCCTCCACCTGACACCATCCTCACACCTACCTCTGCCCTACAGCATCTACACCCCTCCGCCTGACACCATCCTCACGCCTACCTCTGCCCTACACCACCAACCCTCCTCCACCTGACACCAATCTAATGCCCACTTCTGCTCTACACCACAAGTCCTCCTCCACCTGACACCATCCTCATACCCACCTCTGCTCTACACATCTACCCTCCTCCACCTGACACTATCCTCATACCCACTTCTGCTCTACACCATCTACCCTCCTCCACCTGACACTATCCTCATACCCACTTCTGCTCTACACCATCTACCCTCCTCCACCTGACACAATCATCACACCCACCTCTGCCTTACAACATCTACCCTCCTCCACCTGACACAATCATCACACCCACCTCTGCCTTACAACATCTACCCTCCTCCACCTGACACCATCCTCATACCCACTTCTGCTCTACACCACCAGTTCTCCTCCAGCTGACATCATCCTCATACCCACCTCTGCTCTACACCATCTACCCTCCTCCACCTGACACCATCCACATACCTACCTCTGCTCTACACCACCAGTCCTCCTCCACCTGACACCATCCTCATACCCACTTCTGCTCTACACATCTACCCTCCTCCACCTGACACCATCCTCACACCTATCTGTACCCTACACCATCTACCCTCCTCCGCCTGACATCATCCTCACACCTACCTCTACCCTACACCATCTACCCTCCTCCACCTGACACCATCCTCACACCTACCTCTGCTCTACACCATCAGTCCTCCTCCACCTGACACCATCCTCATACCCACTTCTGCTCTACACATCTACCCTCCTCCACCTGACACCCACTTCTGCTCTACACCATCTACCCTCCTCCACCTGACACCATCCTCACACCTATCTCTACCCTACACCATCTACCCTCCTCCGCCTGACATCATCCTCACACCTACCTCTGCCTTACACCATCTACCCTTCTCCACCTGACACCATCCTCACACCCATCTCTGCTCTACACCACTGGCCCTTATCCACCTGAAACTGTCCTCATACCCATTCTGCTCTACACCATCTACCCTCCTCCACCTGACACCATTTTCACACCCACTTCTGCTCTACACCAATGTTTCTCAACTCCAGTCCTCAAGTACCACCAACAGATCATGTTTTCAGGCTTTCCATTATTTTGCACAGGTGATTTGATCTGTAATTACCACAGCGGTTTCATCTGAGGGAAATCCTAAAAACATGGCCTGTTGGGGGTGCTTGAGAACTGGAGTTAAGAAACCTTGCTCTACGCCACTGGCCTTCCCCCACCTGACACCATCCCACCCACCTCTATCCTATACTACCGACCCTCATCCACCTGAAATTATCCTCACACCCACTCCTGTCCTATACTACAGACCGACCCTCATCCACCTGACAATATCCTCACACCCATCTTTGTCCTACACCACCAACTCTCCTCCACCTGACACCATCCTCATACCCACCTCTATCCTACACCATGACCCTCCTTCACCTGACATCATCCTCACACCCACCCCTGCCCTATACTACCAACCCTCCTCAACATGACACCATCTTCACACCCACCTCTATCCTATACTATGAACGTCCGCCACCTAAGTCCATCCTCACACCCACCTCTGCTCTATACCACCACGATCCTCCTTCGCTTGACACCATCCTCACATCCACCTCCGCTCTACACCACTGACCCTCCTCCACCTGACACCATCATCACACCTACTTCTGCTCAGCACCACAGACCCTCCTCCACCTGACATCATCACACCTACTTCTGCTCAGCACCACAGACCCTCCTCCACCTGACACCATCATCACACCTACTTCTGCTCAGCACCACGGACCCTTCTCCACCTGACACCATCATCACACCGACTTCTGCTCTACACCATCAACCCTCCTCCATTTGACATAGTCTTCCTGTCCAACTCTGCCTTACAACCCCGACCCTCCTCCACCCGACACCACTCTGACACCCACCTCTGTCCTATACCATGATCCTCCTCCACCCGACACCATCCTCACACCTACCTCTACCCTACACTACTGACCCACCTTTACCTGATATTGTCTTCACACCCAACTCTGCCTGATTATCTCCTACTCTATTAGCTTTTAGACGATCCCTGAAAACCCTCCACTTCAGAGAAGCTTATCCTGCCCACACCTAAGGCTGCATTCACACCTAGGCGTTTTAACGCCCGCCGCTATTGCAGCCTGTAATACGCTGGAGGGGTGATTTTACATTGTCGGCTATGGAGATGGTTCACATCTCCACGCCGAACGCCGAAACGCCTGAAGCTCAAAACAAGTCCCGGACCCTTTTTTTCGGGCGACTTCGGCGTTCGGGGCATAGCCGACAATGTTAAAATCACCCCTCCAGCAAAAAACAAGGCTCAAAAACGACGCGTTTTGTCTCCGCAAATCGCTGGAAAAAACGCCTATTTTATGTCGCCGCAATATGCCGCATATCGCCTACGCAAAGGTGTGCATGCAGCCTAACTGTAGTTTCATTTTCTCCATCAGTTCATCCCCCACAGTTATCACCTCGTTTCACTTGACCCCCCCTCTTAGATTGTAAGCTCTAATAAGCAGGGCCCTCAGATTCCTCCTGCATTGAATTGTATTGAAATTGTACTGTCTGCTCTCATGTTGTAATGCTCTGCGCAAACAATTAGCGCTATATAAATCCTGTGTAATAATACATAACAATAGTTAGGAGAATTTGAAGATTGTTTTGTACAAATGACTACCTGTGCTACTGAGATAGTGTGCAGCATCCCGCCCCTTCCATTGGATAGTCTGAGTGGGTGGCAACGCACATATAGCGATGGGGATCTGCAATCAAATATTATCCTCTCTGTGGGGTCCCATTTATATGTGTGCGTTTTTGATCCCAGAAGCAGGAAAAGTAATCTTTCTATATGTTTTATCTCTTTTATTTTTAATACTGTTTTTTTGTGTATGTCTCACTCTCTTATGTTATGTTTTTATATCTTTTGTGCACATTTCTGTAACTTTTTCTATGCACTGCCCACCTAGGAATTCTAAAAATAATAATTAAAAGCAGTATGGATTTTTTTTTTTTAAGGTGAAATTAATAAAGTGATTGTAAAGGTTGGTTTTGCACAAAGCAGCCTGCATCCTCCTCTTCTCGGGTCCTTCTTCTCTGCTCCTAGCCCCTCCCTCCTTTAAGTGCCCCTCAGCTATAAGATTGCTACTGGGTAGAGCTGCACAATTAATCGTTAAAATATTGTGATCTCGATTAAATGCAGGAAGTTTAACCACTTCTTACGTGTTAGAGACTTCAAGGAGGTGTGAATTACTGGGCGTGCCACAATGCATACTGGGAAATGTAGTTCTTACATGACCGAGCGCCGCAAACCAGGAAGTGAATGAGAGAACAGAAACTAGAATGCCGGAGGTGATATAGATGAAGGAATTTAATAGGTATTTACTCTTTTTTTTAACAGAATCATTGCACTATTCTGTCTGTCTACCTTGCAGACATTGGGCCAGATCCACAAAGAACTGCCTATCTTTAGGCAGGCGTAGCGCATCTCAGATACACTACGCCACCGTAACTTAGAGCGGAGGTTCCTTATCCAGAAAGAATTTGCGCCGTAAGTTACGGCGGCGTAGTGTAAATGTGTCGGCGTAAGGGCGCGAAATTCAAATGACTAAGATGTGGGCGTCTTTTATGTTAATTCATCTTGACCCCACGTAAAGGCCTTTTTTTTTAAAAGCGCTTGCGCTGTCCATGGGGGTATCCCAGTGTGCATGCTCGAAATCACGTCGCAAATAATCAATGCTTTCGACGTGAACGTAATTTACGCAAAGCCCTATTTGCGAACGTTTTAAGCAAACAACGGAAAATTCAACGCTGTCCCGACGTCCATACCTAACATTGCGTACACCTCATAGAAGCAGGGGTAATGTTAGGCCGAAAAAAGCCTTACGTAAACGACGTAAAAAAATGCGCCGGGCGGACGTACGTTTGAGAATCGGCGTATCTAGCCAATCTGCATACTCTACGCGGAAATCAACGGAAGCGCCACCTAGCGGCCAGCGTAAATATGCACCTAAGATCCGACGGCGTACTAAGACGTACGTCAGTCGGATCTAGTCCACATTCAGGTGTATCTTGTTTTGTGGATACAAAACAAAGATACAACGGCGCATCGTATAACTTACGCGGCGTATCAATAGATGTTTTCCTTTACAACTCCTTTAAAGTCCAAATCTTTTTCTGACACTTGTTAAAGTTAAAATCAATATTTTTTGCTCGAAAATTACTTGGAACCCCCAAACATTATATATATTTTAGCAGAGACCCTAGGGAATAAAATGCCAATTGCTGCAATATTTTATGTCCCCCTTTATTTGCCCAGCGGTCTTTCAAATGCAATTTTTTGAGGAAAGAAAATACACTTTAAAGGGGTGGTTCCCCTAAAAATAAACTTTTGACATCGCATTTAGCAAATAAATTACAATTAGAATCGGCTTGTTTTATTTAAAAAATACCTCCGTACGTATCGTTTCCTATATTCGGTCCCACCGCCACTTCCGGGTACGATGCAGGCGGTGGGCGTTCCTAATTGATGGACAGGCATCCGACCGACGCATCCATCGCGTCACGAGATGCCGAAAAAAGCCGAACGTCGGTGCGGCTCTATACGGCGCATGCGCACCGACGTTCGGCTTTTTTCGGCATCTCGTGACGCGATGGATGCGTCGGTCGGATGCCTGTCCATCAATTAGGAACGCCCACCGCCTGCATCGTACCCGGAAGTGGCGGTGGGACCGAATATAGGAAACGATACGTACGGAGGTATTTTTTAAATAAAACAAGCCGATTCTAATTGTAATTTATTTGCTAAATGCGATGTCAAAAGTTTATTTTTAGGGAAACCACCCCTTTAATGAATAATAATAAAAAAAAAAAATAAAAAAAAACAGTAAAGTTGGCCCAATTTTTTTTGTTTTAATGTGAAGGATGATGTTACGCCGCAAGAATCGTGATCTATCTTCTAAGCAAAAAATTGTTGATTCTCATTTTACCCAGAATCGTGCAGCTCTACTACAGGGGGCACCGAAGTGGAATCAGAGCTCCGTGTATCCATTCAGACACGGAAGCCCTGACCTGGCCCTGCCCCCTCTCTCCCCTGATTGGCTGAATGACTTTGCTTGACAGCCACGGAAGCTAATGGTGCCCCTGCTCTGTCTCAGCCAATCAGGAGGAGTGTCCTGGATGGCTGAGGGGATTGTGGACATCGCTGGAGAGAGAAGGGGCTCAGGTAACTAATTAGGGGGTGCTGGAGGGGCTGCTACACACAGATTTTTATTGTAATGCATAGAATACATTAAGATAAAAAAAAAAAAACTTCTGCCTTTAAAGCGGTAGTAAAGTCTTCTTTTTCACTTTTACCTACAGGTAAGCCTATAATAAGGCTTACCTGTAGGTAAAAAGACCTTTGCATGCAGCTGCTGACTTTAGCGGCACATGGGCTCTGAGTGCTCGACTGAATGTCCGTCAGATGCTGCCGGAACTTGCCGGAAAGAAGTCTCCCAAACGCATGCGAGGGAGTGACGATATCGCGGCTCTGGCCACTCACAGTGCCGGAGCCACGATACCCAGAAGACACGCCGAGCGAAAATATCAGCTTCCTCGGCGTGGACTGAGATCACCTGTCAACGCCTCGTTCTAAGGTAAGTATTTCATAATGAGCTAGTATGCTAGTATACACACAAACATGTTATACTTACCTCCACTGTGCAGCTCGTTTTGCACAGAGTGGCCCCAAACCTGGTCTTCTGGGGTCCCTCGGCGGCTGTTTCGGCTCCCCCCCCCCCCCAGCAATGACTCAACATCTTCATGCGAGCGAGCTCGCATGGTGCTGAGTCTTTGCGGACGCGCTCCTGTAAAAAAAGCCGGTGGCCATAGCTGCCGACTGTATCACTCGGCCCCGCCCCCGGTGCGCTGCGTCATTGGATGTGATTGACAGCAGCGTGAGCCAATGGCTGCGCTGCTTTCAATCAACCAATGACAGAGCCGGGAAGATGGCCGAGAAGCCTGTGCATTCACAGCGCAGGACTTTCGAGGGGTCAGGTAAGTAAAGGGGGGGTTCGGGGGGCCTATAATCAGTAGATGTTTTTTCACCTGAATGCATTCTAAAAAACTTTTACCTTTACAACATCTTTAAGGCATGAGGGGGTTGGGTGTGAAGAAAGCTAATTGGATGTAAGAATGGTGTCCGAGACGAGTGAAGCACACACCACACACACACACACACACACACACACTGCCCTCCAAAGTAGTTACAGGTTAACTAAACCAAGCAGTATTACTAGCATTAGCATGAACAAAAACCCACAGTCCCAACCTGCAATACCACCGGCCACTACTAGAAGAAGACTAAACCAATATCTAGCTGGCCGGACACACATAAGCAGATGTAAATCTCACATACAATCTGGTGTACTCGAATGGTGTGGTAGTTAGGCGATTACCCAAGATATCCTGTGAGCTGGAATTCTATTCCATCATCGTTCACACACACACACACACACACACACACACACACACACACAGAGACACACAGACCCGGTCTGACAATGAGATCTGTCCCTACCTATGACAAACTTCCACACACTGCTAATAATCTGCATACAATCATCTTGTTCTCTGCTAACCACTGCAATACAGAGAACTCAAGGGATCAGCCACACCATACAAGATTAATAATGACAACCGAGCATACAGGCACTGACGATACAACTTCATGCGCAACAGTTTCTGCAGATTTGTGTTTTTAAGGGAAATAAAAAAGCAGCTAATTAAAGTGGTGCTCCACCCAAAAGGGGAAGCTTTTGTGTGGGGGGGGGGGGTACCTAGTATTGACAGGTACCCGCTCCCACTTCGGCTTGGAGATTAGGAGCTGGGTGCATGGATTAGGGGGGCTGTGCCCCTAATGAGCGACCACCACTGTTCCAGTCTAAGGTCAGCTATCACTACCCAAGCCAACTACCTTCTACTGGGTAACACACTGCTTACTCTATAACCATTGATCATTCTCCACCATGCTAACTCAACTAACACTGTCTTCCAATACCAACTCTTCTCTACACAATTCTCATAATAAGCACCCTGCCCTACACCACGGATTCTACCACAGACCCTCCCAACGCAATACACCCATCTTCCCTATACCTGCACCTTCCACCCTACATTCCTGACTATCCTTCACATGAAACCATCCTGGTGCCACCACCTGCTCCAGAAAAAAATAATTAGCACCCTTGTTCTGTATTCTCAACATTACAATATCTAGCATACAGGAGTGAATATCATATTAACATACTACTATTACGTAACATAAATAAAACAGTTATAATGGGGGCAAAAATAGGAACCTAAAATCCCTTCAATAATATACAGTGAGGAAGAGCATAAATGGCATTTACATGTCATCACTTCCATCGCAAATCCAAAAAAAGAGGAATTGTGTATTAAAAAGACATTGAGGAGGTCACATATTATGCAGTATACATTTACTAGAGAGATGTCACACAGTGTATACAGATCCCAGAAAGAGATCAACCTTGGCACAGTGTATACAGAACCCAGATAGAGACCAAGCCTGGCACACAATGTATAGAGAGCCCAGATAGGGACCAAGCCTGGCACACAGTATATACACAGCCCAGATAGAGACCAAGCCTGGCACATAGCATATACAGAGCCTAGATAGAGACCAAGCCTGACACACAGTATATACAGAGCTCATATACAGACCAAGCCTGGCACACAGTGCATACAGAGCCCATATAGAGAACAAACCTGGCACACAGTGCATACAGAATCCAGATAGAGACCAGGCCTGGCACACGGTGTATACAGAGCCCAGATACAGACCAAACCTGGCACACAGTGCATAGAGACCAGGCCTGGCACACGGTGTATACAGAGCCCAGATAGAGATCAAGCCTGGCACATGGTGTATACAGAGAACACTTAGAGATCAAGCATGCCACACAGTGTATATAGAACCCAGATAGAGACTGTGACAGACCCAACCGGGCAAGGGCCTTTGGAGGGGACTGCAGGGTATCCTCTTGCCTATGGGCCCTGGCTTTTGAGGTGGCTCTATTCTTTGGGAGGTGTGTGCTTGGGGGAACTTTGGAGTGGTTTTGCTTTGGATTTGGGTCCATGTCTCCCCAAAACACACTGACTCTGGGAACCTAGGACCTGGATACAGATTTGGGGCCTCTGTACCCAAACCAGTAATGACTGCTTCCCCCCCCCCCCTCCTCCTAGACTCAGATGAGATGTTAGCATAATTAGCTCAAATCAACCTGATGCTGGTGTCTCCTGCTGTTATGTGTAATCTGTTTATTAAGATGTCTCTCTATGGGACGCTCTCACATATAAACCTGTGCGTGAGCTTGTCTCAGGCCGTTCCTCCGATATTACCCGAGGGGGATATCAGACCATTCTCCTCTAGTATTTTTACTTTTGGCTAGACACCAAACTACCTTATCTAAGGCCCCATGGTGCTTAAAGGGGAGTTCCAGCCTTTTGGTGTTTATTAAAAGTCAGCAGCTACAAAAAGTGTAGCTTCTGACTTTGAAAAACAGGTACTTACCTGCTCCACGGTCCAGCCACGCCTCCCGCCCGGAGCTCCGCTCCTCTCCAGCCAGCGCCTCCGTTCATAGTGTGGGCACCTGGCCGTGACAGCTTTCGGCTTCACGGCTGGGCACTCACTGTGCATGCCCAAGTCGCGCTGCGCTCTATGAATGGACAGGTGATCTCCTAGTCGCTGAGGCGGTCCATGGGCGGAAGGAGGAAGTGGGACAGGAAGTCCCACTCTTACCAAAGCCCCCACTCCCCCCCCCCAAAAAAAATTACATGCCAACTGTGGCATGTAAGGGGGTGAGGAGTGCTTAAAGTGGAAGTTCCACTTTTGGGTGGAACTCCGCTTTAAATATGTTCTGGTTGGAATGGTTACCAGCAAACAATACCATTGCACAGCACATAACTAGCTTTATTGCTGAAAATTCCCCCTATGACGATGTTTTGGTCAAATGGGGGGCATTTAAATGCTCTGTGCGAGGTATATTCATTTCTAACATTAATGCTATTAGGTCCGACGCAAACCAACATGAGGAACAGCTGACTCGGCATGAGCAGGAGTATATATTGCATCTGTCTGATAGTTCTAAACCAGCCTGGATTTCAGCGCAAGATACTTTAACCCATGTAATACATTCTAAGATGGAAAAAAAACAAAAACGTTTCTTCTCTAGGGAGGGGGAAGAGACTGGTTGGCTTCCTGGCTACCATAGTAAATGTTAGGCCTGCTGTTCCAGCTATAGGAGCACTGAACTTGCCCAATGGCAGACTAACTAATTTGCATGTTGCTTTTATAGCTGAACTAGTCCAATACCATACAGATCTATATTCTTCCAAAATGTCCTATACACAGGAAGAAGGGGTCTGTCTCTTATTTTATAATTCCCTATTGTTTTCCGCCTAGGTGTGAATCCCCATTGTTAATTGAGTCACCCCTTTGTTTCTGTTTGCCTGCAAGTATTGTGTCCACTTCACCTCGTTACCAAAACATTGTGGGATGTTGATATTAGCTGTTCATTAGATGTACCGTTTGATGTACTGATATTACTGTTTAAAGTTTGCAATGTTTAGAATAATGTGATGAAGCTCTTACCTGATTTTGTTTGGTATACATTCTGTGTGAGTTTACAATAAAGTCAGTACCAGTTTGCACCTAAGCTAGTGCCATCTAGTACTTGGGTGCAATTCTTAGCTATAATACCTGAGTCCTGATTTCAGAGTAAAGGAAGCTGTATCTTGGCAGAAACCCCTAGGCTGGGTGCCAAGTGGTCTGTCACATTTGGTTGGCAGCGGAGGAATCTGCTTCCTACGGACAGTCCAAACCATCACTGGGGCCCGGTGTCGGATGATTTTGAAGAAGTGTTCGATATCATACCATGTAAGCGGAGTCCCAGTTTTCAATGCAAGAGATGCTCGCCCAGTATGGAGAGCCTGGTTCTGCCCAGGACATGCTGGTATTGAGAGAGATGCAATCTGCCGAGAGCTCTGCATAGAGGATCTCCAAGTGGAGCAAGACGATTATGGAAAGGTCCCCCTATGTCCATGGATTTGTACTGGCTGCAATTGGATTTGTGTATACCATCCCTAGGAGACCATCCTAAGGAGAGCTGGATAGGCTGGTCTAGACGGAAATGTCACTGGACGATGCATATCGGGTGCTATAATTGTATGCTATGCAAGCATGTCGGCTGAAAAACAGCAATCCTATAGGCAGGGCAGCTGATAGAAATCATGGGGCCCCCGTACAGCCTACCTGAAGGGGCCCCTGCAGCTCCACCCCTGGTCACGCCTTCAGCCCCACCCCTGGACCCTCCCCAGCCCCCGCCTTGAAACTGTCTCTGCAGCACATTACGGCATTGGCAGCATGGGTGGCACTGTCTCTGCAGGCAGCACATGCGTTATGGGCCATAATGCATGTGCTACCTGCAGACAGTGGAACCCATGCCACCAATGCCATATTGTGCTGCAGACAGTGCCACCCATGCCACCAATTCCATATTGTGCTGCAGACTGGCATAATGCATGGGTGGCACTGTCTCTGCAGGCAGCACATGCGTTATGGCATTAGCGTCATGGGTGGCACTGTCTGCAGCACATTACGGCATTGGTGATTTGGCAGCATGGGTGGCACTGTCTCTGCAGGCAGCACATGCATTATGGGTAGGCAGAGCCACCCATGCCACAATGTATAGATGCTGCTGCGCTCCCCCCCCCCCCTCAAGCAAGCACATACCAGACCTGACCTGTGCAATTGTTGGCTGGGCCCAAGGAGTAACTTATTCCTGATCTAAACTATTCCAGTAGATGATCATGGGATGCCTCTGCCAATATCCTCTGCCGCCGCTGCTCCCCTTGAGTCGTCTCAATGCAATTTCTTCACGCGGAGAGAGAGGAATCAGAATCACTCCGCGGCACCAGGAGGTGACAGCACTACAGAGGACGCGCTGGCCAGGACTTGAGCCAGCATGGCATGAGGAGCAGGCGCAGATGATATTCTCAGATATTCTTCCGTGATGGTGCGGCTTATGGAATTGGTGCTGGACGATGTTAAGGGACCCTGATCGGTCATTTTTATTTATTTTTTACATTTAACTACTTATCTTTTCAGGTTGCCGGGCCCCCCTGCTGGCCGGGCCTGGTACAACTGGGCCAGTTGTACTGGCCTATCAGTGGCCCTGCCTATAGGAGGCTTTGACTACACTGGCCCAGGATGTGTATCCAAGACGCTTCAAGAGGATCCACATTTTGGTAGTGCAGCGGAGTGGAGATGGGAGGACATCTGAGATTTTAGGGAGTTGGAACTTCCCAGTGAGCTTGGATTAAGAAGTGACTTGAACTTTATAATTACACAAGAGTGGGAGTTAGAACAAGCATATAAAATACTGTTCAACGAAGCTCAACAGTATGCCCCAGCACCCATGGATGTTAACGATTATGAGTCACCCACCGAAGCACTGGCACTGGGTCCAAGTGCTGCCAGCCCATGCCCTAGATTTTTAGCAATCTCAGAGACTGGAGATTAGACTATTCTGCTGAGGAGGAACAAATTAGTGAGCCTCCATCAGAAATGCTGGCATCAGGGCAGAACATCACAGAGCTCTGCCCAGCACCAACAGCAGCTTCAGTCTTTCTGAGAGAAGAGGCAGCCGGCCTTTCTCCCACACCAACAGGGACATGGGATTTCATGCCAGCAGCATCTGTGGAGTTACAACAAACTTCTGCAGCCAAAGCACTGGCCACAAGAGTGTTGCCCAGCTCTGTCCACCCTTGTCTACAAATCCGGCTTAAAGTGGATGTAAACCCACTCTCATCCTTTCTAATCTACTGCCATAGTGCTGATCTATAAGGATATACATGACTCCTGCATGTATCCTTACCTGTCAAATGTTTCCCTTCTGTCTGTTATAAGAACTGAAAAACTGCAGATTCTATGGGTGGGTCTGTTGTCTGGAGCTCGGTGGGTGGAGTCGTGATGTCAGTAGACTCCCTGCCCTCCTCTACACTCCCCTTGTCAACATGTATTTTTTCCTGTGTATTCCGTACACTAAATTATGCTTTAATCATTAAAATCCAGTCAAAATCCAGAAAAGTAACCACATGACTTCAGAAAAGGAGTGGGGGTGAGAATTAAAAAAATAATACCTGTCTCCAGGCTAGTGCATGAGATATGTAAATAACCAGTCACTCACAGCAAGGGGGCAGAAGGGACTAAGGTTTTTCTCTGTAAGTTCCTTTTATTTCACTAAACAAAAAAAGAGGATTGCTCAGAGCTGGTTTAACTCTGTGTGGCAAGACTGGGCACAGATGATAGCATATATTATACTCTACATTGTGACATAAAACAAATAAATAAAACAAATTTGGGTTTACATCCACTTTAAGCTCTGGCAACTGGCCAGAGGGTCCAAGCCCTTTGCCCCACACCCGCAGCAGTTCTGGGGGCCCAGGGTGAGAAGGTGGCGGCTTTCCCAGCAGCAGATCTATAGTGTGGTAGAGGGGGTGGTCGCTCTCCGTCCCCAGCGGCAGTGTAAAGACCCTGGAGAGGAGGAAGCCATCCTCACTCCTCAGCAGAAGATCCAGAGTTAGCGAGAGAAGGTGGTCGTCGTCCTTCCACAGTCCATGTGAGGGGGTGGTCATCCTCCTTCCACAGCGGCAGATCCACAGTCCAGGAGAGAAGGTGGTCATCCTCCTTCCCCAGTGGCAGATCCACAGTCCAGAAGAGGAGGTGGTCGCTCTCCCGTTCCAGCAGCAGTTCAAGGACCCAGGAGAGGAGTAGGCCATCCTCACTCCCCAGTGGAAGATCCACAGTTAGGGAGAGAAAGTGGTTGCCCTTCCTCCCCAACAGCAAATCCACAGTCCGGTAGAGGAGGTAGTTGTCCTTCCTAATCTACAGCAGATCCACAGTCTGGGAGCAGAGTAAGCCATCCTCCCTCCCCAACAGTCAGCCAGAGCGGAGGAAACTGTCTTCTCTCCCCAACAATAATTTGTTCACCTGGGAGACAGAGGAATATCTTCCCAGTAGCTGGATGAGAGGACGATGGATGGAGCAGCCGGCTCATCCTCCCAGTGGCAGTTCAAGGACTCAGGAGAAGAAGTGGTCCTCACTCCCCAGCGGCAGATCCACAATCCATGAGAGGAGGTGGTCGTCCTCCCTCCTCAGTAGCAGATCCAAAGTCTGGGAATGAAGGAAGCAGGCCTCCCTCCCCAACAGTTAGCCAAAATGGATGATGTGGGGTCCCCAGCAGAAACGCTGGCATCAGGGCAGAGTGCTACCAACCTATGTCCAGCACCAGCAACAACTCCGGAGCTCCAGGGAGCTGGGGGCAGGTGGTCCCTCTCTTCAGCGAAAGGCTGATGTAAAGCAGTGGCCAAAAGTTTTGATAATGACACAAATAATAATTTTCACAAAGTCTGCTGCTTAAGGCCCCTTTCACACAATCAGACCGTTCAGGTCCGCCTGTCAGTTTTGCCGGCGGACCTGAACAGCCGCTCCATGCAGTCCTATGGAGCGTCAGATGTCAGCGGAGACATGTCCACTGACATCCGACCTGCCAAAATCAGACGGATGGCGATACGTTCCCATCTGTCAATGGCAGATCGGGTGAGATCTGATGAAAACGGACTGCTGTCCGTTTTCATCAGATCACTCCATAGGAGACAGCGGCGCTGCACAAGCCCCTCCCCGCTCAGTGAGCAGAGAGGGACTTGTCATCCGTCGGCTCAGCGGAGAGATCTCCCGCTGAGCCCGCCTGTGTGGAGGAGGCCTCAGCGTTTTTAGATCTTTTTGTAACTATGGTATACTCAAGTATTATTACAAGCATTTCATATGTGTCAAAGGCTTTTATTGACAATTACATTAAGTTTATGCAGAGTCAATATTTGTAGTGTTGACCCTTCTTTTTCAAGCAATTTGCCCTGGCATGCTGTCAATCAACTTCTGGGCCACGTCCTGACTGATGGCAGCCCATTCTTGCATAATCAGTGCTTGGAGTTTGTTAGAATTTGTGGGATTTTTTCTTAAAGCGGGGGTTCACCCTATAAACAAAAAAAAAAAAAAAAAGAAATGTTCTTCTAGCATAAAATTCGGCATAGTAGCGCGAGCTACAGTATGCCTGTATTGTTTTTTTTATCCCCGTACTCACAGTGCAATCCTACTTTGAAGATTCCGTCTCCCCGCGGGGAATGGGCGTTCCTATCCAGACGGAGGATGATTGACGGCCGGCTCTGGCACGTCACGCTTCTCCGGAAATAGCCGAAATAGGCTTGGCTCTTCACGGCGCTATACGGCGCCTGTGCATAGTCTGTGCGCAGGCGCCGTATAGCGCCGTGAAGAGCCGAGACCTACTCTGGCTGTCTTCGGGAGCGTGACGTGCCAGAGCCGGCCGTCAATCATCCTCCGTCTGGATAGGAACGCCCATTCCCCGCGGGGAGACGGAATCTTCAATGTACAATTGCACTGTGAGTACGGGGATAAAAAAAAATCAAGACAGGCATACTGTAGCTCGCGCTACTATGCCGAATTTTATGCTAAAAAGCTGCTATGGAGGGTGAACCACCGCTTTAATGGGATTAAGGTCTGGGGAGTTTCCTGGCCAAAATGTTGATGTTTTGTTCCCCAGGCCACATAGTTATCACTTTTGCCTTGGTGACAAGGGGCTCCATCATGCTGGAAAAGGCATTGTTCGTCACCAAACTATTCTTGAATGGTTGGGAGGAGTTGCTCTCGGAGGATGTTTTTGTGCCATTCTTTATTCATGGTTTTGTGTTCTCAGGCAAAATTGTTAGTAAGCTCCCCACTCCCTTGGCTGAAAAGCAACCCCACACATGAATGGTCTCAGGATGTACTGTTGGCATGACACAGGACTGATGGTAGAGCTCACCTTTTTTCCTCCTGACAAGGTTTTTTCTGGATTCCCCGAACAATCGGAAAGAAGATTCATCAAAGAAAAATGACTTTACCTCAGTTCTCGGCAGTCCAATCCCTGTACCTTTTGCAGAATATCAGTCTGTCCATGATGTTTTTTCCAGAAATAAGTGGCTTCTTTGCTGCCCTTCCTGACACTACTAGGCCATCCTCCAAAAGTCTGCGCCTCATTGTGTGTGCAGATGCATTCACACCTGCCGACTGCCGCCCAGCTAAAGACCAAGCTTGGCACACAGTGTATACAAAGCCCAGGTAGAGACCAAGCCTGGCACATGGTGTATACAAAGCCCAGGTAGAGACCAAGCCTGGCACACAGTGTATACAAAGCCCTGGCACACAGTATATACAAAGCCCTTGCACAGACCAAGCCTGGCACACAAACACAATGTATACAGAACCCAGATAGGGATCAAGCCTGGCACAGTGTATAAAGAGGGACTCAATATAAAAGACGATACGTGCCAGAGGAGCCCGGGTGCTGGGTCAATTATTCCCCTCCTCCCTCTTTGAACTCCTATGGGCTTTCCTCCAATTTTTACAGTGTATAAAGAGCCCAGATAAAATCCAGGCTTGGCACACAGCGTATACAAAGCCTAGATAGAGACCAAGCCTGGCACACAGTGTATACAGAATCCAGACAGAGAACAAGCCTGGCACACAGTATATACAGAGCCTAGATAGAGACCAAGCCTGGCACACAGTGTATACAGAATCCAGACAGAGAACAAGCCAGGCACACAGTATATACAGAGCCTAGATAGAGACCAAGCCTGGCACACAGTGTATACAGAGCCTAGATAGAGACCAAGCCTGGTACACAGTATATACAGAGCCTAGATAGAGACCAAGCCTGGCACACAGTGTATACAGAACAAAGACCAAGCATGACACACAGTGTATACATATACTTGACATAAGGATTGGTAGTGCCCTTCATCGATGGTATGCAAATTTGTATGCAGATCTTATAAATGGCACACAGACTGGCAGTACCCCCAATAATGCCCCCCATTACAGTGCTTCCTCCCCCTTCCCCTGATGCCCAGTATTGGCAGTGCCCCCAGTGATGCCCAGTAATGGCAGTGCCCCAGTGATGCCAAATATTGGCTGTACCCCCTCCCTCATTGATACTCAGTACTGGCAGTGCCCTCTCAGTGATGCCCAATATTGGCAGTGCCCCCAGTGATGCCCAATATTGGCAGTGCCCCCAGTGATGCCCAATATTGGCAGTGCCCCCAGTGATGTCTAGTATTGGCAGTGCCCCAGTGATGCCCAATATTGGCAGTGCCCCCCTCCCCCGCCGGTACCTGCCCACAGCTGGATCTTGTGCCGCAGCAGTCTCATGGCACAATGCAGAGCACTCACCGTCTCCGGGCACAGAGCCGCGTCTGCCAGCTGATCAGTGCTGCGTCACTGTGCAGAGAAGGGCGGAGCCGGCTGTCAGTTGTGTGCGGGATCCGCCCGGTGTAGCAGTATTGTGTATCCCGGGAAATCTGCACCTCCCGTGCTGTGCCGCCTTCGCATGCGCCGCTTCACATCCTCCTCGCCATCAGTGATGATGACGTATTGGGGGAAGGAGCGGAGCGAGCGGTGCAAACCGATTAACCCCACAAGTGCCGGGGAGGGAGCCGGGCACACTGCACACAATTAGCGCCACAGCCGCTCCATAACTTCACTATGAATTCACATGGAGGAGAAGGAATGTTCCATCCGATCCTCTCCCCCCTCTACCGTATGTGGCGCCACACCCCCCATTGTATGGTCGGATCTCCGATCACTCCACATGAGAGTTGTTGGGGGGGGCGCGGTGTGGAGGTGCGATTGATTCTCTGACCTTCTGATGAGATTGAAGTGTTTTTTTTTTTCTGGGGTGTCAGTGGCTGGGGCTGAGTGTCAGTGGTTAGAGGTAGGTGGGTGTCAGTGGTTTTAATCTGGAAATCTGGAGTGTCAGTGGTTGGGGGTAGGTACGTTTCTATCTGGGGTGTCACACTGGAGTGTTAGAGTTTGGGGGGTAGGCAAGTGTTAGTCTTGGGTATAAGTGGTTGGAAGTAGGTGGGGTGTGGTTAGGTTTCTGTCTGGGGTGTTAGGGGTAGATGGATGTCAGTGGCCGCTGGTGCTTATATTTTTATTTGGGGGGGGGGGGGGGGGCGTAAACAAACTGAAAAAAAAAAACATCAATTGCAGCCACTATGCCCATCAAACGCAGCCACTGTGCCCATAAATTGCCGCCATTGTGCCATCAAACGCAGCTACAGTACCTACCTATTGCTGACACTGTGCCCATCACTTACTGCCAGTGTGCCCATCAATTGCCGCTACTGTGCCCATCAATTTCTGCCAGTGTACCCATCAATTGCTGCCACTGTGCCCATCAATGGCCGCTACTGTGTCCATCAATTTCTGCCAGTGTGCTCATCAATGGCCGCTACTGTGCCCATCAATTGCTGCCAGTATGCTCATCAATTGCCGCTACTGTGCCCATCAATTGCCGCTACTTTGCCCATCAATTGCTGCTAGTATGCGAATATTCATTTGCTTTCCTAACCCAGCTAAGTGAACTGCAAACGTCTAGCATGGCGCTCGCTGTTCACCTTTTTGGATGCCTATTAGAGTCTAAGGCTCTAATCAGGTGCTTCCAAAAAATACCCTCCCGCTGTAATTCAGGCTCCCAGCACCTGAAAAAGGGGTGGCAGCGGCGACTATAGCTAGATTCATGCAATGCATGAATCTAGCTATGGTGATAGACAGGTGGCAGGAGAGAGGGGGCGGCCCTTTATGGACACACCGCCACTGGTAGGCCGGTGTCAGTGGTTAGGGATAGGCAGGTATCAGTGGATGGGGGTAGGAGGGTGTCAGTCGTTATGAGTAAGCGGGCATCAGTGGTTGGGGGTAGGCGGGTGTCAGTGGTTGGGGGTAGGCGGGTGTCAGTGGTTGGGGGTAGGCGGATGTCAGTGGTTGGGGGCAGGTTTATGTTAGTCTAGGATGTCAGTGGTTGGGGGTAGGCGAGTGTCAGTGGTTGAGGGTAGGTGAATGTCAGTCTGGGGTGTCAGTGGTTGGGGGTAGGCAGGTGTCAGTGGTTGGGGGTAGGTTTATGTTAGTCTGGGGTGTCAGTGGTTGGGGGTAGGTTTATGTTAGTCTGGGGTGTCAGTGGTTGGGGGTAGGTTTATGTTAGTCTGGGGTGTCAGTGGTTGGGGGTAGGCGGGTGTCAGTGGTTGGGGGTAGGCGGGTGTCAGTGGTTGGGGGTAGGCGGGTGTCAGTGGTTGGGGGTAGGCGGATGTCAGTGGTTGGGGGTAGGTTTATGTTAGTCTGGGGTGTCAGTGGTTGGGGGTAGGTTTATGTTAGTCTGGGGTGTCAGTGGTTGGGGGTAGGCGGATGTCAGTCTTGGGTGTCAGTGGTTGGGGGTAGGCGGATGTCAGTGGTTGGGGGTAGGCGGGTGTCAGTGGTTGGGGGTAGGCGGGTGTCAGTGGTAGGTGGTAGGCGGATGTCAGTCTTGGGTGTCAGTGGTTGGGGGTAGGCGGGTGTCAGTGGTTGGGGGTAGGCGGGTGTCAGTGGTAGGTGGTAGGCGGATGTCAGTCTTGGGTGTCAGTGGTTGGGGGTAGGCGGGTGTCAGTGGTTGGGGGTAGGCGGGTGTCAGTGTTTGGGGGTAGGCGGATGTCAGTCTCTGGTGTCAGTAGTAGTTGGAGGTTGGTGGATATTTTAACTCCTCAGCGTGATTGGTATAGTTGTATATAGTGTATATTTGATTATCTCAGTATTAGTGGGTATTTCCTTTGATTTTCGGAAGGTGGATCTTCACCGCATTGCACATTTATTGCAGCCTAAGTTTGTCGATGTGATGGGGTGATGTTCTTAATGACACCCACTTACCCCTAACCACTGACAACCGCCTACCCCCAAACACTGACATTTCAGATTGACCTCTGCCTAGGGCCCCCTTCACACTTGTGCGACTTTGTCCTGTGACTTGGGACTGCAAAGTCGCTGACAAGTCGTACCCTATGATTTTCAATGAGTACCATTCATATTTGTGCCAATTAAAAGTAGTCTCTGTCACTTTGATGCGAGTTGAGGTCCGTAGACCTCGAGTTTACACAGGCATCCCCTCCTCAAATCGCGTCCATGGAATCGGGGCAAAATCTTGCGACTTTCAATTCAATTCAATTTGCAGCTTTAAAAAAAGCTCAAAAATGTCATGGTGGGCATGAGGCCATAGACTAACATGGAGAGCCGTTTTTAAGCTGCAAAAAACGCTCAGAAAATTGGCTCCAAAAACGTCCATGGAAATTAAGCCTAACTGTCAATCTCCCTCGGGCTGGGGCTCCATACACTCCTTGTAACAGCAATACCAGTGCTAAAAAAAAAGTATAATTTTTTTTTTAAATATACAGAATATATCGGCCTGAGAGGTTGCCGAAATATCGGTATCGTAGCGGCACCGAAAAATGTATATCGGTCGATCCCTAGTTTACATCCACTTTAATGACTTGGAGAGGATCTGCAAAGAGGAGTGGGACAAAATCCCTCCTGAGATGTGTGCAAACCTGGTGGCCAACTATAAGAAAAGTCTGGCCTCTGTGATGGTTTGGCCACCAAGAACTAAGTCATATTTTGCGAAAAGGGGTAAATACTTATTTAACTAATTAAAATTAAAATCAATTTATACCTTTTTTGAAACGCGTTTTTCTGGATATTATTGTTGTTATTCTGTCTCTCACTGTTAAAATAAACCTACCATTAAAATTATATATATTCACCCGCCTCAACTAGAAACCCCAGATTGACACCACCCCCACAGCACTGACACCCCAGACTGATAGACCCCCACTCTCTTCCGCTGACACCCCAGAAAAATTAAATCTCAGAATGTCAGACAATGAATTGGAATCCCCACCCCCCAAAACTACCAGCTGCAATTAACGCAGATACAATTATACAGTAGGGGGGAGTGGAAGCTGCTAGAGGGGGGAGAGGATCGGATGAAACATCCCTCCTTCTTTGTGTGAAATGTTGCTTTAGATTGCGCTTGCTGGTTACATACTAAAGTTATCCTGCAATTGTGGGGTTAATTGTGTGTGGCATGCTCGGTTTCTCCCCAGCAGCTGTGGGGTTAATTGATGTGTGTGCCCGACAGTTGTGGTATTAATTGGTTTGTGCTGCAAAGAAAGTACATACAGAATTTACTGCTACACTGGCATTTGCCCCACTCCCCTTCCCACTGTGCCACTCAACCCTTGCTGGCATCATTTATAGACTTTAATGTGGAGCCTCCCTCCCCATTGTGCCACTCAACCTCCCTGGCATCATTCAGGGTGGAGCCTCTTTCCCCATTGTGACATTCAGCTCTTCCCTCCCTTGCATCATTCAGGGTGGAGCCACCCATTCCAATGTGCCACTCGCCCCTCCTTGGCATTCAGGCTGGAGCCTCACTCTTCACTGTACTACTCGCCCCTCCTTGATATCACTCAGGGTGAGCCTCCCTCCCCACTCTGCAACCAATTCTTCTTAATTGAGCCACCCTCCCATCTCCACTGTGAAATCCACCCCTCCCCACTGTGCTACTCACCCCTTCCTGGCATCATTCAGAGTGGAGCTTCCCTCCCCACTTTGTCACTCATCCCTCCCCACTGTAGAACCTACACCTCCCCCCACTGTGCTTCTCACCCCTTCCTATCATCATCCAGGGTGCAACCTCCCTCCCCTCTGTGCCACTCACCCATTCCTGGTATAACTCAGGGTGGAACCTCCTTCCCCACTGTGCCATTCACCTCTCCCTGGCATCATTCAGGGTGAAGCCTCCCTCCTCAGTGTTTCACTCACCTCTCTCTAGGGCCAATTAGTATGCAGCCTCCCTCCCCGGTGTCCCAGTCACCCCTCCCTGGAATAATTTAGGGTAGATCCTTCCCCACCATTGACTCCAAGTTTATGATCTACAAGAATACCCAGATCCTTCTCCATCATTGACTCCGAGTCTATGGTCTACCAGAACACCCAGATTCCTCCACTTCATTGATTTCAAGTCTATGGTCTACCAGAAACCCCAGATTCTTCCCCATCATTGATTTCAAGTCTATGGTCTACCAGAAACCCCAGATTCTTCCCCATCATTGATTTCAAGTCTATGGTCTACCAGAAACCCCAGATTCTTCCCCATCATTGATTTCAAGTCTATGGTCTACCAGAAACCCCAGATTCTTCCCCATCATTGATTTCAAGTCTATGGTCTACCAGAAACCCCAGATTCTTCCCCATCATTGATTTCAAGTCTATGGTCTACCAGAACACCCAGATTCTTCCCCATCATTGATTTCAAGTCTTTGGTCCGTGGAATAAAGTGTGCAGTCCAGGAGCACTATCCCTAGGGCAGAGTACACAAATCAGGACAGCTGTCCCTGGGGCCCAGTAACCCATAAAGGAGCTCTGTTCTTGGGCCAATTACATTGTGCAGGAGCGCTGACCCTGGGGCCAAGTACACTGTGCAGGAGTGCTGTCCCTGGGGCTGAGTCCACTGTGTGGGAGCGCTGTCCCTGGGGCCGAATACATTGTGCAGAAGCACTGTCCCTGAGGCCAAGTACACTGTGCAGGAGCAATATCCCTAGGGCCAAGTGCACATTTCAGGAGTACACTGTTTAGAAACACTGTCTTTAGGGCCGAGTACACTATGCTGGAGTGCTGTCCCTGGGCCCAAATACACTATGCAGGAGCGCTGTCCCTGGGGCCAAGTACACAGTGCAGGAGTGCTGTCCCTGGAGCCGAGTACACAATTCAGGAGCAAGATCCTTGGGTTTGAGTATGCTGGGCAGGAGCGCTGTCCTTGGGGCTGAGTACACTGTGCAGGAGTTCTGTCCCTGGGGCCAAGTACACTGTGCAGGAGTGCTGTCCCTGGGGCCAAGTACACTGTGCAGGAGTGCTGTCCCTGGGGCCAAGTACACTGTGCAGGAGTGCTGTCCCTGGGGCCAAGTACACTGTGCAGGAGTGCTGTCCCTGGGGTAGAGTCCACTGTGTGGGAGCGCTGTCCCTGGGGCTGAATACATTGTGCAGAAACACTGTCCCTGAGGCCAAGTACACTGTGCAGGAGCACTATCCCTAGGGCCGAGTACACAATTCAGCAGCAAGATCCTTAGGTTTAGGTATGCTGGGCAGGAGCGCTGTCCCTGGAGCCAAGTACACTGTGCAGGAGTGCTGTCCCTGGGGTAGAGTCCACTGTGTTGGAGCGCTGTCCCTGGGGCCGAGTCCACTGTGCAGGGGCACAGTTCTTGGGCATCAAGTATGCTGTGCAGAAGCACTATCCCTAGGGTCTAGTATACAATTCAGAAGTGCTGTCCCTGGGCCCAAGTACACTCTGCAGGAGTACTGTCCCTGGGGCCAAATACACTGTGCAGGAGCACAATCCCTAGGGCTGAGTATGCTGTTCAGGAGCGCTGTCCTTGGGTCTGAGTACACAGTGCAGAAGCGATATCCCTGGGGCCAAGTACACTATGCAGGAGAGCTGTCCTTGCAGCTGAGTCCACTGTGTGGGAGCACTGTCCCTGGGGCCAAGTCCACTGTGCAGGAACGCTGTCCCTGGGGCCAAGAGGCTGCTCCTTTTCTATGGTCATGTAGGAGCAGAGGACCAATGTTGTTTGTGAGGACAACGAAGACTCGCTGACACTATAGGACTGGAGCAGGTGGATAAGCGAGCACCTGCTGTTAGGGAAGCAAGAAATAACCTAAGTGTGCTGGCTCACAGATGACACAATTATGTATATCCTGGTGCCTATGCAGTTCCTAGCTGTTGTGACCTGCTACAAAGTTACAATATTGCAACCATAGAACAGCACTAGCTTAGTGACTTTAACCACAGTGGCAAAAATAACCACAGACGGCCTGCTTCCTCCTCTTTTTAATGTAACCCCCCCCCCCTTGAAAATGGGCACTGCATATACACTTCCCACTCAAGTTTTAATCTGATCGAGGATTTTCCTTCATTTTTATGATCCTCATTGTTCAGTGATGCTAGAGTGTGTGTGGTTGTATTGATCTCTTTGGTGATGTGCGGGTTTATTGATCTGTTTTCTCACTGATGGCAGGGAGGGGTCAGGCATCAGATCTGTATCCTGCTGATATTTCTGGCCTCATACACAGGAAAAGAGGGATCTGGACCAGCAGTAGATCATGTGGCCACACTAGAGGTGTGTAATGACATACTGTAAACTGAGGTGTGCAGTGAAATGGGATGCGTCAGTGCTACACTATATACAACCCCATTCAAAGCAGGCCTGAAAACTTCCATTTGCTCTGAGGCAATATTGACAGTTTTTATTGCGCACTGAACAGAGTGCGCTCAGAATAACGATGACGCATTGGTTTGGATTTTTTATTTGGCTCACTGACAATTAGCTCAGGGAAAATATGTGAAGAGCTGATAAAGCCTGCGCAATGTCAGGAGGACGCTGACGAGCCATCAACACCTACACACCAGATCTGAGAATGAAAAGTCATAAGACAGCGAGAATGAATTCACAGAACAACTCCGCCAATCCGTTCCCACATCCTTCACAGGGGCCTTTGTGAGGACAGCAGAGGGGAGCCCAGAACAGGAGGGCAGAAGTGGGAACCCAGAACAGGGAGAGGGTATGGGGGCAGCAGAGAAAAGCTCAAAAGTGGGAGGGGGGGGGGGGCAGCAGAGGAAAACCCTTAACAGGGTGGAAAGTAAAGGGGACTTAAAAACTGGGCAGACAACAGAGGGGACTCGAGAACAGGGCAGACAACAGAGGGGACTCGAGAACAGGGCAGACAACAGAGGGGACTCGAGAACTGGGCAGACAACAGAGGGGACTCGAGAACAGGGCAGACAACAGAGGGGACTCGAGAACTGGGCAGACAACAGAGGGGACTCGAGAACTGGGCAGACAACAGAGGGGACTCAAGAACTGGGCAGACAACAGAGGGGACTCAAGAACTGGGCAGACAACAGAGGGGACTCAAGAACTGGGCAGACAACAGAGGGGACTCAAGAACTGGGCAGACAACAGAGGGGACTCAGGAACAGGGCAGACAACAGAGGGGACTCAGGAACAGGGCAGACAACAGAGGGGACTCAGGAACAGGGCAGACAACAGAGGGGACTCAGGAACAGGGCAGACAACAGAGGGGACTCAGGAACAGGGCAGACAACAGAGGGGATTCAGGAACAGGGCAGACAACAGAGGGGACTCAGGAACAGGGCAGACAACAGAGGGGACTCAGGAACAGGGCAGACAGTAGGGGGAGGCCAGAACAGGGTGGGCAGCAGAGGGGACTATTTAAAATGATGTACAGTAGAGGGGACTCAAGAACGGGGCAGACAGTAGAGGGGACCCCTTAACAGGATGGGCAGCAGAGGAAACTCAAAAAAAAGACTGGACAACAGGGGGTACTCAAGAATAAGGTAGACAGCAGAGCGGACTCAAGAAAAGGGCAAACGACAGAGGGAGGCCAGAACAGGGGGTTGCAGCCAAGGAAACCCCAGAACAAGTAGAGGGGACCCCAGAACAAGGTGGACAATAAAAGGGGGCAGAACAGGGTGGAAAGTAGAATGAACCCCACAACAGGGTGGACAGTAGGGGCACCCCTTAACAGGGTGGACAGTAGAGCGTGTCCCCCGGTGTCCTCTTTTCCACGGAGTCCTGGCATTGATTGGATAGATTGATAGCAGCGCAGCCATCGGCTGCTGCTGCTGTCAATCATATCCAATGATGCGGACGCTGGGCTGATTCATACACTCGGCGTCTATGGACGCTGAGTGTTTGACTCGGGAGCGAGCCCGCAAGGTATCACCCTCGGGAGAGATCTTCTCCAAGGGGGTTATCTAATGCGGGGAGGAGCCGCCGAGGGACCCCAGAAGAGGATGTTCGGGGCCACTCTGTGCAAAACAATGTTGCTGAGGTTGAGGCGGGAAGATTTAGACAGTGATTGAACGTGGAGCCTAATAGGATAAATCAAAGTCCGGGATTACACCTAGAGATAGGCTGATAGTTGTGCCATCAATCTTGACAGAGAGATCAGGGGAAGGGGCACGTGGGGGAGGAAAAATGATGAGCTCGGTTTTGGATAGATTGAGTTTGAAGAAGTGCTGTGACCTCCAGCCTGGTATGTCTGTTAGTAAGTTAGTGATATGTAAGGAGACTGAGGAAGTGAGCTGAGGGGGGTATGTTACATAGTAGGTGAGGTTGAAAAAAGACAAGTCCAACCTATGTGTGTGATTATATGTCAGTATTACCTTGTATATCCCCGTATGTTGTGGTCGTTCAGGTGATTATCTAATAGTTTCTTGAAACCATCGATGCCCCCCGCTGAGACCACCACTTGTGGAAGGGAATTCCACATCCTTGCAGCTCTTACAGTAAAGAACCCTCTACATAGTTTAAGGTTAAACCTCTTTTCTTCAAATTTCAATGAGTGGCCACGTGTCTTGTTAAACTCCCTTCCGCAAAAAAGTTTTATCCCTATTGTGGGGGGTCACCAGTATGATATTTGTAAATTAAAATCATATCCCTTCTCAAGCATTTCTTCTCCAGAGAAAATAAGTTCAGTGCTTGCAACCTTTCCTCATAACTAATGTCCTCCAGACCCTTTATTAGCTTTGTTGCCCTTCTTTGTACTCTCTCCATTTCCAGTACATCCTTCCTGAGGACTGGTGCCCACAACTGGACAGCATACTCCAGGTGCGGCCGGACCAGAGTCTTGTAGAGTCTTGTGTTATTTCACATGCATAACTCTATCTACCCCATACACCCTGTTGCCAGTACTTCTTTACATATGATGTGTTATCTCATGTACTGAGCTCCGACTATGCTCACCAAATTCCCCATACACCCCAATCCTATTATTTCCTCCCTACCTATGATGCGTTATTTCACATACTGAGTTCAGGCTATGCTCTACATATCCCCCATACACCCCAATCCCAATACTTCTCTACCTATGATGTGTTATTTCACACACTGAGCTCAGGCTATGTTCTCCATACCCCCTATACACCCCACACCCAGTACGTTTCCTCTACCCATAGTGTTATTTCACACACTGAGCTCAGGCTATGTTCTCCATATCACCTATACACCCCACACCCAGTACGTTTCCTCTACCCATAGTGTTATTTCACACACTGAGCTCAGGCCATGCTCTCCATATCCCCTATATACCCCACACCCAGTACGTTTCCTCTACCCATAGTGTTATTTCACACACTGAGCTCAGGCTATGTTCTCCATATCCCCCAAACACCCCAATACTTCTCTACCTATGATGTGTTATTTCACATACTGAGCTCAGGCTATGTTCTCCATCTCGCCCATACACCCCACACTCAGTACATTTCCTCTACCCATAAAGTGTTATTTTACATACTGAGATCAGGCTATCTTCTCTGTATCTGCTCCCAGTAATTCTTCTCTATATATAGGCTGCAACTGAATGTACAAGCCCGTGCCTTCCAGGAAGAGGGGCAGAATGCCATCAATCACATCCTGCAGCTCTGCACATTTCAGATATTGGCTGCAGTCCCCAGCAGTGCAGGAAAACAGCGCTCCATATCCCTGTCCATGTGCTCGATACATACATTATATATATATAGGATGTACAGGAGACACAGCCAGCCCCCTGCAGTCCCCCAGCCAGACCACTAATGATAGACAGCAATCATATGAACCCAGCAGAGGCAGCATTCATTATAATGGAGCCTTGTGTATGTGCTCTCCGAACACAACATGGCTGCTCTGTTGACATTCAGAAAGGGGCCGAATGATGAAAAAATGGAGCTGGACCCCCAGTGTCTCCTCTGAAAAGATTGGCTGGGTGGGGGCTCATTATTCCTTCCTTTGCAGCAGTCTCAGAATATCTCATCATTTCTAGGGGAACACTTCGGAATATGAAATAGTGTGATCCAGTGACGTGAAATGCCAACAATGCTGCTGCTGATCCTTCTGTGTTCTATGCCCAGATTTCAGGTCATATAATTAAAAGAAAGATTATTGTTGGACCTGAAAAATTTCCTGGCACTTGGTTTATCAATTCTAACACAATAATCAGGAGGCCTAAACTCTGCAAAATAGAGGGCTCCCGGTAAACAGATTTACACAAACAGAAGATGCACCTTATACACCTGGGGCCCAGTACTGCACAACCAGGGGCCCACTAGACTCTTCCCATTCATATGAGGTGAGTGAGCCCATTCTGCAGCAGCCCTGTATGCCAATGTTCCCTGTCAGAATGGAAATAGAAGGCTACATTCACACCACAGGCACATTGTAGTGGCAGGAACCTTCCGATTCCTGCTGCAGTTCTGAGAATGAACTAGAATGATTGTTATACCGCAAATGAAGAAGAATTAAAATGATCATTTGTACATTTGCGGTATAACACACATTCTAGTTCATTCCTGTTTCCATCATTGTAATGAGAGCACCGCAATCTATGTAGCGGTATGGAATGCAAATAGTTCATCTAAATTGAGGCTTGACCAGCACAGGAAGTAACGTCCGAGTCTCTTCCTGGAACCAGTCTTTGAAGGCATGTTGTTCCAAGCTGGGCTGCGGAACACACGTGTTTTATCACACATCCGTCACGATAGGGAGGCTTGGAACGCTAGAGGTGTGGAGCGCATGCCGTTCCACCATTTTGTGTATACCAGAAGTGATCCACTAGGATGCCGGCGTGACACGGTGAGCTGGACTCTCATCATGGGGGTCAGTATTTTTATAAATTGTAGAGGGACACCCAGACGAAACACGTCGGGAGGATTCCACTGCCGCCTTATTTTTATACAAGTGCTTGAAAGTCCAGCTAAATGCAAGTTTATTAGCTGCAATAAATTTTGTTTCACCTTTTAAAAACGAGATTACACGATGTGGCCATCTTGTTCTTTTATCTCCTTATATACTATTGATTTAAACTTGGGGCAAGTTCACATCACGTACCCAAGATCATTTTCCTTGTGGATTCATTGCTTCTGTTCCCACGGATGTCTGGAGGATAAGAGATCGGTGCTCCCTGACCGTAGGTCCCCCAGACAGCAAACTTTGCACACTTGTAGAGGAGAACTGGGGCTACACGTGTGCCAAGTTTCGGGGACCTACGGGCCAGCCGCGACCGGAGAAATGACCGTTTAACATGGGAGTCTATGGAAGGGGTGCCCGACTTTGAAAAATCAGTGCTCCCTGGCTGTAGGTCCCCCGAACAACAAACTTTGCACACTTGTAGAGGAAGAGTGTGCCAAGTTCGGGGTGCAAGGGCCCTACAGTCGGCCGGTACAGAGTCCCCAAAGTCCAGGAGATCAGGCGCAAAAAGATGACTTGAGTATAAGCCGAGGGGGGCATTTTCAGCACCAAAAAATGTGCTGAAAAACTCGGCTTATACTGGAGTATATATGGTATGCCTGTTGGGCTCACGGAGACGTAAGCTCCCCTGAGTCCATTCCCTCTGGTAAGCTCCCCTGAGTCTTTTACTGGTGGTGGGGCTGCACATTCTACATAAGGTGTCACGATTTTTTGCCCACAAGAGTCACTTGGAAGCTATTGATGTTCTTTCTTCTCAGTCACCTTATCGGCACTTGGTGGACCTTGTAGTTATTTATCCATGGAGTTTTTTAACACTTAATTTCGTATGAATTTAATGTCGCAATTATTGTTATTGGCACAGTGAGCACGTCACTTTTTAGTGGTATATCCACTAATCATCATATATCAATTGGGTTTTATTTCTCATTTTGTATAAGCGCTACACATAATATATCCACTTGTTTTTTTTAGCTTTTTTTCAATCAGTCGTGCTAGCAGCTAATCTGTATATTGGCAGCGCAAGGTTATTTACACTAAAACCCTTGGCAATCAGAGGTCAGACGTTTCTTGTAGTTGGCCACCAGGTTTGCATACATTTCGGGAGGAATTTTTTTCCCACTGATCTTTGCAAAACCTCTCCAAGTCATTAAGGTTTTGAGGCTGACGTTTGGAATCTTGAACCTTCAGCTCCGTCCACATATTTTGGGGTTAAAGTGGTTGTATAGTAATTTTACTTTTACCTACAGGTAAGCCTATAATAAGGCTTACCTGTAGGTAAAAAGAATATCTCCTAAACCTGTACGGTTTAGGAGATATTCCCCTTGCAATGCGCCGCCGACTTCATCAGCGCATGCGCATTGGGGATTCTGGGCTGAAAGCCCAGCAGATGCCGGACCTTGTCGGAAAGAAGTCTCCCGCAAGCATGCGCGGGAGTGACATCATTGTGGTTCCAGCTACTCGCAGCGCTGGAGCCCTGATACCTGGAAGGCACGCAGAGGCAAAATGTCATCTCCCTCGGCGTGGGCCAGCTGAGATACCGACGCCTCGTTCTAAGGTAAGTATTTCATAATGAGCTAGTATGTGGTGCATACTAGCTCATTATGCCTTTTGCCTTACAGGTGGACCAAAAAAATCTCAGCGGGTATACAGCCGCTTTAAGGTCTGGAGACTGGCTAGGCCACTTCAGGACTTTAATGTGCTTCTTCTTGAGCCACTTCTTTGTTGCCTTGGCCATGTGTTTTGGGTCATTGTCATGCTGGAATACCCATTTTCAATGCCCTGGCTTAGGGAAGGAGGTTTTCACCCAAGATTTGACGGAACATGGCCCCGTCCATCATCCCTTTGATGCAGTGAAGTTGTCCTGTCCCCTTAGCAGAACCCCCCCCCCCCCCCCCAAAGCATAATGTTTCCACCTCCATGTTTGACAGAGGGCATGGTGTAGTTGGGTCATAGGCGGCATTCCTCCTCCTCCAAACACGGCGAGTTGAGTTGATGCCAAAGAGCTTGATTTTGGTCTCATCTGACCACAACACTTTCACCCAGTTCTCCTCTGAATCATTTAGATGTACAGGTCCTTCTGAAGTTTGCTAATGAACATGTGATTTCTTGAGCAGGGGGACCTTGCAGGCACTACAGGCTTTTAGTCCTTCACAGCGTCGTGCGTTACCGATTGTTTTCTTGGTGACTATGGTCCCAGCTGCATTGAGAACATTGACAAGATTCTCCCGTGTAGTTCTGGGCCGAATCCAAACCGTTCTCATGATCATTGAAACTCCACGAGGTGAGATCTTGCATGGAGCCTCAGACCGAGGGAGATTGACAGTAATTTTGTGTTACTTCCATTTGTCACCCTCTCACCAAGCTGCGTGGCAATGGTCTTGTAGCCTATTCCAGCCCTGTGTAGGTCTGCAATCTCTTGTTTCTGACATCCTTGGACAGAGCTTTGGTCTTGACCATGTTGGAGAGATTGCAATCTGATTAATTGCTTCTGTGGAGAGGTGTCTTTCACACAGGTAACAAGCTGAAATTAGGAGCACACCCTTTAAGACAGAGTGCTTCTAATCTCAGCTCGTTACCTGCATAAAAGACACCTGGGAGCCAGAAATCTTGCTGATTGATAGGGGATCAAATACTTATTTCACTCATTAAAATGTAAATCAATTTAACTTTTTTGAAATGCGTTTTTCTGAATTTTTGTTGTTGTCTCTCACTGTTAAAATAAACCTACAATTAAAATTATAGACTGATCATTTTTGTCAGTGGGTAAATGTACAAAATCAGCAGGGGATCAAATACTTTTTCCCCCCCTCACTGTACATGAAGGACGTGTGGACAGACTGCTTGTTTAGTTTATATTTCTTGTAGGATTCTATTACTTCCATCCACATTTATTGTATAATATATAGCGCAAAACTAAGTAGATGGATGTCATATAGTTTATTATTAGTTCCCGGCAATGATTTTAGTATAAATTGTAAATAAACGTGTTTTTACTGTAACTCATGGGTTGGGTAACCAATACTGTATATTTCTATAACAATCAGACATATTAATCACTACTGGTGCCCAACCTATGTCATGAGGGCAACATGTGGCCCTTTGGTACTTACTGTGCAATTCTCTGACCCCCCCAGGCAGTAATCTTATTACTTGCCTACTCAGGGACGGTAAAATAAATATTCATAAAAACATTCCTCTGGATTCTACTATATAATAATCTTTCTTTCACAGTCTCCAACAAGGTCTATAGCAATGTTTGCAGTCTTTGACAATCTCTTGTGGCATACCCACAGTCTCTGACCATTTTCTGTAAGGTTGACCACCACTGTATCAGATTAGGATAGGAGAAGAGAAAACAAAGTGGTATAAAACATAAACCAGACAACCCCGGTCCTGCTCAGTGTTCATATTTTATTTATGTACAATTAGGAAATGTAAAGACGCAGATCAGAAACCCTTGCAGCAATTGGCTTTGCATTTAAATTGATTCACTCAGAGAATCTTGTCCATCGCTCATATAAGACATTAATGATGAATAGGCAGTGCAGGCTCAGGAGAGGCGTCATGTATCTGTCTCATGGAACTTTCTCTTCTTGTAACTCTGCACCAGGCTGGAGGCCCTGATCTGAGACGCCTGCCCCCTTTCCCAGTTCTGAAAAGCATTGAGTCCCCCCTGTCCAGCCCGAAACAACAAGCGCTCTAGTTCATCCAGTCTGGCCACCAGGCCGGAGGTGTCCTCATTGTAGGCGTTCTGGGAGGAGTCCATGATGCGGCGGAAGCGCCCGATGAAAGTCTGAGAAGAGGGAGACATTAACTCACATTTTCAGCTTGCAATCTCATGCCTGCCCTTCAATATCTTATATGGACTACTAGCACACAGAGTGACCGTGAGAAACATATGTGGAGGGGGATTGTGGGACGATCTGATCCAGGATGGAGACCAGCAGAGGCGGCCCACCATCAGGATCCATACCCTCCACCTGTCCAATCAGATCCTGACTTGCCCAGTATGCAAACACCCAGCAGGCTGCAGACATTACAGTGACTGATATTTTACTGAGGGTGCCAGGGTACAAGCAGATCTCACATAACCAAACATTATAGTGCCCGTTTCGGTACTGCTGCTTTATACAGTGCTTCCAAACAAAAGGCTCACTTTAAAGGCAACTAACCATTTGTGCTCCCTATCATCATTACTCTGCAATACTTCCCTCTGCTATCAATGCTTCCTCCTCACATAAAGCCAACGTGATGTATTCTCCTGTATATGGGTGGCAGTACACTAAAGCAAACCAGTTATCATGTATCTGAGTGCAGTACATCTGGCTCACTGTGCTCTCTCTGAATGGCTGACCAGTTACTCTCGCTCTCTCTGGGGCACAGTGTGGTACTACCTGGTTATCTGGTCTTCAGGCCACTACTCCGGATCAACTATCATCTTCCTGGGTTGCTGGATGGATATCTTTGCTCTGGGTCACAGCATGGTACAGCTAAATGGCTATCCTCTCCATGGGTTGCACTGTGGTACACTTGACTGGATATTCAATCTCTGGTTATGTTCCTTCTGGATTGCAGTATGGTAGAGGTAACCGGCTATCCTTTCCGTGCCTCACAGTGCAGGACATCTGGATATCCTGTCTCTGGGTGCAGTGCGTACACCCGACTAGTTATCCTGTCGTGTACACTGGATTGGACAGTCTGTCTCTGGATGTAATGCGTACACCCGACTGGTTATGCTCACTCTGAGTGCAGCATGTACACCTGACTGGTTATCATCTCCCTGGGTGCAGTGTGTAACCTTGACTGGTTATCCTCTCCCTGGGTGCAGCGTGTACATCTGAGCGGTTATCGTATCTGGGTGCAGTGTGTACACCCAACCGGTTATGCTCACTCTGAGTGCAGTGTGTACCCTTGACTGGTTTATCCTCTCCCTGGGTGCAGTGTGTACATCTGACTGGTTATCCTCTCTCTGGGTGAAGTGTGTACCCTTGACTGGTTTATCCTCTCCCTGGGTGCAGGGTGTACATCTGACTGGTTATCCTCTACCTGGGTGAAATGTGTACCCTTGACTGGTTTATCCTCTCCCTGGGTGCAGTGTGTACATCTGACTGGTTATCCTCTCCCTGAGTGCAGTGTGTACACCTGAGCGGTTATCGTATCTGGGTGCAGCGTGTACATCTGACTGGTTATCCTCTCTCTGGGTGAAATGTGTACCCTTGACTGGTTATCCTCTCTCTGGGTGAAATGTTTATCCTCTCCCTGGGTTGCATTCCATCACACCTGACCAATGTTCTTGCTCTGAATTGTAGTGTAGACAGTTCTAATCAGCAGAAGGTGTCTGAGTGAAGTTACCTGTAGCAGGGTCTGTGCGATCTCTGTGTTCTCCGGACTATCAAAGTTGAGGAGCTGTGAGCCAAAGCTGTAGTAATGTGGCGCCATCTTGTGGAGGTCCACCACATTGGCGTCAGCACTGAACACCGTGCGCCAGCCTTCTCGGTAGATCTTCGGCAGTTCCACAGAGATGATTCGTCGCTTGTTATCATACAGCCCCTTCACCAGCCACAGTGGGAGCTCCATCTTACTGCCCTGGGATGGAACACAAAATAAATAAAACGTCATGTTCTAGAACATGGATACAAATGTAACCAATCACCATTGAGAGCATTTCTCTGACCGGGGAACATGGACATGGAGTGCAAAATCTGGTGCAGCTGTGCATGGTAGCCAATCAGCTTGTTCAATTAACCCTCTCATGCCTAAGCCTATTTCTGACATTTGTTGCTTACAAGTTAAAATCTTTTTTGCTAGAAAATTACTTAGAACCCCCAAACATTATACAGATGTTTTTTAAGCAGACACCCTAGAGAATAAAATGGCGATTGTTGCATTTTCTTTTATATCACACGGTATTTGCACAGCGGTTTTTCAAACCCAATTTTATTGGGAAAAAATACACTTTTATGAATTAAAAAAATAAAAAAAACACACACACACACACACAAACAGTAAAGTTAGACCATTTTTTTTGTATAAGAAAGATGAAAATGTCAAAGATGATGTTACACCGAGTAAATAGATGGTCAACATGTCATTCTTTGAAATTGCGCACCTTCGTGGAATGGCAAAAAACTACGGTGCTTAAAAGTCTCCATAGGCGATGGATGCTTTAAAAAAATAATAATAATAAAAATTAAGTTTACCAGGTTAGAGTTACAGAGGAGGTATTTTGCTAGAATTATTGCTCTCACTCAGACATTCGCGGCGATACCTCTAGTGTGATTTAAACATTGTTTACATTTGCGGGCGTGACTTACGTATGCGTTTTCTTTGATGCACAAGCTCGCAGGGATGGGGGTGCTTTAATAAAAAAAAAAAAAAAAAACAATTCTTATCCATTTTTTTTAACATCTTCCCTTTTTAAAATGGCAGCTGCAGGCATCACCCCAGTATAACCCCTTCAAGCTGAGAATGCATATTTACGTATGGTTGTGTGAAGGGGTTAAGCTTTTTGGTTTCTATACACAGATGGCAACAGACTTTGCACTCTCCAGTTTTAGTAAATTAAGCAATCACCAGGGAACATGGATACCAATGTAACCAGTGACCATGGATACAAATGTAACCAGTGACCATGGATACAAATGTAACCAGTGACCATGGATACAAATGTAACCAGTGACCATGGATACAAATGTAACCAGTGACCATGGATACAAATGTAACCAGTGACCATGGATACAAATGTAACCAGTGACCATGGATACAAATGTAACCAGTGACCATGGATACAAATGTAACCAGTGACCATGGATACAATGTAACCAATCATCAGTGAGAAAAATTCCTCAGGACACATCCTATATACCGCTATTACTGATCATTATTGAACATGCGTATGGTCGGCATGAAGGGGTTTCAATGTACAGATGCACTCGATTTTGCACTCTCCAGTTTTAGTAAATCAACTTCCAATGTAATGCATGGCAGAGCCAGACAGGAAGTGACACCGACCACCAGACCTCATCCAATCCACTGTCACATAGAGCGTATGAGTGGTCAGGATGGCTTTGCTCCTCCTACAGTTACTGACATATAGCACAATGGTGCTCCAATCAGAAGATTCCTACAATCTGCATGTTATAGACATTCCCCATTGTCCTCTAGAACAGGAAGTCACTCATTACAACATGGCAATGAGAGTAACCTCTACCGGGGTGTCACACAGTGGGGCAACAGTTGATAATAGCAGCATTACTGAGGGACACACAGTGGGAGATGACAGAAGGGTCACATGGTGGGGTGCACAGAACAAAAATTAGGTTATGTAGGGTTTTGTAGGTGCTACCTGGGGACACATGACTGAAAGTGGGGTGACAGATGATGGAAGGGTTAACTAGGGACACCATGGTGACAGAAGGAAGGGGGTCACTCTTGGGGCATATAATGAAGTGACAGATGATGGTGGAGTCACCTCAGGGGCACATAGAGGGAGTGATAAGAGATAGGTGGTGACAGATAAAGAGGGTACAGTGAAGACACACAGTGACAGATGATGGAGGAGTTATGCAGGGACACATATCAGGGTAGCAGAAGATGGACGGGTCACCCTGGGGATACATGTCAGGGTAACAGAGGTTTCATCCTAGGGACACCGTAGGTGACAGATGAGAAATCCGTGCACAGGGTCATGGGGGGGGGAATCACCCGGTGGACAGGGTCATGGAGGGGGGGTGTCACCCCGTGGACAGGGTCGTGGAGAGTGGGGGGGGGTGTCACCCCGTGGACAGGGTCGTGGAGAGTGGGGGGGGGTGTCACCCCGTGGACAGGGTCGTGGAGGGGGGGGGGGTGACTCTGGACAGGGTCGTGGGGGGGGGGGCCGACACACAGTGGTGTTGACCAATAATGGTGGAGTTTATCCTGGGACACACAGTAGGTGATGCATGGTGGAGGGGTCATGGCGGTGGGGATACAAGCAGTCAGTATTGGGGTACAGACAATATTGGGGTCCCCAGTGTCTGAGGTAATATGGGGGTCTCTTACCTCAGGGATGTTCTCCGTGTCCCCTCCTTTGTCCAGGAAGCCCAGGCGGGCCAGGCCGCTCTCCAGCCGGCACGGCAGCTTCTCCTGAGACATGAGAACATCTTCCAGGGACAGAAAGTTCTCCTCCCGGCCCAAACCGGACCCCACCGCACGGTACGACTCCCACATCGTACGACTGACCGGCCGGGCAAATCTCCCGCCTTCTGTGTCACCATGGAGACCGAGGCGGGGCCTCCCTTCAGTTACAGCCAGAGGTGAGGCTCTTTGCAGAGGCAGCTATCGGGCGCCACCTGCTGGACGCTGAGTTGCTACTACCACCGCCGCTGTATGTGTGTGTGCAGTGCACCATAGACTCCTTGGTATATAGAGTGTGACTGAATAATGTTGTGTGTGCCATCTCCTTCTATTCTTATTATTATTATCATCACTCTTATTATCTACTTCTATTATTATTATTATCATCATTACTATTATCATCTCCTTCTATTATTATTATTAATAATATTGTTATTATTATCTCCTTCTATTATTATTATTATATTATTATCTCTTTCTATTATTATTATTATTATTATTATCACTATTATTATCTCCTTCTATTATTATTAATATTGTTATTATTATTATTATCATCTCTTATTATTATCACTTCTATTATTATTATTATTATCATCACTATTATTATCTCCTTCTATTATAATTATTATTATTAATAATATTATCACCACCATTATTATCTCCTTCTATTATTAATGATATTATTTTTATCATCACTATTATTATCTCCAGTGGCTGCCAGTCCATAAGGGGCGCCGCACCCCCAATTTTTTCCCCCAAAGTATAACAATGCTAATCACAGAACGATTTATTTTTAAATAATTGATAAGATGACTAACATTTTTTAACATCTTAAAGTTAAAAAATGTTAGTGATATTATAATTTTTTTTTAAATCAATCGTTCTTTGTGTGTGCACTGCGTGGGGTGCCGGTCTAATGGGTTTCTATTAGGTCAGTCATTTTTTTTTTACAAGCATGTGATTGGAGCCTGAGGCTCTAATTGGCTTGTTTTAGGATGTCCAGTGCTCTGCGCCCCGAACCCTCCCACTTTTGATTTTAGCAAAACAATATTCGCCGTCGCGTCACTTCCGGTTTCCGGCGTCTCGTCCCAGCCAATCAGGAGGCTGAAGATTTGGAACCCAGAAAGAAGACTGGGTTAATCAGAAGCTGCTGGGTATCAGGGGAACCGTGACTGCTAGAGGGCGCCGTTTGAAGGTAAGTTTCACGGCGTCCTCTGCACCCCCCAATTTTTTTTAGCACCAGCCGCAACTGATTATCTCCTTCTATTATTATTACTATTGCATTTAGTATAACGCGGGTGATGGGTTGGGATCTACTTCTATTATTATTATTATGATGATGATGGTCTGTCTGATGCAGGGTGATGTGTTGGGAAATCCTTCCATCTTGGAACACACAAATAAATCCCAGATGACTGCGCACTTCCTAATCTTTAATATTAAAAGCACAAAATGTACATCACAAAACAGTGGCGGACAGGAGATGGAAAACCCGTTTTGGGCCCACCAGGCGCTTAGTCATACCCAATATCCATCTCCTGTCCCCCACTGTTTTGTGATGTACATTTTGTGCTTTTAATAATAAACATTACAAAGAGCGCAGCCATTGGGATTTATTTGTGTGTTCCAGTAGGAGCTGGTAGGATGGGTGTGCAGTGTCTGGGCCAGATCCTCAAAGAAGTTACGCTGGCGCATCTATTGATACGCCGCGTAACTTCTAGTTTGCTGCGGCGTATCTTTGTTTTGTATCCACAAAAGAAGATACGACTGAATGAGGGCTAGATCCGACTGGCGTACGCCTTAGTACGCCGTCGGATCTAAGGTGCATTTTTACGCTGGCCGCTAGGTGGGGTTTCTGTCGATTTCCGCGTCGAGTATGCAAATTAGCTAGATACGGCGATCCACGAACGTACGTCCGGACGGCGCATTTTTTTACGTCGTTTCTGTAAGGCTTTTTTCGGCTTATAGATATAAGGCGTATCCTATGTTAAGTATGGACGTTGTTCCCGCGTCAAATTTTGAAAATTTTACGTCGTTTGCGTAAGTCGTTCGCGAATAGGGCTTTGCGTAGAATGGCGTTCACGTCGTAAGCATTGGCTTGTTGCGGGTTAATTTCGAGCATGCGCACTGGGATACCCCCACGGACGGCACATGCGCCGTTCAGCAAAAACGTCATTTACGTTGGGTCAAGTAAAATTAACATAAAACACGCCCACATCTTTAACATTTGAATTCCACGCCCTTACGCCGGCAGATTTACGATACGCCGCCGTAACTTTAGAGGCAAGTGCTTTGTGAATACAGCACTTGCCTCTCAAAGTTGCGGCGGCGTAGCGTTACTACGATACGCTACGCCGGAATAAAATTACGATCCGCTACGTGGATCTGGCCCAAAGAGTGCAAAATCTGGTGCAGCTGTGAATGGTAGCCAATCAGCTTCTAACTTCAGCTTGTTCAATTAAGCTTTGAAAAAAAAAATGGAAGCTGATTGGTTTCTATGAGGAGCTGCACCTAGGGTGACCACATTTCCAAACTACCAATCAGGGACACCCTCCCTTCCCAAAAATCAGCCTGTGCTGTAACGAATCACAACACAGTGATTGGACACAAGAGGAGGGATTTATGATTTCTCCAATCACAAGCAGGGGGCGGGATTGTGGTCCTCCAGGCATTCCTGTATTGTCAGTGAGTAAAGAGGTAATGTGGCAGCCTTTTTTGGGGGGCATCAGATTGGCCCGGGGGTGGCTGTGTCAGTTTCATTAAGGGATACTCTATTATCTCCGTCTCATAATGATTTCACCTCCATCAGCTCACTTGATGATACCTCCACGACAGGGTTGGGTCTATGGGTACACAGAAGACGTGGCCACCTTGGGGGCTTCAGCAGGAGCGGGGGGGGAGGGGGCACAAGAAGGGCAGGACCTGCAACCCATACAGTTTTAAGCTATACAAGTCCTTTACAGCACATGGGGGCAGGGGGCAGGGGGCAGGGGGCTTAGGCCTTTTCCCTTAGGTAGTAAGGACTTTGCCCAAGCACTGCTCCAAAAACTCAGGGAAATCGTATTATTATTTAGGTACTTATATAGCGCCGTCAATTTTACGCAGCGCTTTACATATACAATGTACATTCACATCAGTCCCTACCCTTAAGGAGCTTACAATCTAAGGTCCCTAACTCACATTCATATACTAGGGCCAATTTAGGCAGAAGCCAATTAACCTACCAGCATGTCTTTGGAGTGTGGGAGGAAACCGGAGTACCCGGAGGAAACCCATGCAGGCCCAGGGAGAACATGCAAACTCCAGGCAGCTAGTGTCGTGGTCGGGATTTGAACCAGCAACCCTTTTTACTGCTAGGCGAGAGTGCTACTCACTACACCACCAGCGTATCTCCTGCTGTAAGCTCACTTTGTAAGATGAAAACTGTTGCTTCCTGTTTATTGGTCACAATACTTCACACACACAGCAGTGATAATTATAGGTGAACACACTGGACACTCATAGCGTGACAAAGCGTTTATTTAGATCATAACTTGTCCTCAGTCAAGCCGAAGGTCAACAGCAGGTGGCATATGCCCAGCAGACCAGAAACGACTCTACATCACATTGGCTGCCTTCAGCTGCTCCCAGGACCGGCGCTGCGTCTTCAGAGAGAGCTGCAAGATCAGACACAGACCTATTTAATACTTGTTATATGAAATAGCGTGTGCGCTCAGGTTCAGGCCTTACACACCAGCATGACACATGAAGCTCGTTATATCACTCATACGGGTCTTGGCGAGGTACCGGTCACAGGTAGGTCTCCGATTCACCATACTACAGCATTAATTACCTCGGCAATCTCCACCTTTCTCTCCCACGCTCTGATAGTTTTCTCCAGCTCTTCCTGTTCCATCTTCTCATGGACGTAGTCTAGGACATCTGGGACACGATAGTCACTCAGCTGTTTCCTAAGCTTCTTATTCAGACTTTCAGCCTTGGCCCGTTCCTGCAGGTAGGAGTACAGACATGAAAACTTCTATAACCCTCACACATTCCTCTCTGATGACCCACTATTGACATTCGAATCCACTGTGACATCAGCCTATTCCTTCATAGAGGAGAACATCTACAATTCCAGAACATTCCTGAAGCCTCTCTGACAACCTACTTTTGCACCTCTAAAGCCCTGTACACACGGTCGGTCCAAACCGGTCTCATCGGATGGACTGATCGTGTGTACGCGGCCTCATGCACTGTGACACTGGCCTGTTCCTGCATAGAGGGAAACTTTTATAACCCAACCCAGAATATTCCTCAACTGAAGTCTAAATGCTCCTGTTCATTGGCTGCTGCTGGTCTCATTCCAGCATCCTGGTTTTGGCATCCCTGTCTGTCTGCCCACCTGAAAGATGGCCAGTCTCTTACTTTTGTCTTTTGTGCTCCACAATATTATTTATTAATGTATTTAAAAGTAATAAGTACAACTTATTTATGTATGAAACTCAAAATACAAATAAAAACTATTGAAAAAAAAACCTGATTTAAGCCAGCCAAGCCTGCAGTCTCATGCTTGTGTGTGCAATAAATGCAAGCTCTCTGTCTGTCTTGCTCTGCTGTTTGGATTCCCCGGTGAAGTACCTGCTCTACTTGCTGTGTTTCCTGTTCGATCCGTTGCAGCATGTCGTTTCTGGTGGAGATCTCTTTTCTTAGATAAGTGGACTCTGTTGTGGTGTGGTGAAGCTTCTTCTGTAAATAAAACAAAAAGTATGGAGATGAACAGACCTCACATATATATCACATATTGGCAGGAAACACGAGACCGTCAGAGACCCATCTCATCATGTGACTTCCCAGAATCTCCTCTGAGCACTCACTTACTTTGTAGGAGTTGAGAACCTGTAATGTCTCTCCTGCGTTCAGCTTCAGCTGCAGAAGATTCTGATTCCGCTTATCGATTCTCTCCAGAAATTGGGCATTTTCTATCTTGAGCTGCTGGAAATCCACCTCATTCAGAACTTCACCCATCTCCTCCTTCTAAAAGAGAGAATACGCAATCTCAGGGCTGACTCTGCATTGTAACACAAGGTGTTGGCAGATCTAACAAGCTGTGAGCAACAAGACTTGGAACATTTGCAGAGGACAGACTCCAATGTCACCAGGAGCATACTGTCCAGTGACATATAGCTTGCAAGCTTAGATCTCCTGCATGTACATGGAAGAGAACATTCACTGGCTCCATGCAGACAAAGAACAAACTGAGACAATGGGCCCTTATGTATAGCAGGTAAAATAAGTATTAAACACACCACCATTTTCTAAGTAAATATATTTCTAAAGGTACTATTGACATTAAAGTAATAGTCAGACCCGGTTCACACTGGGGCGACTCGTCAGGCGACGCAGCCGCCTGACAAGTCTCGTCCCATTCTAGTGAATAGAACCGTTCTAATAGGAGCGACGCAAGTCTCTCCGACTTAGAAAAAGGTTCTTGTACTACTTCGGGGGCGACTCGGGGCGACCTGCATTGACTTCTATACAGAAGTCATTTTGCAAGTCGCCTTAGATGTCGTCTTCATGTCGCCTGGCTGAGTCGCCCCCGAAGTCGTGCCGCCCCTGTGTGAACCGGCTCTTAATGGTTCTGTTTTTTCTTTTTTTAAAACAAACATGTCATACTTACCTCCCCAGTGCAGTTTGTTTTGCACAGAGTGGCCCCGAACGTCCTCTTCTGGGGTCCCACGTTGGCTCTCGCGGCTCCTCCCCGAAAGATCTAACCCCCTCCCGGAAGCTCTCTCCTGAGGGGGTTACCTTGCGGGCGCGCTCCTGTGTGAAACAGTTGGCCAGTTGTATGACTCGGCCCTGCCCCCAGGCGCGTTGCGTCATTGGGTTTGATTGAGAGCAGCGGGAGCATGAAGCCTGGGAAGGCCAGGAAAGTCGGTGGTAGTAGCGGGCATTGTGATCGACGTTACAACTACTTCCGGGGACATTTATTTTTTGTTTTTTTAATAAAGGACTTGTCAAAATCTGTTGTGTTTTTATTTACTTTTTTGGGTAGGGGTACGATGTCCCCTTTTTTTTAAGGGGGCTTCCAGATTACTATAAGTCACCGCCACACCCCCCAGGCCAGAGTTGTGGGGAAAAGGCCCTTAACCCCATCAACATGGGGACAAAACACATACCCCATGTTGAGGGCATGCGCTCGTCTCCCATTTCCTGGCCTGCCGGGCTGCATGTCCTGATAAGGGGAAGCCCACTGACAACTGATGAGTCATTGGTTGTAAAGCACACAGCGACCGGCTTCCCAGCCCGCTCCTTAACAACCAGCTATTCTTCACACAGAATCAGTCGATTATTTTTGCGACCGATCCAAATTCGAGTCGTTCTAAAAATTCTGAATGTATTAGAAAAGTAATACACGAAACAAAATGAATTCCGAAACAAATCAACGAAACAAAATTAGTAACATAACGAATCTATCCGAAGCTAAACACATTTTTCTATTCTGCACATGTCTATTCTCGAAAATAAAACAAGCCTTCAGCCTCCAGTGATGATTTAGATATAGAAGGTATGAAAGAAACCTTAAAGAGGGTCCTTTGCTCTAGAACGGGTGACGGTTTAATCTGCAGAACTCTATCAGATTGCCTTCAGGTCATTATGGGCTTCCAGAGCTGAATGTCACCCAACAGAATCGTGAAGGGCTGGTTGGTGGGTCTGATATCTCTTCTACCCACACCTTCATGAAAGAGATGCTGCCAGTTATATGAGTATATCTGCTTTGTAGCTATAATAGGGATGGCAGCCTACGCGTTTCACACAATTAGTGCTTAATTATCAGCCACGATTAAGCACTAATTGATAGTGTGAAACACGTAGGCTGCCATCCCTATTTTTGCTGTGCTTTGTAGTGCATTTTCTACTTGTTTTACAATAAAGACAAACTTCAAGGTTTTTTGGAGTGCTGCTGTCCATTCAATAGTCTCTACCATTTGCCTTGTGCATTGCTGGCACCCTGGATCTCCTGAGAAGACACTGATTGCTAAGCATACCCACCTGGAGCGGTAATTCCTTTCTCCCACTAGATAGTAAATCTACTTTTTTTTTACACAACCACCACATTTTCTCCAGTCTTTCCATTTTATGAGAACCAAACATGACAGCTGTGGAGAAAACAGATTTCCCAGAAACACCCCTGAGGAACCCACCAGCGTATCAGCTTAAATATAATATGTACTTGGGGCATCATACTTAAGGAAAGGCAATTTCTTACCTGCTTCAGTTGCATCTGCAGCTTCTTTTTCTGGATCTTCAAAGCAGCATTCTTCAGTCGTAACTTGTCTACCAAGCTGTCCTGTCATAGAAAGAAGAGGGATAGGATCCTATAAGGTCACACTCTGCCCAAATTCTGTCTCTCCATGTGCTCCCATAGACGAGAAAGAAGCTGAAGAACATTACTGAGCAGAAAACTGCAATGCTCAAACTATAATTTGAGTGGCCATGCTCAGCATTGGAGAGAACATGTCTATGTTCCTCCAGCCCTGGCTGTGATTCCTCCACCATGATACATTATTGTACACACGAGAAACTAAAGCTGCGTATAGATGTATTGAAATGCATCTGGTTCAGAAACAAATGGAGGAATTTTGATCCAAGTGTACCTCTCTCTCTGTTCAACAGGAGCTGATTGTTGGACCGTCTTCTGTCGAAAGGTACTGCTAGAAAAGCAGTGCTCATCAGTGTAAGGGGGGAGGGAATGCAGGGATCGAAAGAAAACTCCCAGTGTATACACAGCTTTACCCTTGCCCTCATCTTTTCCTCCATGTAGATGTCAAATAATTTCCAGAGATCAGTATTGAGGACAATGTGATCATGTTCCTCCAGCCCCAAGTGCGATATCCCACCATTATACGTTATTGTACGCACACAAGACTTACCCTTCCCTTTATCTTTTCCTCCATGTAGATGTCTTGTACTTCTGGAGATCAGCATTGAAGACAACATGGCCACATTTCTTCAGCCCCAGCTATGATACATCCACCACGATACAATATGGTACATATTGGAGACTTACCCTCACCCCTGTCTTATTGTACATGTAGATGTTAAAGTGGAGTTCCACCCATAAATATAACATTACATCAGTAGTATTAAAAAAATGTCATTAGTCCTTTACGAAAAAATATATATTTTTTAGATGCCTTCAAAGTGTTGTTGCTAGGCAGAATAGTTAATCTTCCCACTTCCTGCACCTAGGTGCTTAATGCTTCCTAACCTACACCGCACAGACTCCTGGGAATGTAGTGGGTGTAACTTTCCAGGAGTCTGTGCATTCCCCAGTCAAAGAATCATGTGACTTGGACAGCACAGGTGCTGAAACCTGATCTGACACTGCGTGTGCAGCACTGAGGATGTGCGAGATTTGCAAGGCTGAAATCCAGGAAGTCATACAGTCTGGCTTCATGATGCCCACATTTAAGATGGCCCCAGTCAATTTCTATTTTATAAAGTGTCTAAATGCTGTAACAACCTAACAAAACGGACCTTAGTTTACAGACTAACTTTAATAGAATACATTAAGCTTGTGTATTACAGGGGTATTTATATTTAAAAAGTGAAATTGTGGCCGGAACTCCGCTTTCAGTATTTATGGAGATCAATATTGAGGACAACATGGTTGTATTCCTCTAGCCCCAGTTGTGATACCCCCACTGTGATACTGCATTGTACTCATGGAGGCCTTACCCTTGCTCCCATCTTTTCCTCTATGTAGATGACCTGTACTTCTAGAAATCCGTTTTGAGGACATGACCTTGTTCCTTTAGCCCTGGCTGTGATACCACCACAATGATGCAATATCATACACATGGAAGACCTACCCTTGCCCTTGTCTTTTCCTCCATGTTGATGTCCAGTACTTTTGGAGATCAATATTGAGGACAACATGGCCATGTTCCTTCAGCCACAGCTGTGATACCCCCACCATCATACAGCGTTGTACACATGGAAGACTTACACTTGTCCTCATTTTTTCCTCTGTGTAGATGACCTGTACTTCTGCAAATCAGTTTTGAGGACAACATGACCAGGTTCCTTTAGCCCGGGTGTGATACCCTCACCATGATACAATTTCATACACATGGAAGACCTACCCTCGCCTTCGTCTTTTCCTCCATGTAGATGTCCAGCACTTCTGGAGATCAAAACTTAAGACAACATGGCCATGTTCCTCCACCATGATACAATATCATACACATGTAAGACCTACCCTCGCCTTCGTCTTTTCCTCTATGTATTTGCTGTATTATACTGCATTTACTAGATGCCTTACTGTTTTATCTGTTTCATAGACAACTCCTCCTGAGGAAGCCATTCTATAGCGCAAAACTAGTAACTAGTCAAGGAAAGACCAGTCTGTATCCCTCCCCAACAAATATCTCACGGGGGAACCCGTTTGTAGTTGTTTGTGGTTGATATTTTATTATTCTTTGTATGTTTTATATGTATTTTACATTATATTTTATATCATAATACGTTGTTTTGTATCAGTACCAAGATAGTCCATTATAACCTTTTGGGGTGGGTATATATGTACGGTCAGCCTCAGCATCTGCCCTGACATCCCCATTCCCTCTCTTTGTTTTCCTCCATGTAGATGTCCAGTACGGTACTTCTGGAGAGCAGTACTTAGGACAACATGGCCATGATACAATATCGTACACATGGAAAACTTACCCTCATCTTTTTCCCCATGTACGAGTTTGTACATCTGTCTAGTACTTCTAGAGATCAGTATTATGGACAACATGGCCCCAGCTGGGAGACTTACCCTTGCCCTTGTCTTCTCCTCCACGTAGCGGAGAACCTTTTCCGGGTTAACTCCTCCACCTTTTTTTTTGCTTATAGCTGCCTTCCCGATGTCTCGATCAAACTCGTACATGGCTTTCCTAATTTCCGAGCTGCGAATCTCAGCTTCCTCCATCGTGGCCTAATAAGGCAGAAAAGAGATCTTGGGTCATTTTTGGACTCAACATCAGAGCAGAATAGAGAAGCTGACGGCTGAATAGAAAAGCTCTTCACATAAGAAAAATCTTTATAGAAGACAGGAAAAGGGACAAATGTAAAAAGGATGCACCTTAAAACTCTGCAGGATCCGATCTGCGATCTCGGCGTCCCGCTGCGCCTCCTCTTTGGAATCTTCCATTTCCCGTAGCACCAGCTCCAGCTTCTGATCAACACTCAGACTCAGCAAACGCTCAGAGATCGTACTGCGAGACTTTGACCTGCGGCGGTTTCGCATCTAACAGAGGAAATTAAATGAGGACCAGCAGCTGCTCTTCCCTAAGTCCTCCTATCAAATTGCCTTGATTTATCTGAGCCTTTTGCTCCTAAGGGGAGGGCACTACACCTGGTGTTTCCTGTATATGTGCTTGTTTTGTAGGGGGCTGGTAATAACGCTGAGCCAACATACTGTACATCTATAGTAACATATAAAGACTGCCACCTGACTGAACTGCAGACTTATTTCATGAACAGTGTGCCAGTCAGTCCCCATAGTGAGCAATCAGGACTCATCTTGTACTGGTCTGATTTTAGTAAAGTAAATTCTGGTTGGATGTTCTTGGTTTTTACCTACTGATTGTACCTAGTGAGGACAATCTACTGACACCAACAATGGGGCAACATTCCTCCCACTGATGCCAACAATGTCCAACGATTCCTCCCGATGGCGCCAACGATGGGACAGTATTTCTCCCACTGATGTCAACGATGGGGCACTGTTTCTCCTACTGACGTTAATAATAAGGCCCTATTCCTCCCACTAACACCAACGATGTAGCACTATTTCTTCCACTGACAACAAAGATGGGCACTATTCCTCCCACTGACGCCAAAGATGGGGCGCTATTTCTCCCACTAACACCAAAGATGGGGCACTATTTTTCCCACTGATGCCAACGATCGGGCACTATACCTCTCACTGACACCAAAGGTGGGGCACTATTCCTCCCACTGACACCAACGGTGGGACACTTTTATCCCACTGACAACAAAGATGGGGTACTATTCCTCCCACTGACACCGATGATGGAGCACTATTCCTCCCACTGACACCAATGATGGGGCACTATTTCTCCCACTGACACTGATGATGGGGTACTATTTCTCCCACAAACACCAAGATGGGGCACTGTTTCTCCCACTGATACCAAAGATAGGTCACTATTCCTCCCACTGACACCAACAAGGCCAGGACATTTTCTACTCCCGCTGGTCACAGTCTGGCCCCCCCAAAGTCTGAAGTACAGTAAACTGGCCTTTTGTTTTGGAAGTTTGAAGACCCATAGCATCTCCAATCCTCCATGTGTGCTCACATCTGACCTGGTTAAAGTCTAAGGTGGATACTCCGACCTCAGAGACTGCCACCGGTGACAGGTCCTTGGGGTCCAGCCGCTTGTAGAACTTCTCAAACATCTCTGTTTCAGCTTTGAGTGTAGACAAGGCATCGCTGAAAAAGGCACCATGGTTACAACTGTCAGATATTTCAATGTATGTGACAATTTTAGAAAAGTGTTGTTACAAGCTGAAATGGAAAACTGTGAAATTTTAATAATTCTTCCCTTAATTCTGCTTTCCTTCCTTGTCTCCATGGCTGCTTATGTTTGCCTATATCCCTTAAATCCCAAAGGACCAGTCCATCATAAAGGATCACCCTGCCCGACCTCTGGACATTATCATCGGGGAATTTGGTGTTGCCATGAAGGTCAGGCAGTAAATAAGGGTGACAGGAAGTTCTGACACAATTTTATATTTTGCAGACATCTCTATGCACAGGAAATTACCAAACATGAGAATTCTACAGGACACACATTGGTGTGGCCATAAAAGTGCAGGAGGTCCCAGAAGATAACTCTGCAGTTTTTCTCTGGACACACCTAGGAGACTGCAGGCAAAAATGGAGGCAAGCTCCTGGTAAGGTGTGCAGACTCTTCCATGGGAGACAAAGTCCTGTCTGAGTTAAGAGGATCACCATGACTGTCCTGGAGGCAATGAAGGGAGTGGAGGCCGAGATGGACCTGGAGGACGCCATCATTATTTGATAAGAGAACAACCAGGATATATCTCAAGACTGAAGACAAGAAGAGCCCTGGAATGCAGGAAGGACTTGTTCTTGATTATGAAGGTGGAATTCACAGGGCCAATCTGATAATCTTCGCAAACTGAGGTGTTGAAATGTCAGAGGAGGCTGAATAAACTCAGCACCTGATCAGTGGAACCTTCCCCTGTGTACCTCAAAGGGTCCCATAATGGATCTTCCAGGTGAACTTGGCTCTGTGCGAGATAAAAAAATGACTGGTCGGCAAAGCTGAAGGAAGTCTCCAGAGCTCCAGATCTGTAGGACCAATGGACATTCTTCATCCAAATAATGAAAGATCCTAATTCTCATCTCCTCCTGGAAGAGCGGGAGGCACCAACAGGAGGAAGACAAGAAGAACCGTGGAATTCAGGAAGGACTTGTTCTAGATTATTAAGGTGATCTATCATCTATTGAGAAACATTCTTCCACTGACAGTGAAAGCTGGCTTTAAGAGGCATGAGAATCTATGGGGTCCATCTATCTTCACAGACTAAAATGATGGATGGCCAGAAGAGCCTAAATGAACTTGACATCCAATCAATGGAACCTTTTACTGTGTACCCCATAGGGTTCCATAGGTCTTCAAGGTGGACTCAGCTCTGTGTGAGATGAAGATGTGATTGGTCAGCCAAGCTAGAGGAAGGAAGTCTCCAGAATCCTGATCGACCGATTCAAAGTCTGTGTGAATAGCTGGTTGTTAAGGAGCGGGCCGGGAAGCCGGCTGCCCCGTCCTTAACAACCAATGACTCATCAGCTCTCAGCGGGCTTCCACACTAAGAGAATTTTTTAAGAAAAAACAGTGTGTGGTCCCCCCTAATCCATATCAGGTCTTTCGGGTTTGGTAAGGATTTTAAGGGGAACCCCCATGCAGGGGAGGGCTGGCAGCCTTAGGCCTGGGGGGCAAGTCCAGTCGAGTGGCCCATAGAGCGTGGAAAAGTGATGGACCGCGGAAAACAGTCTAAGATTTTTCATGATTACAAGAGTCTGCACAGAGGCTCCCCTTACATTAGAGTCTGCACAGAGGCCCCCCTATACATCAGAGTCTGCACAGAGGCCCCCCTATACATCAGAGTCTGCACAGAGGCCCCCCTATACATCAGAGTCTGCACAGAGGCCCCCCTATACATCAGAGTCTGCACAGAGGCCCCCCTATACATCAGGGTCTGCACAGAGCCCCCCTATACATAATCTGCACAGAGGCCCCCCTATACATCAGAGTCTGCACAGAGGCCCCCCTATACATCAGAGTCTGCACAGAGGCCCCCCTATACATCAGAGTTTGCACTTCCTGTCCAGTGCCCACTCATGCCCGGGGAGTGTGGGCAGGGCAGACTCAGGAGGAGGAGCAGATGAGCTCTATCTCTCCTCGTGTCTGTGCAGAGAGAGAAGGGGATGTCAGCCCTGGTGTGCGCTGAGGCTGAGCTATGTGTGAGACAAGACATAGCTCAGCTCTGCAGCCATCTACCTTGGAGCTGACACGGATGCACAGTGGGAGGTGAGCACTGGCCGTGACCTGTGTTAACAGAGCTCCAGCAAGCATATTCCTGCTCTGCAAAAACAGCAGAGCAGGAATATGTTGTTAGTGGCGGCCGGAGGCTGCGCATAGTGTCACCAGCCCGGGGGGAGATTTCCACCCTGCCCCCATGCCAGAATAAAGAAGGGCCCCCCAAAATCCGACCCTTATCCGAGTATACAGCAGCACGGTAGGCCAGGAAAGGGGGGGGGGCAAACGCCCCCTCCTGGACCATACCAAGCCACATGCCCTAAACATGGGGGGGTGCTCTGGGGCAGGGGGGGGGGGGCTTATTGGAATCTGGAAGCCCCCTTTAACAAGGGGACTCTAAGATCCCGCCCCCATGTGAATGAGTATGGGGTACCCATTAACCCCAAAAAAGTGTAAAAAGTGAATAAAGACACTACATAAGTTTTTGACAATTCTCGGTGTAGAACCATCATCAATCATGATACCTGCAGCACCGCTGGACCCGAAAAAATTAAATACTCTGGTCTCATCGATGGCTCCCACCATCTGATATTTCCTAAATAGCTAAGAGTGAAGTCACTCGATGATGTCAAGAGGGGACACCGCCCCCTTGAGACATCCCCAACAGGAGCATGGTGGGTTGATGACTCAGAATTTGTCTCCTCAGGTAGGGGGAAGTTGTCTTAACACTGGAAAAAATGTTGAACTGCCCTTCTTCCCCCATATCTGTTGTGTTCCATCGCCTGAGGAGGCTCTTCATGGGAGGGGGTGATGTGTCCATTGAGAAAGAAAGAACATCCCAGCTGTACATTGACCAATCATGTTCTAGAAGACCCATAAAGGTGACCAGATGGGTTCCTGACACTTAGATCTTTATATAAAGAAGAAGAGGGCAGATGGGAACCGCAGGGGCGGAGCTCCAATTCACCAGGAGGAAGAGAATGCAATGATTGGAGGAGAGCAGCCATGGACAGGGCCTAGGGGGTGGACCCTCTACACTGGTTGGAGATAAGTCCAAGAAGGAAATGATTAGCTGGCTTGGTGTAATGATCTGACAGATGTCCACCAATCATGGTGTCACTGCCAGCACTACTGGGACCTTTCGCCCCCCAGATGCAGCAAATTGGTCTAGCCCCGCCCACATCAATCTATATACCAAGCAGTGGTTGGGGTTGTGTTCTCTCCTCCCCCAGTAATCACATGTTTTTCTTCTATAATACCTCCCCCCTCCTCCAGTACAGATCCGGGCTCACCTGACAAGTCGGGTCACCTCCAGCAGCTGTTCCCTGCTGAACTCGGTCACATATAGCTCCTCTCCGCCCTGAGACTCGGTCCGCACACTCTCAGCGTCCTGCTCCGCCATCATTACCTTGGCAACCCAAGACGTCACCACGCTGCGCCATCACCTAGGCGACGCTCTGTAGGAAGGGTGCATTCCCTCCTCCTAGCCAGTAGAGGCACTGTGTAATATTCAGTGATTTCTGTTTCATGCAATGGGGGGGGGGGGGGGGGGGTTACAGTTCCTCCTCCAGGCCGGCAGGGGCGCTGTGCGATATAAAGTCATTTCTGTTCTGTTATAGGAGTTGCTGTTCGTCCTCCCAGCCAGCAGTGGCGCTGTGAGATATACAGTGATTTCTGTTCCGTGTATAGGGTTCGCAGGTTCTCCTCCCGGCCGGCGGGGGCGCTGTGCGTTGCCGCCTCCTCAGCGCGGCTCCCGGAAGTCGGTTTCGGTGTCGCCGGGCTGGCTGCGCTGGTTGCCGCCTCTCCACCTCTCTTCCTGCAGCTGCTGCTGAGAGGCGGCCGGCGGGCCTTGTGCTCCGCCCCTCCAGCCGTCATGCCGGGCCCGCAGGCCGGGAGTAGAGCCCGGGTCTATGCCGATGTCAACAGCCAGAGGAGCCGAGACTATTGGGACTACGAGGCGCACCAGCCCGCCTGGGGGTGACTGACCGGGATATGTGGGGGAGGGGGGCGTGTATGTTGGTTGTGGGATTTTCTGTCACCTGGAGACGTTTGTTTTTGATCTGTTACCCCTGGCAACCGCCCGCCATTCCCTCACTATTTCTGCAGAGCAACAGCAGAAATCTGATTGGCTCATCCACCCATCAGGCAGTTCTCTTTCCATCGATGCCAGATATGGTGATCCGGGGATGGGGGAGGGGCTATAGTGTTTAAATATGTATAATATTCTCTATCCCCCCCCCTCCCCCACTGACTCTGGTATTGTCCCTCCCCCCTCTTTTAATAAACCCCCCTCTATGCCGTTCTGACTCTGCCCCCCCTTCGCACGACGACTCCCCTTCTGTACTGTCCCCCCGCCGCACAACGACTCCCCTTCTGTACTGTCCCCCCGCCGCACGACGACTCCCCTTCTGTACTGTCCCCCCGCCGCACGACGACTCCCCTTCTGTACTGTCCCCTCCCCTCGCACGACGACTCCCCTTCTGTACTGTCCCCTCGCATGACGACTCCCCTTCTGCCCCCCCCCTCTCGCACGACGACTCCCCTTCTGTCCCCCCCCCCCTCTCGCACGACGACTCCCCTTCTGTCCCCCCAGCCTCTCGCACGACGACTCCCCTTCTGTCCCCCCCCCTCACGCACGACGACTCCCCTTCTTTCCCCCCCCTCTCGCACGACGACTCCCCTTCTGTCTCCCCTCCCTCCTCGCACGACGACTCCCCTTCTGGTCCCCCCCACCTCGCACGACGACTCCCCTTCTGTCCCCCCCCCACCACCTCGCACGATGACTCCCCTTCTGTCCCCCCCCCCCCCCCCACCTCGTACGACGACTCCCCTTCTGTCCCCCCCCCTTGCACGACGACTCCCCTTCTGTCCCCCCCCCTTGCACGACGACTCCCCTTCTGTCCCCCCCCCCTCGCACGACGACTCCCCTTCTGTACTGTCCCCTCCCCTCGCACGACGACTCCCCTTCTGTACTGTCCCCTCGCATGACGACTCCCCTTCTTCCCCCCCCCCTCTCGCACGACGACTCCCCTTCTGTCCCCCCCCCCTCTCGCACGACGACTCCCCTTCTGTCCCCCCAGCCTCTCGCACGACGACTCCCCTTCTGTCCCCCCCCCCTCACGCACGACGACTCCCCTTCTTCCCCCCCCCCCCTCTCGCACGACGACTCCCCTTCTTTCCCCCCCCCTCTCGCACGACGACTCCCCTTCTGTCTCCCCTCCCTCCTCGCACGACGACTCCCCTTCTGGTCCCCCCCACCTCGCACGACGACTCCCCTTCTGTCCCCCCCCACCACCTCGCACGATGACTCCCCTTCTGTCCCCCCCCCCCCCCCACCTCGTACGACGACTCCCCTTCTGCCCCCCCCCTCGCACGACGACTCCCCTTCTGTCCCCCCCCTTGCACGACGACTCCCCTTCTGTCCCCCCCCCCTCGCACGACGACTCCCCTTCTGTACTGTCCCCCCCCCTCGCACGACGATTCCCCTTCTGTACTGTCCCCCCCCCCCCCTCGCACGACGATTCCCCTTCTGTACTGTCCCCCCCCCCCCTCGCACGACGACTCCCCTTCTGTACTGTCCCCCCCCTCGCACGACGACTCCCCTTCTGTACTGTCCCCCCCCCTCGCACGACGACTCCCCTTCTGTACTGTCCCCCCCCCCTCGCACGACGACTCCCCTTCTGTACTGTCCCCCCCCCCCCTCGCACGACGACTCCCCTTCTGTACTGTCCCCCCCCCCTCGCACGACGACTCCCCTTCTGTACTGTCCCCCCCCCCCTCGCACGACGACTCCCCTTCTGTACTGTCCCCCCCCCCTCGCACGACGACTCCCCTTCTGTCCCCCCCTCGCACGACGACTCCCCTTCTGTCCCCCCCCCCTCGCACGACGACTCCCCTTCTGTCCCCCCCCCTCGCACGACGACTCCCCTTCTGTCCCCCCCCCTCGCACGACGACTCCCCTTCTGTCCCCCCCCCCTCGCACGACGACTCCCCTTCTGTCCCCCCCCCTCGCACGACGACTCCCCTTCTGTCCCCCCCCCTCGCACGACGACTCCCCTTCTGTCCCCCCCCCTCGCACGACGACTCCCCTTCTGTCCCCCCCCCCTCGCACGACGACTCCCCTTCTGTCCCCCCCCCCTCGCACGACGACTCCCCTTCTGTCCCCCCCCCCCTCTCGCACGACGACTCCCCTTCTGTCCCCCCCCCCTCGCACGACGACTCCCCTTCTGTACTTTCACCCCCCCTCGCACGACGACTCCCCTTCTGTACTGTCCCCCCCCCTCGCACGACGACTCCCCTTCTGTACTGTCCCCCCCCCTCGCACGACGACTCCCCTTCTGTACTGTCCCCCCCCCTCGCACGACGACTCCCCTTCTGTACTGTCCCCCCCCCCCCTCGCACGACGACTCCCCTTCTGTACTGTCCCCCCCCCTCGCACGACGACTCCCCTTCTGTACTGTCCCCCCCCCCCCTCGCACGACGACTCCCCTTCTGTACTGTCCCCCCCCCCTCGCACGACGACTCCCCTTCTGTACTGTCCCCCCCCCTCGCACGACGACTCCCCTTCTGTACTGTCCCCCCCCCCTCGCACGACGACTCCCCTTCTGTACTGTCCCCCCCCTCGCACGACTCCCCTTCTGTACTGTCCCCCCCCCCCTCGCACGACGACTCCCCTTCTGTACTGTCCCCCCCCCTCGCACGACGACTCCCCTTCTGTACTGTCCCCCCCTCGCACGACGACTCCCCTTCTGTACTGTCCCCCCCCCTCGCACGACGACTCCCCTTCTGTCCACCCCACTCGCACGACGACTCCCCTTCTGTCCCCCCCTCGCACGACGACTCCCCCTCTGTCCCCCCCCCCCTCGCACGACGACTCCCCTTCTGTCCCCCCCCCCCTCGCACGACGACTCCCCTTCTGTCCCCCCCCCCCCTCGCACGACGACTCCCCTTCTGTCCCCCCCCCCCCCTCGCACGACGACTCTCCTTCTGTACTGTGTCTCCCCCCTGCCCGACGATTCCCCTTTCTGTACTGTCTCCCCCCCTGCACGATGACTCCCCTCTCTGTACTCCCCCTCCCCGCAACGAGGACTCCCCTCTTACTGTCCTTGACTCCCCTCTGTACTCTCCCCCCCCCCCCCCAACGACGACTCCCCTCTCTGTACTGTCCTCGGGGGGGCCCCCCAGGAAAGAACGACGACTCCCCTACTGTACTGTTTTCGGTCCTCCGCAACGACTCCTCCCCGCTCTGTACTGTAGTACTGTCCCCGGACGACTCCCCTCTCTGTACTGTCCCTGACCCCCCCCCCCCCCGCAATGACGACTCCCCTCTCTTTACTGCTGCCGAACAACTTCCCTCTCTGGACTGTCCCCCCCCAAATGACCACTCCCCTTTTTGTACTGTCCCCGGCCCCCCAAAGGAGACGCTACTTCTGTACTGTCCCCGGCCCTCCCCCCCCCCCCCCCCCAACGACTTCTGTACTGTCCCCGCAACAAGGACTCCCCTTCTGTATTTCCCCCCGCAACAACTTCCCTCTCTGTACTGTCCCCCGAATGACGGCCTTTTTGTACTGGCCCGGGCCCCCCCAAAGGAGACTCCACTTTTGTAAACCCCCCCACAACAACGTCTCTACTTCTGTACTGTCCCAACCCCCAGCAACAATGACTCCCCTCTCTTTACTGCCGCCGAACGACGACCTCCCTCTCTGTACTGTCCCATCGAATGACCACTCCCCTTTTTGTACTGTCCCCGGCCCCCCAAAGGAGACTCCACTTTTGTACCCCCCCCCCCCCCCACAACGACGTCTCTACTTCTGTACTGTCCCCACCCCCCCGCAACGACTCCGCTCTCTGTACTGTCCCCAGCCCCCTAAAGGAGACTCCACTTCTGTATTGTCCCTGGCCCCCCACGATGATGACTCCACTTCTGTACTGTCCTCGGCCCTCCGCAACGACGACTCCCCTCTGTACTGTCCCCGGATGACTCCCATTCTGTACTAGGGGAGTCATCTACTTCTGTACTGTCCCCGCGCCCCGCAACGAGGACTCCCCTTCTGTATCCTTTCCCCCCGCGATGACTCCCCTCTTTTTAATGCCCCCAAACGACGACTTCCCTCTCTGTACTGGCCCCCGAATGACGACTGGCCTTTTTGTACTGTCCCTGGCCCCCCAAAGGAGACTCCACTTTTGTACCGTGTCCCCCCCCCCCTCCCACAACAACGTCTCTACTTCTGTACTTCTGTACTGTCCCCCCGCAACGAGGACTCCCCTCTCTGTACTGTCTGCAGCCCCCCAAGGGAAAATCCATTTCTGTACTGTCCCCGGCCCCCCACGATGACGACTCCTTCTGTACTGTCCCCGGCCTCCCGCAACAACCTCACCCCTTATGTACTGTCCTCAGCCCTCCGCAACGACGACTCCCCTCAGTACTATCCCCGGATGACTCCCCTTCTGTATTGTCACCCGAACTACGACTCCCCTTTTTGTACTGTCCCCGGCCCCCCAAAGGGAGACTCTACTTCTGTATCCCCCCCCCTCAACAACGACTCCCCTCTCTTTACTGCCCCCGAGCGACAACTCCCCTTTTTGTACTGTCCCCGGCCCCCCAAAGGGAGACTCTGACTTCTGTGCCCCCCCCTCAACGACTCCCCTCTCTTTACTGCCCCCGAGCGACAACTCCCCTTTTGTACTGCCCCCGGGCCCCCCGCAACAACGATTCCCCCCTCTCTCCCCAGACAACTCCCCTTCTGTCCTCCCCCCTCAATCACATCTCTCCTCTCTGTACTGTCCCCCTCCCGACTCCCCTCTCTGTACTGTCTCCCACAACAACGACCCCCCCCCTTTTTCAGTCCTGTCCCCCTCTGTACTGTGACCTAACACTGACCCCACTCTGTACTATCCCACCGCCCCACCCCGCACTGTGCTCTATTTTCGAGAGATTTTTTTAAGTGACCAAAAATGCACCTAACGGAAAGGAACAAACTATTCTGAAGACATAGCATTTAAAGGAATATGTTTTTATTGAGCTTTTCTTGCGCTAAAGGTGCCAATAATGGCCAACAAATTCAAAGTGCATCCTGCATTTTCGGTACCAACATTTCCGATTTAGGTGCACCTCTGGCATTTTTCCTTCCGGTACTCAAAGCACCGACCCCGCTCTCTGTATTGTCCCCTCTGGTGCTCTCGGCACTGACCCCGCTCTCTGTATTGTGCTCTCGGCACCGACCCCGCTCTCTGTATTGTCCCCTCTGGTGCTCTCGGCACTGACCCCGCTCTCTGTATTGTGCTCTCGGCACTGACCCCGCTCTCTGTATTGTCCCCTCTGGTGCTCTCGGCACTGACCCCGCTCTCTGTATTGTGCTCTCGGCACTGACCCCGCTCTCTGTATTGTGCTCTCGGCACTGACCCCGCTCTCTGTATTGTCCCCTCTGGTGCTCTCTGCACTGACCCCGCTCTCTGTACTGTCCCCTCTGGTGCTCTCGGCACTGACCCCGCTCTCTGTATTGTCCCCTCTGGTGCTCTCGGCACTGACCCCGCTCTCTGTATTGTGCTCTCGGCACTGACCCCGCTCTCTGTATTGTCCCCTCTGGTGCTCTCGGCACTGACCCCGCTCTCTGTATTGTCCCCTCTGGTGCGCTCAGCACTGACCCCGCTCTCTGTATTGTCCCCTCTGGTGCTCTCTGCACTGACCCCGCTCTCTGTATTGTCCCCTCTGGTGCTCTCAGCACTGACCCCGCTCTCTGTATTGTCCCCTCTGGTGCTCTCGGCACTGACCCCGCTCTCTGTATTGTGCTCTCGGCACTGACCCCGCTCTCTGTATTGTCCCCTCTGGTGCTCTCGGCACTGACCCCGCTCTCTGTATTGTCCCCTCTGGTGCGCTCAGCACTGACCCCGCTCTCTGTATTGTCCCCTCTGGTGCTCTCTGCACTGACCCCGCTCTCTGTACTGTCCCCTCTGGTGCTCTCGGCACTGACCCCGCTCTCTGTATTGTCCCCTCTGGTGCTCTCGGCACTGATCCCGCTCTCTGTATTGTCCCCTCTGGTGCTCTCGGCACTGACCCCGCTCTCTGTATTGTCCCCTCTGGTGCTCTCGGCACTGACCCCGCTCTCTGTATTGTCCCCTCTGGTGCTCTCGGCACTGACCCCGCTCTCTGTATTGTCCCCTCTGGTGCTCTCAGCACTGTCCCTGCTCTCTGTATTGTCCCCTCTGGTGCTCTCAGCACTGACCCCGCTCTCTGTATTGTCCCCTCTGGTGCTCTCAGCACTGACCCCGCTCTCTGTATTGTCCCCTCTGGTGCTCTCAGCACTGACCCCGCTCTCTGTATTGTCCCCTCTGGTGCTCTCAGCACTGACCCCGCTCTCTGTATTGTCCCCTCTGGTGCTCTCTGCACTGACCCCGCTCTCTGTATTGTCCCCTCTGGTGCTGTCAGCACTGACCCTGCTCTCTGTATTGTCCCCTCTGGTGCTCTCTGCATTGACCCCGCTCTCTGTATTGTCCCCTCTGGTGCTCTCAGCACTGACCCCGCTCTCTGTATTGTCTTTTCCAGTATTCTTAGCACTGACCCCTCTCTGTATTGTCCCCTCTGGTGCTCTCTGCACTGACCCCGCTCTCTGTATTGTCCCCTCTGGTGCTGTCAGCACTGACCCTGCTCTCTGTATTGTCCCCTCTGGTGCTCTCTGCATTGACCCCGCTCTCTGTATTGTCCCCTCTGGTGCTCTCAGCACTGACCCCGCTCTCTGTATTGTCTTTTCCAGTATTCTTAGCACTGACCCCTCTCTGTATTGTCTTTTCCGGTATTCTCAGCACTGACCCCGCTCTATCTATTGTCCACTCTCTGTATTGCCCTCTTTGGTACTCTAAGCACTGACCCCGCTCTCTGTATTGTTTGCAGGAATCAGGAAGATTATCAGCTGGTGAGGAAATTGGGCCGTGGGAAGTACAGCGAGGTGTTTGAGGCGATAAACATCACCAACAATGAGCGCGTGGTGGTGAAGATACTGAAGGTTGGTGGAGAATGACCTCTGTGTGGAGGGGGAGTGGCCTGTTATTATTGCCTCCCACACCTTAATCGTCTATCTGCTCACTGTTTGATAATAACTTTTTACTGACTGGTCCTCTTTCTTTTAGTACTATATTGCACAAGGAAACCACTCCCCCCTTTAGAACCCAGACACACAAGACCAGATACGCTCAGTGATCCGAGTCCAATCGCAATAGCAGAAGATTGTGACCAGCTCTCTTTGGAGCCGGTTCACATATCTCCGATGCGGCTCCTGTGTGAATTTGCACAGGAGCTCTGTGCGTCTTCTGGTCCGAATTCAGCCCAAAATTTGGCCTGCAATCAAAACCTGAAATGGTGGTCGGGGATGCACAGGACCCCTGCTGGGAGCCGCATCGGTGTGGGCTTTCTATATTAATTCAAAGAGCCATTAAAGTGGTTGTAAACAGTTTTTTGTGACTTGTACCTATAGGTAAGCCTAGAATAAGGCTTGCCTATAGGTAGTGGAAATATCTCCTAAACGTGCGCTTTTTAGGAGATATTTCACTTGTAGTCCGCCAATAATGTAAACGGCGCATGCGCTGGGAAGAAACAAAACTGTGTGCCGTTTCTTCCCTAGCCTGCGCCGTTAATGGCGGCGCATGTGCAGGAGTGACGTCATGTGGCTCTGCGGTCCGGAAGGAAGAGGGGCCAGAAGATGGACGCAGCCTGCACAGTGGACAGCGCTGGATTATTTTTGCCGGTAAGTGTCCATAATGTGCTAGTATGCGATGCATACTAGCCCATAATGCTTTTAATTTGCAGGGAGCAAAAGAGGAATCCTTTTAATCCTATAGGTTGATACCACAGGACCGGATTCCTGTCTATTACATCCACTTAATGAGAGGATAACTAATCAGACAGTTCACAATTCATTCTGGACCAATATGAAGTTATATAGGATCCTTTCCCAGCAGACCTCTGAATGTGATTATATCTCTGACCTGCCGTGTCACATGACTTGTGTGTGTAACAGGAGTGTCTTTTGCAGCCAGTGAAGAAGAAGAAAATAAAGCGAGAAGTGAAGATTTTGGAGAATTTGAGAGGAGGAACCAACATCATCCGACTGCTGGACACCATAAAGGACCCTGTGGTGAGTAGAAAGGAACATTGGGGGGGTGCGGTGCATGGGTTGAGTCATAAGTCTCCCCTTTAGTGCTTTATATTCCAAATCGCCCCCATTACAGTTAAATTGGAACTGTGGAGCTAAAGGCTAAAAATATTAATATTGCAGAAAAGACATACAGTGGCTATAAAAAGTCTACACACCCCTGTTAAAGTTTCAGATTTCTGTGATGACTTTAGTTAAGAATCGATAGGGAGACCTAACACTAGGCATGATGTCATCTCCACATATGGTAGTGAAGGGGTCTGTACTCAGATTAAATTGTATGATCGGTCCTGTTTACCCTTTTCATGACATAACTTGTATTTCCAGTCCAAGACTCCGGCCCTGGTGTTCGAGTACATCAATAACACAGACTTCAAGGTAAGCCGTTTTGGTTTGTTGTGGGGAGATGGAAGCGAAGTGTCTGTATGTTCGGCCTGGATGGGGTGCGAAGTGTGCTGTCAGATTCTCAGTTATTTTGGGATGTTAAAGAATCAGAAGCAGGGCTTATGTGTGTACATGACTTTGATTGCTGGAGGTAGGGGACGGGGCATGCTGGGAGTTGTGGTAGTTCCTCCTCTGACAGATATTTTCTCTTTGCAGCAATTATATCAGATCCTGACAGATTACGACATTCGATTTTACATGTACGAGCTTCTAAAAGTGAGTGTTTGGCATCTCGTCTATATTTTCTCCACATTGGTGGCATCTTTTCTTAGAGAGGCTGACTTTGGGGGGTGGGCTGGGGTTCTGCATGGCAGGAGATGGAGTAGCTGAGGAATTTCTTCCCAGATTTAGAGTGGCCAGGGGGTCCGGCCATGGCAGACGGGTGATGGTGTAGCTGAGGGATCTCTGCCCAGATTTATAGTGACCGGTGCTCAGATCTGTCTCCTGTCATGGCTGAACACTGTTTTTGTTTTGTTTAAGGAAAAGTTCTCCCACAAGCCGCACATCGCTGCAGACCCTGTGTGAGGGAGTATGTGACAGCCTCAGCCTGGGCTCCAACCAGGTCACGCCCCCAGTGCGTTTTGCTCCGCCCCTGTGATTAAGTTCTGGGGCTGAGCGAAATGTGTTGGGGACCTGGCTTGGTTGGAGCCCGGGCTGGGGTTGTCGCATACTCCCTGACACATGGTCTGCGCTTGTGAGAGACTTTTCCCATTTCACCTATAGATGTCTGGAGCCGAGATAAGCTCTGTGCCTAGTCGGCACTTACAGCGGTTGGCACATGGATTTGGATCCTCTAGAGTCCGGGTGGCACCTGTCATTTTTGCATTTGGTTTACTGTGTTTTTGTTGTCAGGCTCTGGATTACTGTCACAGCCAAGGGGTGATGCACAGAGACGTCAAACCGCATAACGTCATGATTGATCACCAGCAGAAGAAGGTAGGTCTGAGCCCCCTCCACTCCTCTATTCCCCTCCTCCATCCTCCTTTCCCTCTATTGCTTCATATTGTACACCCCTATGTTCACCCCGCCTCCCTGATATTCACTCCTTTCCTCCATTACTGTTTAATGAACCCTCCATCTTTGCCCCCTCCCCCCCATTCTCATTTCCCTTCATCTCTGTATAACGTACCTCTTCTCTCTCCCTGATCTCCATCTTCCCTCCACCACCAATCCTCCAATCCCTTCATCATTGTATAATGAATGAACCCCCTTCATTTTCACCCCTTCCTTCTTGATTTCCACTCCACCCCCACCCTCTTCTGATCACTGTGTATAATAAAACCCTCCAATCTTCACCCCTCCTCTTACATGATCTCCACTCCCCTTCCCCAGCCGCCTCCTCCCTCCATCACTGTATAATGTACCTCAATTATTTGCTCCCCTCTTCCTCCGTCGCTGTATAAAGGCCCCCCATCTTCATTCCACCCCCATCTTTTGCCATTGCTGTATAATGTCTCTCCCAAACCCCCCCCCAATCTTCACCCTTTCCTCTCTGATCTCTACTTCGCTCTCCTCCCTCCATCACTGTATAATAAACCCTCCAATCTTTGCCCCTTCTTCTTTGATCTCTCCCTCCATTTCTGTATATCGAACCCCTTTCTCCATGATCTCCACTTGCCACTCCCCATCCTCTCCCTCTATCGCTGTGTAATGAGCCTTTCAGTCTTCACCCCTTCTTTCATGACCTCCACTCTCCTCATAATCCTCCTCCTCTCTTCATCACTGTATAACGTACCCTTGTTTTTTTTTTCTCTCGTTCTCCTCTCCCTCCGTCCTATATAATGTACCCCTCATTCTTCACTTCCATCCTTCTCTACCTCCATCGTGGTGGTATAGTATTGTCCCTCTGTCTGTCCCATGTGTGGTGCAACATTCGCTTTTTGTTTTGCAGCTGCGGCTGATAGATTGGGGGTTGGCAGAATTTTACCACCCAGCACAGGAGTACAATGTGCGCGTTGCCTCCAGATACTTCAAGGGCCCGGAGTTGTTAGTGGATTATCAGGTGCGCAGTCTATAAATGACCCTTCCCTTAATACTGCTCCCCTTCTGGGCTCACATTGATCGTCTTCTCCCTCCTTTTCAGATGTATGATTACAGCCTGGACATGTGGAGTCTTGGCTGCATGCTAGCCAGCATGATCTTCCGCAAGGAACCATTTTTCCACGGTCAGGACAACTACGACCAGGTGAGCTGCTGCGTGTCCAAGTGTTCTGAGGAGATACAGAGGGGGAGGCGTTTAATGGGCCTCCTGATTATGTGATCACTTTGATTGGCTTCCACAGTAATCATGTGATTGGATGCCCATCCTGACTGCCAATTGTATTTTGTGTGTATGTATAATATATATATATATTATATTTTTACAGCTGGTCCGTATTGCCAAGGTCCTGGGCACAGATGAGCTGTACAATTATCTGAAGAAGTACCATATAGAGTTGGATCCCCACTTTAATGATATCCTGGGACAGTAAGTATGAATCTCCAGTTCTGCCACCAGCACAGTGACCACTTCCTTAATCACTCTCTGCTTCCTTCCCCTCCCCCCAGACACTCGCGGAAACGTTGGGAAAACTTCCTGCACAGCGAAAACCGGCATCTGGTGAGCGCGGAGGCTCTAGACATTCTGGATAAATTACTTCGCTACGACCATCAGCAGAGACTGACCGCCAGAGAAGCCATGGAGCACCCCTATTTCTGTGAGTCACCCCAACATTCCATGTTATCTTTGCTTCCATGATCTCTCCCTGGATTGTGTGTCCGAATGAGCAGTTTGTGTTGTGTCTTGATCTGTCAGTGCTGTTTCTGGACTGTTCAGGGTGTACAAGGCCTGTGCAGAGATCCAGATATGTCAGCAATACCATCTAGAAAGTGCAAATTCTGATCCAATTTATAGATGAATTCCCCACACTCATCTTTATCGGTGGTGCACAAAAGGTTATGATATCTGCTGTCTCTGTGATCCCTCCAGCGTATGACTTAAATTGATGATGTCATTGAATTTCGCATGACGGCAAAGCGGCTCAGTTTTTATACATCCCTCCCCATGGAGTGATATAGTCATCCCATTCATAGCTGGAGTGTCAGAAAACAGGATCTTTAAGATCTCAGACAAAAGATGGAAATACAAAACACCCACCACAAGGCAAGTGTATATGCAGTGCAGTGTAGTGAGGAATACAAAGACTTGTACATTGGGGAGATGAGATAACCTCTCCACAAACAACCCAGCATAGGGCAAGTTTTACAGGTCAGACTCTGCAGTAACACCTTAACCTCTTGCCGCCTACATAACGTGCATCAGCAAGGAGGGTGGGCTCTAATGCTGACACAATGCACATATGCTTCCATAGAGAGCCAAGGCTCCTGTGCCAAAGTGCACTCACTGCAACCTCCAGGCCCCAGTGACTGAGCTGTCATATAAAGCTCTCAGTACTGAGCTGTCATATAAAGCTCTCACTATGATCAGATGGTGGCAGGATGGGCTCCCACTCATGTACTAGCCAATTAGTGTTTATATGATTGAGAAGTCCATCCCACCCCTTCCCCACAGGAATGTAGACCCACAAAAGAGGTATGGAATTACATTTATTTTGGAATCAAACTTGCCTAGGTGTATGCATCATCGGCCTGATGTTGCATCTGTCCTCTGCTGGCACTAATATTGAGAACTGCGCAATCAAACACTGCAGATCAATTGATTCTTGCAGTTGCCTGAGCAGAGATCTTGGTGACTCAGTCACCGGCTCTCTGCTCTGCCCACACACACTCACTGGAGCGCTGGGCTGTGGAGTGGTAGGGAGCTGCCAGCTCAGGCTCTCAGCAGCTCGCTGAGAGCCTGAGCAGACTACCGCTCCAGGGTGGATCCCGACCATATGGTTCGTGAACTTTCCAGAGCCTGGACTGGCTCTGTGACAGCCGACTTCAGACCGCTATCTGCTGAAAACGGGTCACTCCTGTGATCCACAGGGAAGTAGAGCCCAACAAGCTTTGGCTGTACTTCTCCTTTAAAGGAATGCTGGGCAGAAAGGGGGTAAGTAAAAGGGACAGAGGCAGCCTGAAAGAGGCCATCCTGTTACACTGGACCCACCATCATTGAACAGGGGTTGGAGCCTTCAACACCATCTGTCTACCACACATAATGACGTTTTATCATCTTTACCCCTGATATCTGAGACTAATTTACACCTTCAGTTGTATATCACCATCTAGACCAGGGATCTTCAAACTACAGCCCTCCAGCTGTGGTGGAACTACACTTCCCATGAGGCATTGCAACACACTGACATTCACAGACATGACTAGGCATGATGGGAATTGTAGTTCCTGAACAACTGGAGGGCCGTAGTTTGACACCAAGTATGGAATGATGGAGCTAGAAAGGGGGGGGGGGTTCCTCAGCTTCCATCTCCCAATCCCGGTCTTGGATAATCGGCATCTGCCCTGTTGCATTCTGCAGTGGTTGGATGAATGTGTGTGTGTGTGTTACCTGGATATAAATATCTCGGCTGCTTGGGATTCTTTTATTTTTTACTTTTGTTTCCAGTTGGAAGATATTCATTGTGGATTCATCTCCTCTCTCCCTCCTCAGATCCAGTAGTAAAGGAGCAGCAGGCTCAGACAGACCCCAATCTGCTCCCTGGCAGCATGTCAACAGCTCGATGAGGACTGGGCATAGTGGGTAAGGATCTGTTGATTGATCATTTAGGGTGTTTGCTTGTAAACACTTGGAGACTGCATGTCCTGTGGGTAAGGGGACTACTGTATATTGGGTATCACTAAATGGCGGACTGCAGTCCAGATCAGGATCACTGCAATCATGCCATTTTAGGAAGCGGTTCTTTTCCCCAGCCTCCGGCAATCAAGGAGAGCTGGAGGCAGAAGAGTTCTGGACAGAGCTGGAGGCACAGCAGCCCTGGGTGGAAGGTGATAGCGAGAGCTGCCTTTTAACTTTTAAGTTAACCAGCAGGTGATTGGTTGCTACGATGCTGGGTGGTTCTATCCCCACCTTCCATCCAGTGTTGCTGTGCCTCCCTCTCTTGTGCTCTCAAATAAGGCAGGAAAGTGAAGGGGAAGATCAGTAGGGCGCTGCGATATGAAGGGGGAAAGGCAGATCTGTGAAGGGAGGGGGGAAGTAATGTATTCATATATATTGCCAGCTGGGTGGGGTTGAGCTCGTTCCTCGTCACTCACTGTGCTCTCTCCTCCCCAGGATGCCGCTGCTGTTTCCACCTTGTTTCCGTGAGCAGTACCGGGAGAGGGCTCCAGAACATTGAATGCGGACAGTGTGTGACCGATCCCAGCGGCTCCTGAATCCCAGTACCCTTTCCTTTTACTGAGACACTGCAATGGACAGGCTGTCTGAGCCCCCCCCCCAAACAGAGCGAAACAGCCATGTGTAAACCCAATGGGGGCCCAAGTCTCAGCCCCTCCCCTGCCCTTCCTCCATCCGAGGACAGGAAGCTTCTCTGTACCTTGACTTAACCCTCTGCCTTCTGGACGGAGTTCCTTGTAGGGTTGTCAGGTCTTACCAGGGTGAGCTGAGCCTATGACGGGCCCAGGTAGGTGCCCTTTCCCTGGGTGGGTAGTCCATTTACTAGTTGTGCTGTTACAGGGTACACCCACCTTTCTTCAAGCAGCAATATCCCCTCCAGTGTTGCTTTTCTCTTTTTCTTTTTGTATGACCAATATCCAGGGAAGTTTTAAGTTATGATGCCAAGATTCTGAGCTCTGGGCTATTACCAGTCTTAATTTTGTGTTTTCTGAGTGCGGCTGTGTCACTGCGAGCAGAGGGGATTTGGGGGACACCGAGGCCCTGATTGGAGGTTTGGATGTGGAGACACGAGGCATTGTGTTCGAGGGGCTTACTGTAGCTATATGTCACCCCCTGTCTGTCACATGACATCCCCCCTCCAGTGACACGTTCAGTGTTTGTTCTTTAGCTACCTCGGAGAGCGGCCCCGCAGTGATCTGCTGGCTGTGCAATGCAAGCTACATAATACAATCCTCCAGGTGGATGTGAGGGATTTCATGGAGGGCACATTGTGCGGTGCCGGCGGACTCTTCTTGTGGAACTGTCGAAATTCAGTGTTATGTGGGGCTTGCGGCTCTCCTCCTTAGATGTTTGCAGTATAGATGCCCGTGTTCGGCACGGTGCGTTTGGGGGGGTCAGCTTCGTGTTCCCCGCTCACGGTTTTGTCGCTGTTACACATGACACGAGCGCCGTGTTCTGTCTCGGCCGTGTTTTCTCCTCCGTTTCTCAGGTGGGTCGGTGGGACCCATTGTCTCTCTTCCCCCTCCAGTGCCCAGCAGGGTGAGGTGCGAGGTACAGACTGGCCCTTGCCTGACTGCTCTGCCACCCACTTGGAATCCAGTCTATAAATACCTCTGTTCAGCATCTCAGTGTCCGTCTCCTTCACTGTGTGTATGTTGTACAGGTGATGGCAGAGATGGGAGCTGTGTATGTGAGAGTTCTATGGGCCCAGTGATCCCTTTTCTAGGGATGTGTGTGCATACGTAGATAAAGTGTTCCCTGGACTGGGGTTGTGTGTGTGTGCGCGTGCACGTGTGTGTAAGTGTTCCTTGGTGGGCCCATATTAGGGTTGCACCGATACTGTTATTTTATTTCTTTTTTTAATTTTTTATCAGTCAGTGGAAGTACTAATACTTTTGGTCAAGTACTCGCCGATACCGAGTACTAATACTTTGCGTCAGTGCAAAAAAAAAAAAATGGTGCAATTCACACTGCAAAGAATCAGGTGAACAGGACAGAAATGTGTTGTAATTCCTGTCTGAATCGCATTCAACGTCTCCCATTGCTCCCCTGTGTATGTAGGGAAAAGCGGCATCTAGTGGGCAGTTTATTAAAGTACACATCGGGGCAAATGCAAAATCTTCATAGGTTTTCACGGTCCCACAGATGATAGCAAATCACAGTTGCTGGAGGAGAAGTTATGGGCATAAGGTGGAAGTGATGTCTGCTTTGGTGATAGACCGCCTTTACAGCGCCTCCAGGAGCCGTGATTTTCTGACCGCCTTGACAGCTCCTCCAACAGCCATCGTTGGCAGTACCGGGACACAGATGAAGATTTCGCATTTGCCCACATATGTACTCTAAGGTCTAACATTTTTCACAAGCTGCGCTTTTTCCTTTCTACGCAGTGGGGGAAATTGACATGTGCCGTGGACAGGATTTGCACTGTATTCCTGTTCAAATCACATGCTATTCTCTGCAGTGCCATTTGGGCCCATTCATTTTGTTTTGATGCAAATTGCACCGCAAAGTTTCAGTATCTGGAGCATTTGCACCGATACTTGTGCAAATGCTTGGTATTGGTGCGTCCCTAGCCCATGTGAAGTGTTCCCTGGTCTGGGAGCTGTGAGTGTGTATGCCAAGTGGGTCGGGCAAGTATGAATTAACTCAAAGTGAAGTGAGTAAGCGTTGTTCAGGTGGCTGTTGAAAGAAGGGCTTTGTGTACAAAGGCATGGATGAGTCTGGTGCTCCCTGACCCCCCCCCCCCCATATATCCTGTTGTGTCTCTGGAACAGGAAGTGATGGGAAATCTCTTCAATAGGACACAGTAGTAAGCAGAAAGTGAGAAGACAATTGTCCCTATTTCTGTTGGGTTTCCCATCACATTCACACCTGGTAAGAATATTATATACAATGGTGACAAATAGAAGGCGAATCTCCCCATCATGGGCACCGACACAAATTCTTCCTCCCCCTCCTTCATCCACAATAAAAAAATTTTAGAGAATCACACATCCCTGACTGTAAAAATAAATTTCACTATGTCTGCTCCATCCAATGTCATGGGAGGAGTCAGACTTTAAAGTGGTTGTAAACCCTTACATATACCCTGTGAAGTGAGTGTCCTTAGGTGATACACGGAGATGAAATAAATCCTTCTACATACGTTGTATCTGTTTATCTCTACATGCCTTCAGAATTAATAAAGTTTGTCTGAGCTGTCAAAAAAAATAAGGGGGTGGAGAGCTGAAGTTACACTCTGCAGAGCTCAGTGAGGAGATCTTTGACAGCTGATTGGAGGTAGGAAGAGACCACCCCCCTCTCATATATCATACAGGAACAAAGCTGAGGCTGTCAATCTGCTGGTGGTCCCTCCCATCACCATTTTATTACTCTGTCAGGAAAACTATTCAGAAGTGACTCATGCTGATAGCAGAGGAAGGAAGCAGCAGACAGAAATGGCACTTAGTGCTCTTAATTGAGGCAAGTACGCACTATAGACCAGTGGTTCTCAAATCCTGTCCTCAGGGCCCACTAACAGGCAAGATAGGTGAAATGATTTGCTGTTCAGTGTTTGCAGTATTCTAGTCTGCATCTCCCCAAGGTAATACTTAAAATCTGGCCTGTTAGTGGGTCCTGAGAACTAGGGTTGTCCCGATACCACTTTTTTAGGACCGAGTACAAGTACCGATACTTTTTTTCAAGTAGTCGCCGATACCGAATACCGATACTTTTTTTAAATGTGTCCCCAAATGCAGCCATGTCCCCCCCATATGCAGCCATGTCCCTCTAGCCATGTCCCTCACATATGCAGCCATGTCCCTCTAGCCATGTCCCTCACATATGCAGCAATGTCCCTCTAGCCATGTCCCTCACATATGCAGCCATGTCCCTCACATATGCAGCAATGTCCCTCTAGCCATGTCCCTCGATGCGGCAGGAGCGGAGGGGGGGGGAAGTATTCTATTTAGGTATCGGGGGTATTTGCGCGAGTACGAGTACTCCTGCAAATACTCGGTATCGGTCCCGATACCGATACTGGTATCGGTATCTGGACAACCCTACTGAGAACCACTGCTATAGAGCTTTGTTCATATTTCATGGCTGAGATTTACAACCACTTTGAGGGTGAATATTTTGCAGAGAAGACCGCGGTACAGATAGAACACACTAACCAAGCAGTGAGAGAGAAGATTACTGACCAGACACACAAACTTTGCACCAATATGATCCGATGTACCAGCTGCCCCATAGAATGACGACCTGCTGGTTTGGATATCTGTGAAAGGATTTAAACTTGCCACACGTTTTGTTTTCTGTACAATCCCCTTTAGATCGATCACCACTGATGGATTCAGATTGATTGGGTGGGTCATGTAGGTCTTTATTGGTAAATCTAAAGTTAATTGTACAGTCAGATTGTATTGTGACCTTTAGGAGGATTGTGCAGTCAGATTGCAGGGTGTGTTGCTGACTGCAAATTGGAGGCTGCCATCGAATACAAATGTCTGCATCCCATGCCGCCCCCACCCCCCCCCCCCCCCTCTGAGGAAACTGAGGAAAATTTTCGGTTGAGGTGACAAGGAGATGAACTCGCTTTCAAAATCCACGCTACTCCCCTCAGTCATATGACATTAGCGCTACTGTCATGTTTTTCTATAGGGAGCTGCCTAGTGGAGGAGACATGACCTTTATCAGGGAAATATCAGTGTGTCACTCATCTTACATTAGCTGCATATAATAGATTGTCATATGGTCCAAATCAACAGAGAGGAGAGTCTGGAGCCCCAGCTGGTGCCTTTATCTAGACCTGTTCTGGGTGGGAGAGGGTGGAGTCTGCTCTACCATCCATGCCTGTTCTGGGCTGGATAGGGTAGAGTCTGGACACTTGTAAAGCCCCAACGGGTAGCTTCCCATTCATACTTGCTCTGGGTGGGAGAAGGTGGAATCTGGAGCTTCAGTGGGTATCTTCCTAGCCATACTTACCTGTTGGGGCTCTGGACTCCACCTTCTCCCACTCAGGGCATCTTCCCATTCATACTTGCCCTGGGTGGGAGATGGTGGAGTCTGGAGCTTCAGCTGGTATCTTTCTATCCATACAAGCCCTGGGTGGGAGATGGTGGAGTCTGGAGCTTCAGCAGGTATTTTCCCATTCATACTTGCTCTGGGTGGGAGAAGGTGGAATCTGGAGCTTCAGTGGGTATCTTCCTATCTATTCTTACCTGTTGGGGCTTTGGCCTTACCTGTTGGGGCTTAGGCCTTCTCTCACTCAGGGCATCTTCCCATTCATACTTGCCCTGGATGGGGAGTAGGTGGAGTCTGGAGCTTCAGCAGGTATCTTTCTATCCATACAAGCCCTGGGTGGGAGATGGTGGAGTCTGGAGCTTCAGTGGGTATCCTCCCATTCATACTTGCTCTGGGTGGGGGAAGGTGGAGTTTGGAGCCCTAGCAAATGCCTTCCCATCCGGGATAGGGTGGAGTTTGAAAACCTCTTAGATCCCCAGCATCTATACCTGTCCTGGGTAGTATAAGGCAGAGGTTGGAGAATGGTGCCCAAGCAGGTGCCTTCCCATCCATACCCGTCCTGCGTGGGATTGGGTGGAGTCTGAAGCTCCCGCAGGTGCCTTCTTTTTCTATATCTGCCCTGGATGAAAAGGGGAGGAGTCTAGACACCACTTGAGCCCCAGAAAGCCATCTGCGCTGGTGGGATTTTGCCCGCACCTGGGAGCACTGATTGCAGGACTCGTCTGAGCCCATTATTACATACAGATTATATTGGATGGGCAAGAGTATTAGTAAGAAGGGACCCCATATGAATGAAGGATTTCTGAAGTCTGAAGTGTACAGAGCCTACACAGGAAAGTGAGGGGCACTCTGGGAATTTTATCATTTTCATCTTAAAAGCTTAGACTGCACGACAACCAAAATTTAGAGCAATTGTTTATGGGAACACAGAGCTGTGTATTGCAATTATCAGAAGGGTTATATTAAAGTCAAACCCCGGGTAAAAAAAAAACCCCACAAACAAACCTCTAGCTTTACTGTTTCCTGCGTCTCTTCTCCACAAAAAGATCTCAGCCTTCGACATTGAATGATGCCCAGCATACAGGGTGTCATGGACCCACCCCCTTAGCCCTGTATGGTCAATTAATGAGGACTACCACTGTCATCACTGAGGACCACACACCATCAGGAGTCCACCATCTGTGTCATCACTGGTGACTGCCCACCACCAGGAGGAGACCTGAAGAGGACCCCCCACGTGTCATGTGACACCGGTGTAAAAGCCATTGTCTCACCGTCTTCTGAAGAGCCAAGTGTACCACCGACCTGCAGCAACCTTTAAAGACGAAGATTTATCTGCTTATGTTTTACCTTCCCTGGTCCCCTAGTGTGGATAATGAAATGTTTAAATAAAACTTTTTCTGATTTGATTACATGTGATGTCATCACTGGGTCTTTGTGCTTGTGGTCATGACTGGTGGGAGGGGCCAGCAGGATGCTGTACATATATTCCCAAAAACATCACCTTACCCTGCCTCAGTACTCCTCTGAAGAGCCCTCAGTCTTGATGTAAGCAGCGGGCTGGCTCTTGGGAGGAGTTATGTAAATATTAAAATGCCTTTAAAGTGGTTGTAAACCGTCTGGGACAAGTTACACCCAGGACAAGCAAAACAAACAATTGCTTGGGGCCCCGAGCTGGCCTGGGGCCCCCAACTTCCCCTTCCCAGGCTGTAGTGTGGCCGAGCTCCTCTTCTTTCCTCCTGGAGTCCTGTCAGTCTGGCCGGGTACCGCGCGTGGTACAGGAGATTTAATTTCCTGTTCCCGACAGGAAGTGCACACTGAGTGCTCACTTCCTTTCAGTCCGTCAACACAGGAAACTGAATCTCCTGTGCTGCGTGGTACCCGGCCCGGCTACTATCTGATAGGGGACTGGGGACCCATAATGATAGAACACCGGACTGACAGGAGGAAGAGGAGCTCCGCCATGCTACAGCGGTTGCCTACAAGGAAGAAGGGGAGGTGAGAATAGAAAAACAGGGACTAGGGAGAGGGTGAGGAATAAGAACATAGGTGTAAAAAATTTGTGTAGTGCTAATGTAGGCTTTGCGTGCGGGGGGGGGGGGGGGGGGGTGTGCTTGGGGGCCCCAAATTCCTTCAAACGGCCCTGGTTACACCTACAGGTAAGCCGAGATTAAGGCTCACCTGTAGGCGCTTGCAATATCTCAGAGACCTACACGGTCTCAGAGATATTTGCAATTTCCCCAAGCGACACCTTCTTCTGCGCATGCACCGTCTTGAAAGGGCGCGCTGTGCCGTTTAAAAAAAAAGGGGTCATGCCGTTAAAGGCGGCTCCGGTCAGTCACAGAGCCGGAGTTCGCTGCCCCCGGAAGAAGAGGGGTAAAGATGGACGCTCGCTGCCATGGCGGAAGATGGCGACATTGCGGGCTTCTACTGCAGGTAAGTGTCACATAATGGGCTACTATGCAATGCATAGTAGCCCATTATGCTTTACCTTTACAGGGAAACATAGAGGAAGTAAACTCCATCGGGGTTTACTTCCTCTTTAAAGGTTGATGTCAGTCTGGGGGAGTGGGCATTCCTAGGTGGGCTGTATTTGAATGCAGAACACCCTAAGACAGTGATGGTGAACCTTGGCACCCCAGATGTTTTGGAACTACATTTCCCATGATGCTCATGCACTCTGCAGTGTACTTGAGCATCATGGGAAATGTAGTTCCAACACATCTGGGGTGCCAAAGTTCGCCATCACTGCCCTAGGACTAGGTAATGCCCACATGTGATGCCGAGTCTCCATGATTGAAAGGACTGAACTCCAATGAATGAAAGGGGCGAGTGAGGGCCACACAGGCTGGGAAGGAAAGAGCTAGATCAGGGATATGCAATTAGCAGACCTCCAGCTGTTACAGAACTACAAGTCCCATGAGGCATAGCAAGACTCTGACCGCCGCAAACATGACGCCCAGAGGCATGATGGGACTTGTAGTTTTGCAACAGCTGGAGGTCCGCTAATTGCCTATCCCTGAGCTAGATGATTCTGAACATTTTCCAGCCAAGAAATGAGGCTTGCTCTATCTAACTTGGGTGCAGCATCTAATGTACATTGTGAGAAGCTCAGTGTGCAGTGAAATCAGAGTCAAGGCGCTTTCCATTGATTTCAATGGGAGGGGGTGCTTTAGGAGAAGTGTATCCACCGCTCCCAAAGAAGCTGCTTGCAGGACTTTTTTTGACGCCCTGCCAGCGCAGCACCTCAGTGTGAAAGCACTCGGGCTTTCATATTGGGATTGCAGATGAGGCTTCTTTCAGGTGCTTTTTTTTTTTGCGCAAAAGCCCCAGTGTGAAAGGGGTCTAAATGGGAACTTTAAAGGAAACTGGTGATTTATTGAATAGAAGAGGGCCCTCCTGGCTGCACACCCCTGCTGAGGAGGAGGTCCTGTGTCAGTCCCTGTCCCCACTCACCAATGAAGTGCTGCATGTCATGTTCTGCCATCCAGAAACAATCCACTGTGTGCATCCTGCATGGCCAATACATCTACATATACTGGTCCTCAGGATGTCTCTCATGGTTACCCCATGACTCCACACATGTTGCTGCAGCCCCCCTGGCTGTATCCTGCACCTTCTTCTGTGTACTGTAGGGTGACCAGACATCCTCAGCTTCCAGGGACAGTCCCTGGATTGAGGACACTGTCCCCGGACCGAGTTTGTCCCCAGATTGGATTTGAACAGGGGCTGGGGCAATTTCAAAGACAGTCAGTGCAGAATAAGAAAAAAATCAGAATCACACCCCCGCTCTGCCTCTCCTACTAGCTTAGGGGTGTATTTTTTTCCATTATCTGTGCCCCTTTCTGATCATCGTGTGCTGTTCCGAGCGGAGTGAATATTTCTTTAGTTTCGGGCGCTTGCCCATTCAGTTCCGCTCGCATGTTCTTCTGCCTTGGCTGAAGTCCCGACCAGCCGCCTCCCTGCTTATCTTCTTGCCTTCCCTGGAGGAGTGATCTTCCTCCGCTCCGCTCCCCAGTGTGAAAGGGGTCTTACGTTTTCTTCTTTTCCTGAGATCAGGAACTCCAACAGACCATAGAGGAGCTATCATCTCTCTCCTCACCACTAGATGGCGCTACTAACACTATACACATCTATACACTGGGTTTCTATTTTCCTGCCCACTCAGCCACTGTCATTACAGACCAACAACTGATATTATGTCTTCTACAAATATACATAATGGGGTGGATTCAAGAAGCAATTGCGCCTGTGTAACCATAAGTTACACAACGCAATTGCTTACTTGCCCCGGCGTAATGAATGCTCCTGATTCAGGAACCTCGTTACGCCGACTGCAGCCTAAGATATGCGCGGCATAAGGCTCTTATGCCCGCATATCTTAGGCTGCATTCTTGCGATGGCCGCTAGGTGGCGTTCCCGTTGTGCTCAGCGTATAGTATGCAAATTGCATACTAACGCCGATTCACAACGTTGCGCGAGCCCTGCGTACGGAATTTACGTTGTTTCCGAACGTTTTTGCGTAAGGCTGCCCCTGCTATTAGCAGGGGTAGCCAATGTTACGTATACCCGTCGTTCGTAATCACTTACGTAGTTTGCGTAAGTGATTCGTGAATGGCGCTAGACGCCATTCACGGTCACTTTGAAGCAAATGACGTCCTTGCGACGTCATTTGCCGCAATGCACGTCGGGAAAGTTTCCCGACGGAGCATGCGCTCTACGATCGGCGCGGGAACGCGCCTAATTTAAATGATTCCCGCCCCCTACGGGATCATTTAAATTGCGCGCGCTTACGCCGGGCATTTTGCCGGAGCGCCCACGCAATTTACGGAGCTACTGCTCCGTGGATCGCGGGTAGCGCAGAAAATTTGCGGGGGCGCAGGGCAAAAACGGTGCCCTGCGCCTACGTAAAAAAAGCGCAAGGCTACCTGAATCTGGGCCACTGTATATAATCTTATGGGGTGGGGGGGGGGGTCTGATGAATGGGATCAGAGTCTAGCCTTAAGGCTGCATTCATACCTGAGCGTTTTGTCGCCTGAAGCGCGACGCTCAAAAACACTAGAGGGGAAAAAATACATTATTCCCTATGGAGATGGGTCACATCTCCACTCCAAAACGCCCGACGCCTGAAGCTCAAACAAGTTCCGGACCCTTTTTTGTTGCGCGAATCGGGCATTTTTGAGCGTTTCTATTTCCCATAGAAAGTAATGGAAACGCTCGATTCAAGCAACTAGCGCGACAACGAGCGTTTGCTACGGGCGTTTTGTCGCTTTAATCAATAGAACATTTCACCCAGGCAGAAGATAAAAAAAATCTACCAACATGGCAACAAGTGATGAAAAGATGATCATTTTTCCTATTGGCTAAAATAAAAAACGTCGGACGACGCTGTATGCAAACGCGCAAATAAGCATGAATACGCGCGAACGACCTACGCTCAGGTGTGAATGCAGCCTAAGAGTCAGGATCCAAATGATTTGTTTCTGAGTCTGGGGAGATGAGTTTACAATCTTAATCTGACTCCCCCCGGGTTGTCAGTGTAGGGGGGGGGGGGGACTGGGGACAACGCTAACCCATAGTGCAGTCCTCCGACACCGACAGGGTAGAGTAGAGCCGTAACCTGTAGCAACCGTTGCTGGTGATGGAATAAGAAGTGTAAGGACAATGGGACAACATCCCTTTCCTTCCCAGATTTAGGAGTGATTGTTGTCATGTCGTCACTAACCATATTCACAATCTTCACATCACTTCCTGTTCATTCCTCATAGTATCCAAACTGCAGAGGATAAAGGGGAGCTCTGGGGATGGTCCTGGAAATATCCTGGCTCTGTATTCGTAGGCCAGACTCCGCCAGATCACACTGCGGTCCTGTGAATGCTGGGCTCTGATTGGCTGTCTCCACCTGGTGAGAATGTGTTCTGAAACTGCTGGTGGTCCACATGTACAGTAGCTCACAAAAGTGAGTACACCCCTCACATTTCTGTAAATATTTTATTACAGGGCTCAAAATTGCAAGTCCTAAGCTACTAGCCAGGCCTCAAGGGCTACTCGCCACCAGTTGCCCCGCCCAACCCCTACCCTGCCCCGCCCCTAAACACAATCTCATAAACTATCTAATGAAATTACACTTAAATGTTTTATGCAGAAATAAGCAACTTTATCCGTGCTCATAAATGCAGCCTCGCCCATGTACGCCAATATGCAGCCTCGCCCGTGTACGCCAATATGCAGCCTCGCCCGTGTACGCCAGTATGCAGCCTCGCCCGTGTACGCCAGTATGCAGCCTCGCCCGTGTACGCCAGTATGCAGCCTCGCCAGTGTCCGCCAGTATGCAGCCTCGCCAGTGTCCGCCAATATGCAGCCTCGCCAGTGTCCGCCAATATGCAGCCTCGCCAGTGTCCGCCAATATGCAGCCTCGCCAGTGTCCGCCAATATGCAGCCTCGCCAGTGTCCGCCAATATGCAGCCTCGCCAGTGTCCGCCAATATGCAGCCTCGCCCGTGTCCGCCAATGCAGCCTCGCCCGTGTCCGCCAATGCAGCCTCGCTCGTGTCCGCCAATGCAGGGGAGGAAGAGCATTGCCCAGCAGATAAGAGCGCAGAGGGACACCACTGGAACAGCTTTAATTTCAATTCCCCACCGCTCAGCGACACATACAGCCCCGCACCCTGGCCGGGGAACTTTGATACACGTCACTCGTCCCGGGATTGGACTAGTGATCTGTCTATCACAGGGTTCCTCAAACTACAGCCCTCCAGCTGTTGTGGAACTACACATCCCATGAGGCATTGTAAACCTCTGACATTCACAGACATGACTAGGCATGATGGGAATTGTAGTTCCTGAACAACTGGAGGGCCGGAGTTTGAATATCCCTGCTCTATCAAATTCCCCGGGACCAGGGGGCGGGGCTGTGACAGCGAGTGCAGGGAACATGCGGCTATTGAAATGAAAGCTAGTGATGTCACCCGCACTCTGATCAACCAGCCAGCTCTCTCCTCTCTCTTCCCCTCCACGAGCGCTGCGACAAGGACTCCCATACAACCTGTGGGACGGCGGTGCTCGCCCCCCCCCCCCTCTCTCTCTCTCTCTCCCAGGCAGCCCTTCCTCGCCAGCCCTCAAAATCCACTCGCAAAATGCGAGCACCGGAGGGGTGGGGGGGGGGGGGGGTAGTACAACGAGCACAAGTTCCACTTTTGAATTTAACTGAGCTTGAAGCAGAGCATGATCTCCTTCCTTCGGAGCCTGGGCCGCAGGGCAGTATTCCAACATGATAACGACCCCAAACACACTTCCAAGACGACCACTGCCTTGCTAAAGAAGCTGAGGGTAAAGGTGATGGACTGGCCAAGCATGTCTCCAGACCTAAACCCCATCGAGCATCTGTGGGACATCCTCAAAGGCAGGTGGTGGAGTGCAAGGTCTCTAACATCCACCAGCTCCGTGATGTCGTCATGGAAGAGGACTGCAGTGGCAACCTGTAAAGCTCTGGTGACCTCCATGCCCAGGAGGGTTAGGGCAGCGCTGGAAAATAATAGTGGCCACACAAAATATTGACAATTTGGACATTTTCACTTAGGGGTGTACTTACTTTTGTTGCCAGCGGTTTAGACATTAATGGCTGTGTGTTGAGTTATTTTGAGGGGACAGCTAATTTACACTGTTATACAAGCTGTACACTCACTACACAACATTGTAGCAAAGTGTCATTTCTTCAGTGTTGTCACATGAAAAGATAGAAGAAAATATTTACAAAAATGTGAGGGGTGTACTGACTTTTGTGAGATACCTTATCTGGACTTCCTGGCAGTCTTTTCCTTTCCAGAGATTCCAGTATCCAGTGCACGGCTCTCCTTAGCCCTCTTCTCTCCTGGGAGTGTCTACTGTCTGTGCTGGCCCAGCTCCTCCCTCCTCACATATCATAGCCCTCTCCTCTTCCAGGACCACCTAATTACTATCTATGCTGGCCCAGCTCCTCTGCCCCTCCCCTTATCACCTTTAATGCAGAATCTGGGAGAGGGTTGAAGGGGAATACTATATAGCTTCAGCCCCAATCTTACATTTAGGATGGTGGTACAAAGAGTTCGTTTTTGGGTTTGGTAGGTCCACACACAGGTAGAGGACATCCATAGAGCACATTGGGCCAGATTCAAGAAGCAATTGCGTCTGCGTAACTATAGTTACGCAGCGCAATTGCTTACTTGCGCAGGCGTAACGACTTCTCCTGATTCAGAGAGCTTGTTACGCCGACTGCAGCCTAAGATATGCGTGGCATAAGGCTTTTATGCCCTCATGTCTTAGGCTGCATTCTTACGCAGGCCGCTAGGTGGCGTTCCGGTAGTGGTCAGCGTATCGTATGCAAATTGCATACTCACGCCGATTCACTACCCTACGCGAGCCCTGCGTACGCAGTTTACGTTGTTTGCGTAAGGCTGCCCCTTCTAATAGCAGGGGCAGCCAATGCTAAAGTATACCCGTCGTTCCCGCGTCGCGAAATTTGAAATTGACGTTGTTTGCGTAAGTGAATCGTGAATGGCGCTGGATGCCATTCACGTTCACTTTGAAGCAAATGACGTCCTTGCGACGTCATTTACCGCAATACACGTCGGGAAAGTTTCCCGACGGAGCATGCGCCCTACGCTCGGCGCGGGAACGCGCCTAATTTAAATGATTCCCGCCCCCCTACGGGATCATTTAAATTGTGCGCGCTTACGCCGGGCATTTTGCCGGAGCGCCCACGCAATTTACAGAGCTACTGCTCCGTGAATTGCGGGTAGCGCAGAAAATTTGCGGGGGCGCAGGGCAAAAACGGTGCCCTGCGCCTACGTAAAAAAAGCGCAAGGCTACCTGAATCTGGGCCACTGTATATAATCTTATGGGGTGGGGGGGGGGGGTTGGTGGAGGGGGGGTTGGGTCTGATGACAGAGGCACCCAATACAGAGAAGGCCTGCACTGCCCATGGAACATCTATCCTATCCAGGAGGGCTAATCAGCTGCCACCATTCAGAGAAAGCCATAACTCACAGCAACCAATCATTTCATTTTGCTGCAATTGGATCAGTTAGGTCTGATTGGTAGAGATTGGAGGAGTCGGGGGAGGGTTTCTGATTGGTGGCAGTGGATTTCTGCATTTTACCGCACCGATTCCTCATCAGAAAACATTTTATTGCCCCACACTATGCAATCTGATTGTACATCTACTCAGCTGTTGTTGGATTGAAAGGAGATTGTACAATCGGATTGAAAGATGTGTAGCTGGCGTTAGGTCCCTGGTCTCACATGTTGGGTAAAAAGATTGGCCCCCTATAGGGGAGACATACAGAAAGTTCTTACCCCTAACTCCACCCTAAAGATTGGATGCAAAGCATTCCCTACAACGTGAGATTATCTGTTCTCAGACAATTGGAGATCTACCTGTAGCTGTAGAGCAGCACACAATGTCATGTCTCAGCTTCTCCTCCATCTCGTTATTAAGTATTGATTTCATTAAGGAAAAAGCATCCCCTCCCCCACTAGACACACGTCATTGCTGCGGGAGGGAGGGGGCTGCTCTGCTTATCACATAAGCTCATCCTGTCCATGTATGGATGAATCCAGATCTGATGAATCTACCAATCCATCATCAATATCCATCCAGATCTGATCAATCTTACAATCTATCATCAATATCCATCCAGATCTGATCAATCCATCATCAATATCCATCCAGATCTGATCACTCGATCAATCCATCATCAATATCCATCCAGATCTGATGAATCTACCAATCCATCATCAATATCCATCCAGATCTGATCAATACCCCTCTGGAACCGATCAGTCCATCATCAATATTCATTCAGCTGTGATTAATCTCTCAAACCATCATCATCAATATGCCCCAGATCTGATCAATTCATCCCCAATATTCATTCAGATCTGATCAATCTATCATCAACATTTCTCCAGATATGATCAATCCATCATTTTTAAAATCTATCCATCCAGATCTGATCGATCCATCATCCATATTCATCTAGGTTTGGTAAATCTATCAATCCCTTATCTATATTTATCCAGATCTGATCAATCTATCAATCCATCATCATCAATATCCATACAGATCTGATCTGGGGAAATAGAAAGATATATTAGATAGGTCTTTCCAATATATCTATTTCTCCAATATGCACAATACTAAATAGATAACACTGGTTATGCATTATAATCCCCCCCCTTATAACACTTGGGGCTAGATGATCAGTCTGTCCCATCCCCCCATGTTATAATGATTAGACTGTCCCCCCCCCCCATGTTATAATGATCAGTCTGCCCCCCCCCCCCATGTTATAATGATCAGTCTGTCCCATCCCCCTTGTTGTAGCACTCGATACATACCATCTCCCCCTCATTATAACACTCAATAGAAATCACCCCCCCTCATATTAACGCTCTGTATTTTTACATTCACCCCCCCCCCCATTATAACATGTCCCATATCCCAGGTCTGTTATAACACTCTGTATGAACCCCCCCCTCTTGTTGATGGGGTTTATCTCTCATTCTTCTCTGTAGGACACACTGTTGCTCTTCAGACGTTCTCTGACTATAAATGATGGTGGAGCTTCCACTGGTGAGGTGGAAGGTGGTCGGTCCTCAGATTGTCCAATCCACGGAGCCGCACATAATCCATTGCGAAGGTCACAGCAGAGACCCCAGAGGATCCTGGGAGCCCCTTTCTCTCTCTCTCCCTTCCCCCCTCTCATAGAAAGAGGAAATGAATTATGTCATTGTGAGAGAGGATGTGAGATTAACCCCCGCTCTCCCAGAGTCTCCTCTTCCGCTGCAGAGACAGATCCGATGGGAAAGTATGGAGAGCGCAATCTCTGATCATGTCTGTGGTGGGATCACACAGTGGGGCTTCCTCCTCCCTCCCCCCCCCCCATCAACGATCCCAGGAAGGTTGACGATTACATATCTACAGTAAAGGGATGTCCCCCCCCCCCCCCCCCAATGTATCCCTTTAAAAACACTAAAGTACAAATACCAGGTGAACTACCAGAAATGCTGCAATGAGCCGACAACGCCGACCCGGTGGCAGCAAACTCCCAAGCAGCGTTGTCAGCCCTCACCTTATAAAGTTATAGAGAGGGGGGGGAACTTCTGTACAGTGCCGGGACAAGGTCATCTAGAGCCCAGGGGGAATGTGCCAAAGTAGACCCCCCCTAGATATATGAGCATTATGTGTCAGCAAAAAAATTAAATAAAAAAAATAAACACACAAAACACACCAAAAAAAATAAAAATACAACAAATCACACACAACAAAACAAAACCAAACAAAAAAAAACATCAAAATACTCAAACATCCCCACTAGCACAAATCCCCCTCCCAAGATAATTCTTCCTTCCTAACACACATTCCCTACCCCTCCAAGCACAAACTCACCTCCCCCCCAATCCTCCACTTTAGCACAAATCTCCCCCCCCCCTAATTTCCCCTCCTAACACTAATTCCCCTCCCAAAAAAAGTGTTTCTCAAACATCACTACTAGCACAACCACCCCCCCCCCCCCCCCCCCCAAAATGTCCTCTCCTAACACAGATGCCGCCCCCCCCCCCCCCCCAAAAAAAAAAAAAGGTTTCTCAAAACATCCCTACTAGCACAAATCCCCCTACCCCCCAAAAAATCTCCTCCTAACACAAAAACACATCCCAACACAAAATCACCACTCCTGGCACACCTCTCCAAATTTCCCCTCCTAGAACAATTCTTACCCCTCCCAACACAAATTGCCCCCCCCCCCCATCTCCTTGTAGTACCCCCGCACCTCTCATGACATCACAGTCCCCAGGGCAGCTGCCCCTCCTTCTGCAGTCCACATAGGAGAAGTGGGCAGGGCTGACACCACTGCTTGGGATGTAAGAACAGAGGCGGAGTGTTGTCAGCTCCCTACAGGAAGGGATTTCTGGCAGATCATCAGATGTTATTCTATACTTGCAGCAATTTAAAAAGGGAGAAAACATACAATACAATTCCTAGACAAGCACTTTAAAGCGGAGTTCCGGCCACAATTTCACTTTTTATATATAAATACCCCTGTAATACACAAGCTTAATGTATTCTAGTAAAGTTAGTCTGTAAACTAAGGTCCGTTTTGTTAGGTTGTTACAGCATTTAGACACTTTATAAAATAGAAATTGACTGGGGCCATCTTAAGTGTGGGCATCATGAAGCCAGACTGTATGACTTCCTGGATTTCAGCCTTGCAGACCTCGCACATGCTCAGTGCTGCACAAGCAGTGTCAGATCAGGTTTCAGCACCTGTACTGTCCAAGTCACATGATTCTTTGAGACTGGGGAGTGCACAGACTCCTGGAAAGTTACACCCACTACATTCCCAGGAGTCTGTGCGGTGTAGGTTAGGAAGCATTAAGCACCTAGGTGCAGGAAGAGGGAAGATTAACTATTCTGCCTAGCAACAACACTTTGAAGGCATCTAAAAAAAAAAATGTTTTCGTAAAGGACTAATGACATTTTTTTTAAAACTACTGATGTAATGTTATATTTATGGGTGGAACTCCACTTTAACTACCTCCTTTTAATGTCTATTTCTTCATGGTAGTTTGTGTCTCGGCCCCTCCCACAATGGGCGGAGACACAAACTACTACTGGGACATCACAGCAATATGACGCTCCTCCCAGATTATCAGAGATCAAACCTTCCATTGTTCTCCTGTCTGAGGCGGATGTGACAGATGGCACAGGAAATAAGAACACTGTTAAAAAAAAATATTTAATAAAAAACAAAAAAACAAAAACAAAAAAAAAAAAACATTCGCGTGAAGAAAATCGTACAGGACCGAGACATTCAGATTTCTATAACTTATCGGCCTTTTCCCTTCCTAACAAAGTAAAACTCCACAGGAACAATGGAGCCTGCCACAGAAACCAGAAGACACAGGACCCCATTACATTCCCTGGGGCCACAGCCCCGAAGACACAGGACCCCATTACATTCCCTGGGGCCCCAGCCCTGTTCTTGGAGGACTCAGCTGGGGGGGGGGGGTCACATGCCTAGCACTGACTAAGCGAGGGGCACAGAACAACATTCTATCCCCTGGTGACGCGGCCCTGGTCTCAGTGTGGTCATATGCCAAGCATTGACCTTGGAGGGCTAAGCTGGGGGGTCACAGGACCACATTCAATCCCTCAGGAACCCAGCCCTGGCCTGTGAGCACTTTGCAGGTGTCCTAGGACCACATTCTATCCCCTGGGGACCCAGCCCTGGCCTGGCCTGTGAGCACTTTGCAGGTGTCCTAGGACCACATTCTATCCCCTGGGGACCCAGCCCTGGCCTGTGAGCACTTCACAGGTGTCCTAGGACCACATTCTATCCCCTGGGGACCCAGCCCTGGCCTGTGAGCACTTCGCAGGTGTCCTAGGACCACATTCTATCCCCTGGGGACCCAGCCCTGGCCTCTGAGCACTTCGCAGGTGTCCTAGGACCACATTCTATCCCCTGGGGACCCAGCCCTGGCCTGTGAGCACTTCGCAGGTGTCCTAGGACCACATTCTATCCCCTGGGGACCCAGCCCTGGCCTGTGAGCACTTCGCAGGTGTCCTAGGACCACATTCTATCCCCTGGGGACCCAGCCCTGGCCTCTGAGCACTTCGCAGGTGTCCTAGGACCACATTCTATCCCCTGGGGACCCAGCCCTGGCCTGTGAGCACTTCGCAGGTGTCCTAGGACCACATTCTATCCCCTGGGGACCCAGCCCTGGCCTCAAAGTACTTAGCAGAGGACTTGTCCCCAGCACTGGACTCAAAGGGCTAAGCAGGGGTCACAGGACCACAATCTATCCACCAGAGACCAAGTCCTGGTCTTGGAGGACTCAGCAGAGGTCATGTGACCAGCACTGACCTACGAGGGCTAAGTAGGGGGGGGGTCCACAAGACCCCATTTCATTCACCAAGGACCTGCCACTGACCTTGGAGGACTCTGTAGAGATCACAAGACCCCAATTATAATCCCTAGTGATCTGGTACTAACCTCAGAGGGCTCAGCAGTGGTCATATTGCCAGCACTGGGAATATGCTTCCCCCCGGTGACCTGACACCAACCTCAGAGGGCTCAAAATGCCCTGGATTCCTTTATATTCCTCTGAGATCCAGCTATAACCTCTTAGGACTCAGCTGGGGCACAGGACCCTACTCTATCACCAAGTGACCCAGCGGAAGCCCCAGGCCCACATTCAATTCCCCAGCCTTGTCCCTTGGATGGCTCAGTGGGGAGGTCACAGGACCCCATTCTATTTCCCAGTAATCCATAACTGACCATGGATGGCTCAGCAGGGTTTACATGCCCAGCACTGACCTTGATGGGCTCAGTGGGGGTTACAGGATCCTATTCTATTCACGTGTGACCAAGCACTGCTTTCAGTGGACTTAACAAGGGTAAAACAGCCTCTTTCTATTCTGCAGTGATCCAGGACTGAGCATGGATGGCTCAACATGCGTCACATGCCCAGCAGTGACCTCAGAAGGTTCGGTGGTGGTGGTGAAGGGGGGGGGGGGGGGCCACGGGACGCCACTTTATCCCCCAAGGACACAGGACTGACCATGGAGGGCTGGGGGTTTAAAATGGACTCTATTCTATTCCCCAGGGACCTAGTGGCTGAGGTTATCGTGTTTCTGGTGTCTGTCCAGGCGCCACTTCAAGGGGTTTTTTTTCAGTGCAAAATGCAGGATTTCTAGGAACATTCTCTTTCTGTCCTCACAGTGCTCAGGATGCAGAATCGGGGTAGAGAGTGCAATTCGTGTACCTTCCACCATCAAGTGCAATTCACAGAGCTGCCACAAGGTGGCGTCCACGGGCCCTACAGCATTCACAGCGGCCAGCAGGGGGCGCAGCCTCCACATGGGGCACAAGCAGGTCAGAGGTTTTGGCATTGTTATGTGTCAGAGGATGCAAATATTCCTTCATATCTTCCCTCGGAGTGGAGGGGGGGGGGGGGTGCGCTCCGCTCCCACAATTCCCTGGGTTAGCACCACAAAAAACAGTTTGTTAAAGGAAAATAAAGAAGAAGTTAGTGGGGGAGGGTCATACCCATTGCTGGAGGGAACGCTTACAGTATCGTAATGCCCTGGGGGGGCCCTTCCTGTGCATCTGAACAATAACATAGATAAGTCCCAGGACGCACAGCAGCAGTAGTAACGGCACAATTACCATGGCGACGCTGACCGCACGAGTGTACTCGTCAATGTGGACAACGACATCCACGTCTCGTCCAGTGTCCTCCCTGCCCCCCGGCTCCTTGTCCTCATCAACCTCATCTGGTTCACCATCCGGGTTAAATGGAGGTCGGTCCAGGTCTGGCCACCGGGGGGCAGTTTCCGGGTCCTTGTGCACTTCCTCCTGACACCCCATGAAGTCTCGCAGGATAGACTTGGGGTACCCCGTCTCGGTCTTCAGACGCTGATTGTCAAACTTCCAGTATTTTGCTCCTTTATAGAAGTAGGTGTATGCTGAAACAGAGAAACGCTCCGTTATCCAATCAGACGTCACCACTCAGCGTCACTTCATTACACTGGAGGCGGAGATCTTCTTTAAATTAAAAGGAGCTGCACAGGTCATTGGGAAGAGCTCAACCACTGCTGGGGAAAATCTGCCCTTCTATACAATTGCCCCCCCTCTTCACTGTCCTCCTATTCCATCACCCCTCAATGCTCTATCCCCCCCCCCCCCCCATGTCCTCCCATCACTCCCCTCCTATTCCATCACCCCTCAATGCTCTCCTATCCCCCCCCCCCCATGTCCTCCCATCACTGTCCTCCTATCCCATCATCCCTCAATGCTCTACCAAATAACCCCACCCCCATCACTCCCCTCCTATTCCATCACCCCTCAATGCTCTCCTATCCCCCCCCCCCATGTCCTCCCATCACTCCCTTCACTGTCCTCCTATTCCATCATCCCTCAATGCTCTCCTACCCCCCCCCCAATGTCCTCCCATCACTCCCTTCACTGTCCTCCTATCCCATCATCCCTCAATGCTCTATTCCCCCCCCCCCCCCCATGTCCTCCTATCACTGTCGTCCTTTCCTCCCCCATCGCTGTCCTCCCTCAAGGACACTCCAGACAATGTTGGAGAAGACCAAGCACACTCCATCAGTCTCCTTTCTATAAATGATGGACTCCGCAGAGGGGGGGGGGGGGAAAGGACCATGTTATGGTCTATGTGAGCAGACTTCTTTCTCACTTTCATGATTTCCACGCCACTCACACTTGTTTTGTGCCCCCTCTATGCCCACCCCTCTCCATTCCCTCAATACTCAACCATACTCTGGACCCCCTCCTCCACACCCAACCGCACTCTACGATCCCTCCATACCCAACCACACTGTGTCCCCCCCCCCCCCCCCCACCTCTATACATTTCAGTGTTCTACCACCCCTCTCTACACCCTCTTCTGCCTTCCACCAAACTTAACCCAGTTTACACCCTCCCATATTCTGCCCTTTTCTATAACACCCCGCCCACCCCCCCCCAAAAGAGTAAAAATCTGGGGGGACCTGGTATTTAAAAACATTGCATTGTGAAGTGTCATTGCAGAGTGCCCCCACAGCAGACACCATACATAGCACTTGTGGAGGGGCCCCATCTATACTCACATGTATCGGAGCTCAGGAAGGCGCCCTTCGGAGTGTCTGGGATACCGGCCCAAACTTTATTGGATTTGGGGTAACCTGGATCAACCGAGCGGCTGTCCTCATTGAAGCGCCAGTAGCTGGACAGAGAGTATGCTGGATTAGAGAGAGCTGGACAAAGCACAACAGGATCTAAAGGGTGGGGGGGGGGGGGCAGGGACCATAGAGAAAGGGAGCAAATAAGCAAATAGGGACTGGGAGACGGAAAGGGGAGCGAGCAGTGACCAAAAAGGGGGAGCAGGTGCCAGAGATGAGCGAGAGGGGCAGGAGAGGGAGCGAGCAGAGAGGAGGGGGAGCGAGCAGAGAGGGGCAGGAGGGGGAGCGAGCAGGGACCAAAAAGGGGGAGCAGGTGCCAGAGATGAGCAGGAGAGGGAGCGAGCAGAGAGGGGCAGGAGGGGGAGCGAGCAGGGACCAAAAAGGGGGAGCAGGTGCCAGAGATGAGCGAGAGGGGCAGGAGAGGGAGCGAGCAGGGAGCCAGAAGGGGGAGCAAGCAATGGGCGGGAGGGGGAGCAAGCAGGGAGCCAGGAGCGGGGAAGGCAGCGAGTAGGGGCTGGAGAGGGGAGCAATTTGATACTAGAAGCTGGGACCAGAGAAGAAAAGCAAAGAGGGACCAGAAAGGGGGAGGGGAGCAAGCGTGGACTAGAGAAGGGGAGCAAGCAGGGACCAGTTTGGGGCAAAAGGGGAGCAGAGACCAGAGAGGTGTGGGACAGGGAGCAGGGATCAGAGAGGGGCGGAAGGAGGAGCAGGAACAGGGGGGTGGGGAGCTACCATAGGGACCAGAGGCTGGTAGAGCTAGCACAGAAAGGAGAATGCAGGGCGGCATGTTGGCAAAGTGGTTAGATATACAGCCTTGCAGCACTGGGGTCCTCTATTCATTTCCCACCAGAACTCTATTTCTTCCCACATAGTCGAGTCATATATGAGTAGTCTTTGTACATCGCTGCAGAATGTGTTGGCGATACACAATAAAATGTATAAAGGTGAGTGACGGCAGTCATGGAATATATAACTCTATAGGATTCCATACGATTTCCTGTCAACTTGTGACCCCGGGAATAATCAGTGGGGGAGGGGAGACCTTCCTGTCCTTTACTCGGCCTCCTCTATTCTTAAACTTTTCCTGTTTTCAGACTCATTTATCTAAACATCCCGCTGTATCTGCCTGTGTCCGTCACTGAGCCGTCCCCCCGTCCCCCGGGAACCGCTCATCCAAAACCCTGAAATTCTGCGCGTCAGCACAGCTCCTTTGAGCCCCAACAAAGCCACGTGTCAGCCGGCTGTTATAGCAATATGTGCCAGATGGTAGCCTAATAACACATCATATTCAGAGAATATCAGCGTTGAGGCATCCTGTATGTACAGTGTGAACAGTCCTGTCATGGGGGGGGGGTCTCAGTTACAACTGGACTCTTACCTGTCGCCACGAAAGAAGTAGGTGTGTCCGGTTGGTTCCCACCAAATCGCTGTGTCGATCCTGTCATAGGGAATCCCATATCCTAAGCTAGTTAGAGGCTGGGGGTATCCGCTCTCCAGATGGGCCTCCCGGAATACCCAAAATTTGTCACCTGGAAATCAAAAATGGCAGAAATCAATCACACGGCAAGTGTCAAAAAAATAATAGGGGGTGGAGCAGCTAGATCTAGCACCCAGGGCAAGGATGTGGAACTCCCCCCCTTTCCCCCCCACTGTTCATGCATGCTGTAGAATGGATTTTACTGCCCTGTGTCATTTCTCTGCCCCCTTGCTCCAATGTTCTTCCTGCCCACCCCTTGTTCCAGCCCTATCAGAATATATTTTTATTAAGGGCTTTGATAAGTGACAAATCAGTAACCAATTAAACAGCAAAAACAAAGCAGATCTGATGGCGCAACTTTTCATATGGTGCCATTAACGGGGATGGACTGTATAAACCACTAGCATCCCACTAAACCCGTCATCGTCATGTCAGAGGTCACAGAAATATATGGAGACCTCCTCATAATAGGCAGCGTCCAAGGGTCAGAAGCATTTAGAGGTCAGCGGCATCTTGAGGTCAGCAGAATCCAGGGGTCAGAAGACAGCGGCATCCCGAGTTCAGTAGGGTCCTAAAGGTAGCAGCATCCTGGGGTCAGAGGTTAGCAGCATCCTGGGGTCTGTAGTGTCCTGAGGTCAGCAGAATTCAGGGGTCGGAGGTCAGCACATCTGGGGTCAATAGCATTCAGGGGTAAGAGGTCTGCAACATTTGGGGTCGGTAGCATTCAGGGGTCGAAGGTCAGCAGCACAAGCATCCTTGGATCAAATGTTATCAGCATCCAGAGGTCAGAAGCATCCTGTTTTTAGGTGGACGGCAGGACTCACCTTTAAAGAAAACAAATTTTCCATCGTGTCTCTCATAGGCAGCGCTGATGTTACCCGGCAGTCCCCTCCAGAAGTGCCCGATTGGCATGGGGTAGTTATCCAAGACGCGGTTGTGTCGTACCCTCCAGAACCAGGTGCCCTGCCGATGGAAACCAAGATGTGATGAGCCGCAAACGGCGACCCAGAGCTATAACACTAATCAAGTGACAACTGGAGGGAAGAAAACCATCTGTCATCTTGAGCAACCAACCAGAAGTCTACTTCTACTGTCCAACTCTCAGGAAAGATGATGGCTAGAATGCCGTTATGGAAGACAGACAGAGAAGGTCAGAAATTTAAGCAATGGGCTTAGCGCTCACCTTGAACACAAACATCTCTCCGCGCAGGACCGTCACCGAATCGAAGTTGCCCTGGCAGATGTCGGGTCCATATCGCTCTGGGGGGGACGGGGTTCCTGGTCTATCTGGTCGGCCCCTTGGAGGCGGTTTTGGTGGCTTCTGGTCGGGGTTCCTTGGGGTGGTGACGGGAGAAAAGGTGCTGGCCACCTCATCGTCGGCACTCCCTAAAAACAAAAATTTCCAGTTACTTTCAGACAGTAAGAGTTCAGAAACATGGAGTGCCAACAGAGGGTGCGCAATAGAATCGTCATGGCATAATTCACCTATAACTATGGGGCTCATGCTGCGCCGCAACCCATAACAACCAAAGAATCTCTAAGGTGCTGGTAGGCAAATGGTGGGTCCACTGGGTTGCTATGGGTTACTGCAAGAAAGCAAATTCTAAACAAAATTCTATTTTTTTTGAGGGTGTGGGAGGGGAAAGCAGGGCAGAAGACTCAGCCAATCAAGTCTTACCATAGAGCTGCTGAATTCCTCGTCTGTCGTCATCGGGCAGCTGGAAGTTTTCAGTGTCCATCCACTGGTAGAAGGGAGCCATGATGGCACTAGGGTTATTGGAGTGCTCCAGGCCCAGCGAGTGTCCGAGCTCATGAACGGCCACCAGGAAAAGGTGGTTCCCTGTCAGGGACGACATTGGCTATTATAATACATAGCATGAGGGAGGCAGCAAAATCCAAAATATTACATCCTGCCGATAGCCAATCAGAGCAGGTCCTTTACTCCACCAAGTCTCAGAGATAGCCCCACCCACTGACCCCAGGACAGCCCCACCCAATGATCCCCGACATAGCTCCACCCACTGCCCCCAGGACAGCCCCATCCACTGGTGCCCCTATCATAGCTCTACCCACCATTTCCAGAATAGGCCCACCCACTGCGACATTGGAGTTGGATGCTGTCTAAATGTGATCCTGTTAGGCATGACTGGTCCTCTTCTCCCCATCATCCTTTACACTGGAAATCTGTACATGCCACCCCTTAAAATGTTCGCACAGCGATACAGTATATGTTGCCACTCTATAGATAAAAGATAAATAGATTTCCTCACCCATTACGTCTGCATTGTTCACTGTCCATGGTTCTTCAGAGTCAAAATGGGCGTCACCGCCCATCCCTGGACCTGGAAAGTAGGCGTGTGCCAGGAAGCCACCAGGGCCATCAAAGGGGGAGCTGTCGCCATGGAAGCCAGAAGCAAAAAGGATGATAATGTCAGCATTGGCCTGGTTCTGTCGCAGGGACTCAAAGGGAATTTCCCTGAAGGATAGGGGGGTAGCACTGGACCACACAGCGAAGGCCTTCCGTATCGAGTCCACAGAGTTGTACACTCCCAGCTTGTCCGAGTAATTCTGGATGCTGCGGAATGAGAAATAAAGACAAACTATTGGAAACTATACATATTGGTGGGCTCCAACACTATGAACACAGGAGGGGGGAATAAACCAGGAAACCAGCTCATCTTCAGCCAACATCACTGCCTGGAGAGAAGGACAAACAGAGGGGACTGGAGGAAGGGAGATGGCCTAAGGGGACGGGGAGGTAATTTCTCTGGCGAGTTGCTGGTGAAAAGACTTGGCAGTTCCGCACACAAATTATGGTGGAAGTCTGCCTGAGTGGTGGGTCCCCCCTATAAATCTCCAGTGAGTTGTGGTTCTCTATATAAGCTGCATTCACCAAACTCCCCTCTGCTGGTGGATGGGGGAACGGTGGAAGTGGCGAGGACCAACACTATGGGGGGGGGGGGTTTACTAAAACTGAAGTGCTTACAATCTGGTGCAGCTGTGTGTGGTAGCCAATCAGCTTCCAACGTCAGCGTGTTCAATTAAAGTGGTTGTAAACCCTTACAGACCACTGTAACCTACAGGTAAGCCTAGATTAAGGCTTACCTGTAGGTGCAACAAATATCTCCAAAACCTACACAGGCGCACTGAGTGTTCTGCTTCTAACGGCGATCATCCCGTTAGTGGCGGCGCATGCGCAGGAGTGACGTCATCGCGGCTCCGGCCAGTCACATCGCCGGAGCTGCGTTATGCGGAAGAGACTCCTGAAGAGATGGTGCCGACGGAGGAGGGCAACTAGCACCGCTGGGGGGGGCTTCGATCTGAGGCAAGTACTTCATAATGTGCCAGTATGCTATGCATACTAGCTTATTATGCCTTTGTCTTGCAGGGTGCTTTGAAAAAATTAAATAAAAAAAAGAAAAAGTAGAGTTTACTTCCTCATGAGCTCTGGCAATAAAACCTGGAAGCCGATTGAGTTCTATGCAGAGCTGCACCAGATTTTGCACTCTCCAGTTTTTTTTTTTTGTAAATTCTTTATTTAGAAAGGAGGGACATACAGAAATACAGAGACATCTGAATCACAATACAGCAAGCAATGCATTCCTCAACTGTCAAACATGCATGAAACAACATATAGTAGGACTAAGCTAACCGAGGGAGCTCACATCGCCTTGCGAAAGAGCGGGAACCTTCTGTACTCCGCATGGCCCGTTTTGCGGCCTCAGCCTTTTTTCATTAAAGAGAAAAATAGAGAAAATGAGTGCGAGTCCGGTAGCAAACCGGCTCACACCCACTAACCCAGCAGTGAGAAGAGAGTTCAGAGTGGAGAACAAAAGTAAGGCTGGGTTCACACTACGGTTTTCCCGTCCGTCAGCCGCATACGATTTCAGTATTGAAAACGTACGGGCCCGGACGGGAAAACGTAGAGATAGACAATGCATTGCAAATCGTATGCACTCGGATGCATCCGGGTGCGTACGATTTGCTGGCAAAACGTTTTTTAAAAGTACGCAAAACCGTGTTCAACCACGGTTTTGCGGTCGTTTTTAAAACAGTATGGCAACCGCATACGTTTTCCTTTAACATTAATGTTAATGGAAAACGCACATATGTGCGGTGCCATACGTTCCCGTCCGTTTCAGCCGCATACGTTTTTTCATATAAATCGTATGCGGCTGACGGACGGGAAAACCGTAGTGTGAACCCAGCCTTAGAAGGAGAAAAGAGGAAGAGAGAGGAAAGAGAGGGAGAGAGGGGAGGAAGAGAAAAAAAAAAAAAAAAGGGAAGGGGAAGCCAAAAGGATCGTCATTGTGAAACTTCCCCAATTATGGCATGGCGGCATGATGTGATCCTCCATAGAGAAAAGGAGAGCAGTGACCATCCTCACATCCTCTTAAATCCATCTGTCTGTATTACAGAATATCTCCCTTCATGTACTAATAACTCCATCCTGTAATGATTGCCCCAATGGTCTCCCTCTCATCCTAAGAGGATCTCCCAGAGAGTCTGCCCCTCATCCTATAATGATCTCACAAAGAGTAGAGGGTCTCCCTCCCTCATCCTATAATGATCACTTGGAAGATCTTCCCTCATCCTATGACTATTTGGTTTTCCGCTCCATCCTGTAATGATCACCCTGGTAGTCTCCCCCCCATCCCGTGCCAATCTCCTAAAGCAGGGGTGCCAAACCAGTGGCCCCCGAAGCCCTCTTATGTGGCCCGCGACCACCTGCTCTGGAATGGCAGGTTGGCAAGCCCATAATGCAGGTTGGCGACCTGCCATCCCAGAGCATCAGTGTTATGAATGAAGCCGGCGGTATCGGCTTTTCAGAAAGTGCACCACACCTGCAGGATATAATAGACGTCTATGGCAAAGTGCAGCTAACCGGCGGGAAAACCACAAGTACACTGTGCCGCACCCACGGTGTGGATAGACCGCCGACCATCAGTGTAAAAGCAGCCTTAGGCCCCTTTCACATGATCGGTCCGACCCAAATCAGACCCACCATTCACCTCTATGGAGTGGCAGATGTAAATAGACTTGTCCATTTACACCTGCCTACCTTCAATTCGATCTGCGAAATTATACAGAATTGTAGAAACTCTCATCTTACACACATCACAAGCAGAGTAAGAACTGAACCATGATGTTGGGTTGCAGGCAAATAACAGACCCCCCCCCCCCCTCCCCACTCTGAAGGAAGAGCCGTTACCCTAAAAATTGTGTTTATATCACCAGAAAAAATGAATCACTTATATATGATGTCATCAGGATCCAGCTATTACACGGGCTCGCTGCACACCAAAGCTGACCACACCCACCTGTACGTCAGCTGCTGTTGGCTCCACTTGCGCCCTGTGTGAGCGTACCGTTTCCGACGCATGTTCGATTTGGTTTTACTGCCGTATTGATCTGGGACACCACAGCGTGGCCTCTGCATCCACCTGTCATTGAGAAAGTCAGTTAGTGGGATGAAGGAGCACTGCATACTGGAGGAGAAGCTTGGAAATGCCCACCCGAGAAGCCCTGGTCATCTAAGTGGCTCTTACTCTGTTGTGGCTTTGTCTAGTTCCCCTGTGACTGGAATCCCATAAAACTGCTGCATCTGTGTGACAGCGGAGGAAAGAATCTGTGCAGAGCGCAGGGTGGACATCTGACGGCTGGTCTGAGGGAGATAGCCATAGAGGCGGAGCCAGGCCTGCAAGAGAAACCAACATTACGATGATCTGGACCCAAATTCCCACCACTGGGAAGTGCTTTGGGCACCATTGGTCTGAAACCAGCCACCTAACATCATCCAATCATCAGCTGAGATCACAGACGACTTTATGGAGTCTCTGATTAGGAAACCTCAATTTATCGTCATTATTGCAATTACAGTCTGAATTATCCAATTTACAAATGCATTGATTTCCTAAAATACAGTGTGGAGGGTGGGAAAATGGTCTGAGGAGACTAGCAGGCAGCATGCACGAGGTGAACAGTGGGGTGCATCACTAATAGGGTACCCCGCTGAAGGTGGAGGTCCCAATTCCTGTGGTCTTCAAACTGCAGCCTGGGGGGCCTGATGCAGCCACTGACACCAACAATGGGGCACAATTCCTCCCACTGACACCAACAATGGGGCACAATTCCTCCCACTGACGTCAGCAACTCTTCCCCTTCAAATAGCCACAGTCCGGGCCCCCTAAAGTTAAAGTGTAAGTAAACCCACCTATCATTTTCAGGCAAGGAAGCTGCCATCTTGGCCTATGTTTAATTTTCAACTGCCATGATGCTGCACATGTGATCAGTTATGACACCAGCCATTGGATGGTTTGACAGTTTGGTTGAGAGCACAACCAATGTGACAATTAGCAATCCCGGCATGCTTTTTGAAACTGTTAAATTGATGGGTTTACTTCCACTTTAAGAAAAGATAAAATGGCCCTTTGTTTGGACACCCCTGCTTTATAAAGATCTTTATATCATTAGAGGGGTCACCAGCAGGAGGAAGGAGGTTCCGATTCCTCTAGATCAGTGGTCTTCAAATTGCAGCTTGGGGGCCCAATGCGGCCACCGACACCAACGATGGGGCACAATTCCTCCCACTGACACCAACAATTGGGCATTGTTTATTCCCCACTGACGTCAGCAACTCTTCCCTTTCAAATGGCCACAGTCCGGGCCCCCTAAAAATAGGACAATAAAATGGCCACCCCTGCTTACCAGACGCAGTTCCGTGTGCATTTTTTTCTGCACTAAAAATGCATGCACAGTGTTTTCCATGTATTCCAATTAGGGTTGTCCCGATACCGATATCGGGACCGATACTGAGCATTTGCGGGAGTACTTGTACTCCCGCAAATGCCCCCGATGCCAGATCCGATACTACCCCCCCCGCAATGCCGACACATACCGCAACGCCGCCGCCTAGTTATTCAGCGTGCGGGGAACATTACAGCTTTCATTTGAATAGCGGTCTGTTCCCCGCCGCGCATAGACACTCCCCCTTGCTCGGGATTGGACGGGTGATCTGTCTATCAAAGTGCAGATCACCCGTCCAATCCCGAGTAAGGGGGAGTGTCTATATGCAGCGCGGCGGGGAACACAAAGCTATTTAAATGAAAGCTGTAATGTTCCCCGCACGCTGATTAACTAGGCGGCGGCGGTATGGGGAGACATGGCTGCATCTGTAGGGGGACATGGCTGCATCTGTGGGGGGGAGACATGGCTGCATCTGTAGGGGGACATGGCTGCATCTGTGGGGGGGACATGGCTGCATCTGTGGGGGGGACATGGCTGCATCTGTGTGGGGGGGGACATGGCTGCATCTGTGGGGGGGGGGGGGGACATGGCTGCATCTGTGGGGGGGGGGGGGCATGGCTGCATCTGTGGGGGGGGGGGGGACATGGCTGCATCTGTGGGGGGGGGGGACATGGCTGCATCTGTGGGGGGGGGGGACATGGCTGCATCTGTGGGGGGGGGACATGGCTGCATCTGTGGGGGGGGACATGGCTGCATCTGTGGGGGGGGGGGACATGGCTGCATCTGTGGGGGGGGGGACATGGCTGCATCTGTGGGGGGGGGACATGGCTGCATCTGTGGGGGGGGGGACATGGCTGCATCTGTGGGGGGGGGGCATGGCTGCATCTGTGGGGGGGGGGGCATGGCTGCATCTGTGGGGGGGGGGGACATGGCTGCATCTGTGGGGGGGGGGACATGGCTGCATCTGTGGGGGGGGGGGACATGGCTGCATCTGTGGGGGGGGGGGGACATGGCTGCATCTGTGGGGGGGGGGGGGACATGGCTGCATCTGTGGGGGGGGGGGGGGACATGGCTGCATCTGTGGGGGGGGGACATGGCTGCATCTGTGGGGGGGGGGACATGGCTGCATCTGTGGGGGGGGGGACATGGCTGCATCTGTGGGGGGGGGACATGGCTGCATCTGTGGGGGGGGGGACATGGCTGCATCTGTGGGGGGGGGACATGGCTGCATCTGTGGGGGGGGGGACATGGCTGCATCTGGGGGGGGGGGGGACAGGGCTGCATCTGTGGGGGGGGGGGACATGGCTGCATCTGTGGGGGGGGGGGGACATTGCTGCATCTGTGGGGGGGGGACATTGCTGCATCTGTGGGGGGGGGACATGGCTGCATCTGTGGGGGGGGGGGACATGGCTGCATCTGTGGGGGGGGGGGGGACATGGCTGCATCTGTGGGGGGGACATTTAAAAAAAAGTATCAGTATTGGGTATCGGCGAGTACTTAAAAAAAAGTGGTATCGGGACAACCCTAATTCCAATGGCTCTAGTTCACACCATGCAGTCAGTTTCCGGTGCAGAAACTGACTGCATGGTGTGAACTAGAGCCATTGGAATACATGAAAAACACAGCGCATGCATTTTGTGCAGAAAAGAAAAAAAAAAGCACACGGAACTGCATCTGGTGTGAACTGTCCCTTATAGATATTTAAATCTTTAAAGGGGTCGCCAGCAGGAGGAAGGAGGTTCTGAATCCTCTATATAGGTCTTTATATTACTAAAGGGATCGCCAGCAGGAGGAAGGAGGTCTCGATTGCACTATACAGCGGAACCTTGGATTACGAGCATAATCCGTTCCAGGAGAATGCTCGTAATCCAAAGTACTCGCATATCAAAGCGAGTTACCCCACTGAAGTCAATGGAAACTAAAAAAATTTGTTCCGCATTGACTTCAATGGCATGCAATAACGCACGGGGGGCACCAGAGAGCCTCGTAAACACTCAGGAAGGCCTGAGGACACCTCGGCTGAACTCGCAAAACCTTGGGAATGGAGTATTTCTGAGATTTTCCAAACAGCTCAAAACGGCGCTGATCGACTCCAATCGGCGCCGTTTGGCTCTGCTCGACTCCGGTGCCCCCCCACCTCAGGCCAAATGCTGTATCGCACACCACTTTGGCTTGAATCCTGCTCGTTTTGCGAGAAAACATTCGTAAACAGAGTCAGGATTTTTAAAAATACAGTGCTCGTCTTGCGAAATGCTCGTTAACCGCGTTACTCGCAATCCGAGGTTCCACTGTATAGATCTTTATTCACTAAAGGGATCCCCAGCAAGAGGAAGGACGTCCCGATTCCTCTACAGTAAAACCTTGGTTTGAGAGTAACTTGGTTAGAGAGCGTTTTGCAAGACAAGCAAAATGTTATAATAAATCTTGCCTTGATATACAAGCGATGTCTTGATATAAGAGTAGCGTCATGTCACAGCTGAGTATAAAAGAGAAGAGAGGAGCCTCTAAGTGTAGCAATATGGTTACATTTAATGAAGATACAACATTTAGCAACTTATTGCTACACTTAGAGGCGCCTCTCTTCCCTTTTATATCCTGTAAAAAAAAATGTGCTTTGGATTACAAGCATGTTTCTAGAGTTTAGGTCCACATCTATTGATTGCAGTAAAAGTTCAGACCTCTGATCTGCAAAACAAGTTTGATGACAAATCATTAACCAGCCAAGGACACAGAAACCAGCGCTTGGACATATTAACCCTTCTGTTGTCAGATCAAAGTGATCAGAAAAGTTTTGGTGAATGTTGCCATTACGGCAATGGGGAGGCTCATGGTTGAGCTGGGGGCTCTCTACATAGGACCAGTCACCCCAGAAGAAACCTCACTATGGATGTTCTCTGGGCATTGGTGCCTGGCTCGGAAGTTCCTGCTGCCAGGGCAGGTTCCTTCGTCTGTTGGAAGACAGGTTCCCTCTCCCGACTGAGGATCCTGCTGCCAGGACAGGTTCCCTCTCCCGACTGAGGATCCTGCTGCCAGGACAGGTTCCCTCTCCCGACTGAGGATCCTGCTGCCAGGACAGGTTCCCTCTCCCGACTGAGGATCCTGCTGCCAGGACAGGTTCCCTCCCCCGACGGAGGATCCTGCTGCCAGGACAGGTTCCCTCGCCCGACGGAGGATCCTGCTGCCAGGACAGGTTCCCTCGCCCGACGGAGGATCCTGCTGCCAGGACAGGTTCCCTCGCCCGACGCAGGATCCTGCTGCCAGGACAGGTTCCCTCGCCCGACGCAGGATCCTGCTGCCAGGACAGGTTCCCTCTCCCGACGCAGGATCCTGCTGCCAGGACAGGTTCCCTCGCCGGACGGAAGATCCTGCTGCCAGGACAGGTTCCCTCGCCCGACGCAGGATCCTGCTGCCAGGACAGGTTCCCTCGCCCGACGCAGGATCCTGCTGCCAGGACAGGTTCCCTCGCCCGACGGAAGATCCTGCTGCCAGGACAGGTTCCCTCGCCCGACGGAGGATCTTGCTGCCAGGACAGGTTCCCTCGCCCGACGGAGGATCCTGCTGCCAGGACAGGTTCCCTAGCCCGACCGAGGATCCTGCTGCCAGGACAGGTTCCCTAGCCCGACCGAGGATCCTGCTGTCAGGACAGGTTCCCTCTCACGTCGGAGGATCCTGCTGCCAGGACAGGTTCCCTCGCCCCCGACCGAGCATCCTGCTGCCAGGACAGGTTCCCTCGCCCGACGGAGGATCCTGCTGCCAGGACAGGTTCCCTCGCCCCCGACCGAGCATCCTGCTGCCAGGACAGGTTCCCTCGCCCGACCGAGCATCCTGCTGCCAGGACAGGTTCCCTCGCCCGACCGAGCATTCTGCTGCCAGGACAGGTTCCCTCGCCCGACCGAGCATCCTGCTGCCAGGACAGGTTCCCTCGCCCGACCGAGCATCCTGCTGCCAGGACAGGTTCCCTCTCCCGTCGGAGGATCCTGCTGCCAGGACAGGTTCCCTCTCCCGTCGGAGGATCCTGCTGCCAGGACAGGTTCCCTCTCCCGTCGGAGGATCCAGCTGTCAGGACAGGTAATCTTCATCTGTAGTGCTGAATTTATAAAGCTTGTCTGAGCTGTGAGGAAAAAAAAAAGTGGGCGGAGAGCTGAAGTTACACTCTGCAGAGATCAGTGAGGAGAGCTCTGGGAGCTGATTGGAGGGAAGGGACACATCCTCCTCCACACAAGAACATTGCTGAGGCAGTGAATGAGCTGGAGGTCCCTCCCCTGTCACCATCTTTCTCTTGGTGTCAGGAAAACTTGTCAGAAGTGACTCATTCTGATAAAAGAGGAAGGAAGCAGCAGAAATGATACTTAGGCCCCTTTCACACAGGCTTTCCGTTCAGGCGGACCTGATTGGGCGCTCCATCGCCGACATCCGATCCGATCCGTGAAATCCAGACGGATGGAGACCCCATTTTCCATTAGTGGAGGATCGGTTGAAAACAGACAGGCGGATCCATTTTCAGCCAATCTCCATAGAGGAGAGCGGGGCTCCGACAGGTCCATCTCCGCACAGTGAGCAGAGACAAACCTGTCACCCGCCTGTTCCACGGATTGAGCGAAGCAGAGTCCGTATATGGAGAAACCCGTGTGAAAGGACACTTAGTGCTCTGGACTGAGACAAATACACACTACAGAGGGACGTGCTTTGTTCAGATTTCATGTCTGAGCTTTACAACCACTTTAAAGGATCTGCTGCATCTCAGCGTACCTTCAGAGGTCTAGGAGGACTTGCCTGGAGGGGTTATGGTCGGTGGTCATAAATTTATGACTGTTCAATCGATTTCATACTTATATTCATACACAGCAAGAAAGAAGGGGGAGTATATGAAGAGAGAAAATTATTGGGGTGCATAGTCATAGAAGAGGGTGAAGTAGGTCACCCTGAATGGGGTGACATTGAGGAATAGACACACGGGGGGGGGGGGGGTAAAGTAGGTGTGTGTGTGTGGGGGGGAAAGGAAATGGGGGTCATATATTGGGGTGACATGGAGGAGTAGTCACATGTGGGGGGGGGAGGAGTTTGAGGTAGGTGTGTGTTGGGGGGTAGGCAATAGGAGGCATATGTTGTGGTAAAGGTGACAACCCCATGGAGGTGAAGTTAGGATGCAGGGGTAACACCGTGAGGTAGGGGTGAAGTTAGGGGGATATAGAAAGGGGTGACACACCCGGGAGGTACGTGTGAAGTTAGGAGGACATAGAAAGGGGTGACACCGTGAGGTGGGGGTGAAGTTAGGGGGACACAGAAGGGTGACACACCCGGAGGTGGGGGGGGGGTGAAGTTAGGGGGACACAGAAAGGGGTGACACACCCAGGAGGTCGGGGGTGAAGTTAGAGGGGACATAGAAAGGGGTGACACACCCAGGAGGTCGGGGGTGAAGTTAGGGGGGACATAGAAAGGGGTGACACTGTGAGGTGGGGGTGAAGTTAGGGGGACACACCCGGAGGTGGGGGGGGGGGGTGTGAAGGTAGGGGGACATAGAAAGGGGTGACACACCCAGGAGGTGGGGGGTGAAGTTAGAGGGGACATAGAATGGTGTGACACCGTAAGGTGGGGAGGACATAGAAAGGGGTGACACACCCGGAGGTGGGGGGTGAAGTTAGGGGGGCACACACCCGGAGGTGAAGTTAGGGGGGGCACACCCGGAAGTGGGGGGTGAAGTTTGTGGGGAACACACCCGGAGGTGGTGGGGGGTGAAGTTAGGGGGGCACACACCCGGAGGTGGTGGGGGGTGAAGTTAGGGGGACACACCCGGAAGTGGGGGGTGAAGTTTGTGGGGAACACACCCGGAGATGGTGGGGGGTGAAGTTAGGGGGACACACCCGGAAGTGGGGGGTGAAGTTTGTGGGGAACACACCCGGAGATGGTGGGGGGTGAAGTTAGGGGGGGCACACCCGGAAGTGGGGGGGGAAGTTTGTGGGGAACACACCCGGAGGTGGTGGGGGGTGAAGTTAGGGGGGGCACACCCGGAAGTGGGGGGTGAAGTTTGTGGGGAACACACCCGGAGGTGGTGGGGGGTGAAGTTAGGGGGGCACACACCCGGAGGTGGTGGGGGGTGAAGTTAGGGGGACACACCCGGAAGTGGGGGGTGAAGTTTGTGGGGAACACACCCGGAGATGGTGGGGGGTGAAGTTAGGGGGACACACCCGGAAGTGGGGGGTGAAGTTTGGGGGGAACACACCCGGAGGTGGTGGGGGGTGAAGTTAGGGGGGCACACCCGGATGTGTACATACCTCAGCCTTGTCCTGGTCCCCTGTGGCCTCGCTCCCCCGGATACCCCCCAAGTACAGGGCGGTCAGGCTCCAGACCAGCAGGACTCCCCCACCCCCTCCGCGGGCCGCCATTCTCCGGCGTTTCTCCCTTTTGTTTTCCTCTCTCTGATTGTCAGACGCTCCCTGATCGCCCCGTCCGCGGACGGTTCTCCAGACCCCTCCCATACCCCGCCCACTCCGCGCCCGGGACCGGCACTGCCAGGGAGCGTCTGCCAACTTCCGACTCCGGACCGAGGTGAACAGGACCATCCACCACCCCGGACACCAGCACCTCCCTCCTGTCCCATGGGGGGGTCACAACTCCCCAGGGGGCCGAGCCCCAAATCCCACCATTAGGAGAGCCCACCCGGCACCGCCCACACCGTGACCATCCCTTCTCTGTAATGCCCAGTGCAGTGCAGACCATTCACACACACAAAGAGTTACTGGCAGCTATCCCGGGTACTAGAGTGTCAGCTCCTGGGTCTAGTATCTGCAGAGTGTGTGTATAGGGTGCCACCTGCTGGACAATCCGAGCTATACACCTCAAATCACTGCCTGATCCCTGGGGGACCTAGAGACAAGCGATCCCAGAGAGACCCCATAGACATCCAATCTGCATCTGATACCAGGAGGCTTCCTAGACGAGAGATCCACATCTGATCTCCAGAGGGTCCCATAGACGAGAGATCCGCGTCCGATCCCCGGAAGGTCCCATAGACGAGAGATCCGTGTCCGATCCCCAGAGGGTCCTATAGATGAGAGATCCAAATCCGATCCCCGGAGGGTCCCATAGATGAGAGATCCAAATCCGATCCCCAGAGATGAGATATCCACATCCGATCCCCAGAGGGTCCCATAGACGAGAGATCCACGTCCGATCCCCGGAGGGTCCCATAGACGAGAGATCCACATCCGATCCCCGGAGAGTCCCATAGACGAGAGAAATCCGCGTCCGATCCCCGGAGGGTCCCATAGACGAGAGATCCACGTCCGATCCCCGGAGGGTCCCATAGACGAGAGATCCACATCCGATCCCCGGAGGGTCCCATAGACGAGAGATCCACGTCCGATCCCCGGAGGGTCCCATAGACGAGAGATCCACATCCGATCCCCGGAGGGTCCCATAGACGAGAGATCCACGTCCGATCCCCGGAGGGTCCCATAGACGAGAGATCCACATCCGATCCCCGGAGAGTCCCATAGACGAGAGAAATCCGCGTCCGATCCCCGGAGGGCCCCATAGATGAGAGATCCGCGTCCGAACCCCGGAGGGTCCCATAGACGAGAGATCCACATCCGATCCCCGGAGGGTCCCATAGACGAGAGAAATCCGCGTCCGATCCCCGGAGGGTCCCATAGACGAGAGATCCACGTCCGATCCCCGGAGGGTCCCATAGACGAGAGATCCACATCCGATCCCCGGAGGGTCCCATAGACGAGAGATCCACGTCCGATCCCCGGAGGGTCCCATAGACGAGAGATCCACATCCGATCCCCGGAGGGTCCCATAGACGAGAGATCCACGTCCGATCCCCGGAGGGTCCCATAGACGAGAGATCCACATCCGATCCCCGGAGAGTCCCATAGACGAGAGAAATCCGCGTCCGATCCCCGGAGGGCCCCATAGATGAGAGATCCGCGTCCGAACCCCGGAGGGTCCCATAGACGAGAGATCCACGTCCGATCCCCGGAGGGTCCCATAGACGAGAGATCCGCATCCGATCCCCGGAGGGTCCCATAGACGAGAGATCCGCGTCCGATCCCCGGAGGGTCCCATAGACGAGAGATCCACATCCGATCCCCAGAGAGTCCCATAGACGAGAGATCCGCGTCCGATCCCCGGAGGGCCCCATAGACGAGAGATGAGGGTCCCATAGACGAGAGATCCGCGTCCGATCCCCGGAGGGTCCCATAGACGTGAGATCCGCGTCCGATCCCCAGAGGGTCCCATAGACGTGAGATCCGCGTCCGATCCCCAGAGGGTCCCATAGACGAGAGATCCGCGTCCGATCCCCAGAGGGCCCCATAGACGAGAGATGAGGGTCCCATAGACGAGAGATCCGCGTCCGATCCCCGGAGGGTCCCATAGACGTGAGATCCGCGTCCGATCCCCAGAGGGTCCCATAGACGTGAGATCCGCGTCCGATCCCTCATCCCTCCTGGGAGGAGGCCACATAGCTGAGCAATTCACATCAGATCCTGGGAGGGGGGGGGGGGGGCCCCATAGACAAGCGATCTGGATACGATTCTGGGAGGGGGCCCCATAGACAAGTGAGCTGCATGCGATCCTGGGAGGGGACACCATATAAAAAGTGATCCATATCCAAACCAGGGATGAGCCGAACACCCTCCCGTTCGGTTCGCACCAGAACCTTCGAACGGACCGATCGTTCGCGCAAACTTTAGAATCCCATTGAAGTCTATGGGACTCGAACGTTCGAAATCAAAAGTGCTCATTTTAAAGGCTAATATGCAAGTTATTGTCGTAAAACGGGTTTGGGGACCCGGCTTTTGCCCACGGGAACATGTATCAATGGGAAAAAAAAAATTCAGCTTTTAGCGCTCACACTTTGAATGACAATTGCGCGGTCATGCAACACCGTACCCAAATTACATTTTTATTATTTTTTCCCCACAAATAGAGCTTTGTTTGGTGGTATTTGATCACCTCTGCGATTTTTATTTATTGCGCTATAAACAAAAGAAGAGGGACAAGTTTGAAATAAAACACAATATTTTTTATTTTTAGCTATAATAAATATAAATTTTTTTTTTTAAAACAATTTATTTCCTCAGTTTAGGCCGATACGTATTCTTCTACATATTTTTTGGTAAAAAAATCGCAATAAGCGTTTATCGATTGGTTTGCGCAAAAGTTATAGCGTCTACAAAATATGGGATAGATTGATAGCATTTTTATTATTATTTTTACTAGTAATGGCGGCGATCGTCAATTTTTATCGTGACTGCCATATTGCGACGGACGCATCGGACACTTTTGACACATTTTTGGGACCATTCAAATTTATACAGCGATCCCTGCTATAAAAATGCATTGATTACTATATAATTGTGACTGGCAGGGAAGGGGGTTAACACTAGGGGGCGAGGAAGGGGTTAGTGTATTCCCTAATTAGTGATTCTTACTGTGGGGGGAGGGGAGTGACTGGGGGAGGTGACCGATGGTTGTCCCTATATACAAGGGACACACCATCGGTCCCCTCTCCCTGACAGGACGTGGATCTGTGTGTTTACACACACAGATCCACTTTCCTGCCCAGTTCCTGAGCAATCGCGGCCGCCGGGCACGTGCACCGGGTCCTCGGTGACGCGCCACGCGCCCCCTAGTGGTTTTTAAAGGCGCAACGTCATATGACATCCACCCAGGATAACAGAGTCTTCCTCCCGCCGTCTTATGACGGCGGGCGGATGACTAGTGGTTAAATATCGTACCTGTTGGGTGTCTATAGTATGCCTATGAAGTGGCACGTGTTTCCCGTGTTTAGAACTGTCCCTGCACAAAATGAGATTACTATAAGAACAAAGACATTTAAAACTGCCTGCGGCTTTAATGTAATGTCTGGTCCCTGCAAAATGGATGAAAATCATTGAGGAAAAATAGCATGGGTTTCCCCGCCCCCCTCCCCCAGGTCATTACAAGCCCCTTTGGCTCTATATACTTTGAACAGCAGTATATAGGCGGTGCAAACAAGACAGGGACTGTAGGTTTGTTGTTAAGTAGAATCTGTTTGTAATTTTGAACTGGTACTTTTTTTTAAAGTGTAGCTCCAGCCATAACATCTATTTTTAAACTTTTTGGAAAACATAGAGAAGGGTTATCACCCCTGTAACATTTGTTTTGCTGTCTGTGCATCTGTTCAGAAGATTGCAATTCACGTTCTATCCCAATGACAAATGATTTTTTTGAAAATTTGTTTTTTTTAGTGGAACAAGGATTGGTGATAAAGCATCAGTGGACAGGAGACACCTCTTACAGAAGAGAATTTCCTCTCACTTCCTGTTGTCTCCTTCCGTTTGCAAGTTGGATGTTTGAAAGTAGGGGCCTGCCGTATATACTCTGCAGAAATTTGGGCCCTAGGTGTTGGTGTTGCCACAACACTGTAAGTCCTCACAGTTAGTCTTGGTGGGCACAGGAATGGGCCCTGCTGAGAAATATTAGATCAAGAATTGTATCTACACGCCCCTGTTAAACAGGGAAGAGAAATAGGGCCTTAGGCACTGGTGCCACAACACTAACACCTCACAGATACTCTAGTTGGAGCGCAGGAATCAGCCCGCTGCAAAGCATTGCATCAAAAATTGTAATTACACGCCCCTGTTAACCACTTAAGGACCGCCTCCTATAAATATACGTCAGCAGAATGGCACGGCTAAGAAAATGCACGTACCGGCACGTCCTGCACATCTACCCAGCCGTGGGCGCGCACGACCCGGTCCGAAGCTCCAGGACCCGCGCACCCGATCGCCGCGGGGGTCCCGCCATCGGTCCCCGGAACTGAAGACCGGGGAGAGCCGCGTGTAAACACGGCTTCCCCGTGGCGGCTGCAACGATCGTGTCATCCCCTTTATAGGGAGACACAATCGATGACGTCACTCCTACAGCCACACCCCCCTACAGTTGTAAACACACACTAGGTAAAACATAACCCCTTCAGCGCCCCCTGTGGTTAACTCCCAAACTGCAACTGTCATTTCCACAATAAACAATGCATTTTAAATGCATTTTTTGCTGTGAAAATGACAATGGTCCCAAAAATGTGTCAAAAGTGTCCGCCATAATGTCGCAGTAACAAAAAAAATAAAAAATAAATAAAAAAAAAACAAAAATAAATAAAAAAAAACAAAAAATAAAAATCGCTGATCGCCGCCATTAGTAGTAAAAAAAAAAAAAAAAAAATGCAATAAAACTATCCCCTATTCTGTAAACGCTATAAATTTTGCGCAAACCAACCGATGAACTCTTATTGCGATTTTTTTTTACCAAAAATATGTAGAAGAATACGTATCGGTCTAAACTGAGGGAAAAAAAAACAATTTTTTTATATATTTTTGGGTGATATTTATTATAGCAAAAAGTAAAAAATATTGCATTTTTTTCAAAATTGTTGCTCTATTTTTGTTTATAGCGCAAAAAAAATAAAAACCGCAGAGGTGATCAAATACCACCAAAAGAAAGCTCTATTTGTGGGAAAAAAAGGACGCCAATTTTGTTTGGGAGCCACGTCGCACGACCGCGCAATTGTCTGTTAAAGCGACGCAGTGACGAATCGCAAAACCTGTCCGGGTCCTTTAGCTGCATTTTGGTCCGGGTCTTAAGTGGTTAAATAAACCGGAAGTGATGTGGTTGGAGTTTGATGGGTTGGAGATATTGTCAGAACACTGGGCCCGGGAATCATTTACCTTAGCACAATCACAGTAAGTAGATCCTGCTTGAGCACCCTCTAACTATAGCCACCTTGCAGCCTCCTTTAATGGAGCTGCAAACCTGTCTTTTAATTCATCTGTGGCTACGGTTTTCTCCCCCATAGGTCATATATAGTTAGTGAGAGAGAGAGTGTGTGTGTTTTGCAAGTCCCCCCCACAGTTGGTTTTTTTTGTGTCCTGTGCCTGCCAGGGTTATATGTAAGCAGCTCTGATTCCCCCCCTATATATTTTATTATTGTATGAAATGATGTTATTATTTTGGTTAATTATATTTTTATTGATCATTTGCCAATCAAATTATAGATATCCTCCTGACGAAGCGGCATTAGACCACGAAACTAGTTGAGATGTTATCTGTGATCAACTATCCTACTGTGATCTTCTCCTCTTGAGGACCATTGTTTTGGTGATACACAAGGATTGTTACCATGCTTTTATTCTGTGTTTGAGCATTTGTCACGTTTTATTATTTTTGTATTAACAACTTAAGCCCCGGACCATTTTGTAGCTAAAGGACCAGGCCACTTTTTGCAATTCGGCACTGCGTCGCTTTAACTGACAATTGCGCGGTCGTGCGACAGGGTTCCCTAACAAAATTGGCGTATTTTTTTCCCACAAATAGAGCTTTCTTTTGGTGGTATTTGATCACCTCTGCGGTTTTTATTTTTTGCACTATAAACAAAAAAAGAGCGACAATTAAAAAAAAAAAAAAAAATGCAATATTTTTTACTTTTTGCTATAATAAATATCCCCAAAAATATATATATATATAAAAAAAAAAATTTTTCTTTAGTTTAGGCCGATACGTATTCTACATATTTTTGGTAAGAATAAATAAATATATAAGCGTTTATTGATCGTTTGCGCAAAATTTATAGCGTCTACAAAATATGGGATAGTTTCATAGCATCTTTATTAATAAATATATATATATATATATATATATTTTTTTTTACTAGTAATGGCGATGACTGCGACATTATGGCGGACAAATGGGACACTTGACACATTTTTGGGACCATTGCCATTTTCACAGCGATCAGTGCTAAAAAAAAAAATGCACTGGTTACTGTGAAAATGACACTGGCAGTGAATGGGTTAACCACTAGGTGGCCCTGTAGGGGTTAAGTGTTCTGTAGGGGGCGTGGCTTGCTGTGACACGTCACTGATCGTGTTCCCAATGACAGGGAACACAATCAGTGAAGGTGTCAGCTAGGCAGACCGGGGAGATGTTGTGTTTACACCAACATCTCCCTGTTCTATGTTTCCGTGAGACGATCGCGGGTATGCCCGCGGCGACAGAGATCGCGGCGGGTCCGGGCACATCCGCAACAACCGCTTCTTAAAGGGGACGTACAGGTACGTCCTTTTGCCTGCCCGTGACATGCTGCAGACGTATATATCTGCGTGCGGCAAGCGGTTAACCACTTAACAACCGCCCTATAGACGAAATACGTCTACAAGGCGGTTGCTTAACTCTGGGAGGGCGTCAATGTACGTCCTCCCAGAATCGCGCTCCCGCGCGCCCTGTGGGGCGCGCACACGGGAGTCTCCGTGACCGCCGGGTCCTCCGGACCCGGCTGATCACGGATCACGGTAAATCGCCGCTGATAGCGGCGGTTTACCACGTGATCGCTCCGTCCAATGACGGAGCGATCACTAGTAAACAAACCGGCGTCATGTGATGACGCCGGTTCCTCCCTCTCCTCTCTGTACCGAACGGTACAGTGTGAGAGAGGAGAGGGGAGAGAGCGGAAGCAGCAGCAGCAGCTGCGGGCTGGATCTGTGACACATGCAGTCACAGATCCAGCCATCCATCCCTCCCTGTGCAATACTCTGCAATGCCCCAAAATACTCTGCAATGCCCCCATACTCTGCAATACCCCACAATACTCCGCAATACCCCACAATACTCCGCAATACCCTGCAACGTCATCTATGGGGATTTTTAAGTAGCGAAGTTTGGCGCCATTCCACGAGCGTGTGCAATTTTGAAGGGTGACATGTTGGGTATCTATTTACTCGGCGTAACTTCATCTTTCACATTTATGCAAAAGAATGAAGAAGAAATACTAAATTTGCCAAATTTTATAACAGAAACAAAGAAAAATTCTTTTTTTTTTACAGAATTTTCAGTCTTTTTTCTCTTATAGCGCAAAAAAAAAAAAACCCAACGGTGATTAAATACCACCAAAAGAAAGCTCTATTTGTGTGAAAAAAAGGACGAAAATTTCATTTGGGTACAGTGTTGTATGACTGAGTAATTGTCATTCAAATTGTGAGAGCACCGAAAGCTGAAAATTGGTCTGGTTATTAAGGGGGTTTACGTGCCTGGTGGTCAAGTGGTTAATAAACCTATAAAACATTTTTTTTCTTTTTTTTTACAGATTTGAATTTACTTTCGTTTATCTTGTACCAAGATAGTCCAACTGCCCCTGTTCTCCAAGGAGGCTTTGTTGGGGACCAAGCCCCCGACCCCTAGATTTCACAGACAGCAATAGAACCCGACAGGTGTTCTAATCCCTCTCCACTCTATCCAAAACAAGAAAAAGTGTTTTGCCTTTAGTTGTCTTTTAAGTCTGTGACTGGGAATGTCAGGGTGAGTCCTGATCTGCATACCGGTTCCAATTCAGACACAGCAAACACTGAAGCCAAGGATCAGCACAAGGCTGGCCTCACATATGCGAATTGGATGCAGTGAAAACCAATTCACATGACAGGCGATTGCGACTGGCTCTCAATGGAGGTAGTTCACACAGGTTCGGGGCGGCCGTGGAGCAGATTTCAAACCGGCTCTGTGCGTTTTTGGGTCCACTTCAGACCTGAACCCATGAACATAATGCACCGGACCCCAGGCACGAACCCGCACATATGGGAACCCGGCCTGACAGCCAGGTACTCAGCATTTTTAGAAGTTAAGTCATGATCGATTTCCCCTAGGGCGGGTATCATGGTACAGATTGCATGCCCAATGCCCTTTCCTGGAAAGAAATCGGCCCAGAACTGCAGCATCAGAAGCAGCCAGGCTCTGCACTGCACCTTGAGAACAGGTAGCAAAGCTCCCCAACACGACACCCTCATATACCAGAGGAGAGTACACTGGATGATTGTTATATTTGTCAGACAGTTTCATGTTTGTGTTCTTGTTTTGTCAAATAGAAAAAAAAAAAAAAAAGAACTTGGATGACTGAATCAGGACAGACATAAGAGCCCATTAAGGTATGGTTCATGTCTGCTAGCAGTAGGCCCCTCCCACAAGATGTCTGCCTGCAGTGTGTGACCGATACCCTTCAATGTCCATATCAGGCCATGTATAGGCGGTGTAGGAGAAGCTCCGATATCAGATCCCCACTAGATAATAATGAGCCTATTGATGGCTCCCATCGTCTGGGGAGTGCGATGGCAGCTGCAGCCGAGCCCTGACATCAGAGGAGACCGGATATCCAACACATAATCCATCCCAGACAGCTGCAGAAGTCCAAATGTCCGTTTAGGAGGAGACGGTTGATCGTTAGCTCTGCTGCCCAGACAGAGCCACGGTAGCTCATGGTTCTGCAGCAACAAAGGTGGTGAGCCCATGAATTGCTCTTTAGATTACTGAATCTCCTCCAGAGACATGGGGGGGCTATTCATTGCTCTGCCATTTACAGAATGTATTCCAGGGGCACAAGAATCAGCAGCTCATTGTTCTGCAGGTTACCAAATGTCCCTCAGGGGCACAGGAGGAGTTCGGGGGGCACTGCAGCTTATGAAATGCCCTCCAGGGATACAGGGTGGTCCAATCATTGCTCTGCACACTGCGGAGAGAGATTCTTCACTCATCCTACATCACCCAGAGAACATTTTCATTGTAAAGAATGTACCTTCATCAGGAATAAATCTGTTCATTTCACCTTGCAGAGTCCCAACACCCTAAAATCTGCCCCCAGCACAGGCAGGGAACAGCGTCTACACCCATCTAGAGCAGGAAGTCAAGGACAGGGATGGGGGGGATTACCACTGCAGACATGTTTTCAAGAGGTAATTCTAATCCTTAGATCAGTGTTTTTCAACTCCAGTCCTCAAGGCACACCAACAGGTCATGTTTTCAGGATTTCCGTTATTTTGAACAGGTGATGTGATCAGTTTCACTGCCTTAGTAATCACTACAGTCGTTTCATCTAAAGGAAATCCTGAAAACATGACCTGTTGGTGTGCCTTGAGGACTGGAGTTGAAAAACACTGCCTTAGATTATAACTTGGTGTGTAACGCACCAGGGACAAGCATGCACAGTTGTGCTCATAAGTTTACATACCCTGGCAGAATTGATTTCTTTGCCATTTTTCAGAGAACATGAACTATAACAAAAACTCACTCATGGTTAGCGTTTTGCCGAAGCCATTTATCATCAACTGCGTTTACTCTTTTTAAGTCATAATGGCAACAGAAACGACCCAAATGACCATGATCAAAAGTTTACATACCCCAGCTCTTAATACCGTGTATTGCCCCCTTTAACATCAATGACAGCTTGAAGCCTTTTGTGGATGAGGCTCTTTATCTTCTTAGATGGTAAAGCTGCACATTCCTCTTGACAAAAAGCCTCCAGTTCCTGAAATTTTTTGGGCTGTCTTGCATGAACGGCACGTCTGAGATCTCCCCAGAGTGGCTCAATGATATTAAGGTCAGGAGACTGAGATGGCCACTCCAGAACCTTCACTTTATTCTGCTGTAGCCAATGACAGATCGACTTGGCCTTGTGTTTTGGATCATTGTCATGTTGGAATGTCCAAGTACGTCCCATGCGCAGCTTATTGTCTGATGAATGCAAATGTTCCTCCAGTATTTTTTGATAACATACTGCATTCATCTTGCCATCAGTTTTGATGAAATTTCCTGTGCCTGCGTAGCTCACACATCCCCAAAACATCAGCGATCCACCTCCATGTTTCACAGTAGGGATGGTGGACCTTTCATTATAGGCCTTGTTGACTCCTCTCCAAATGTAGTGTTTATGGTTGTGGCCAAAAAGATCAATTTTGGTCTCATCACTCCAAATAACTTTGTGCCAGAATGTTTGAGGCTAGTCTCTGTGCTGTTTGGCGTATTGTAAGAGGGATACTTTGTGGCATTTGCATAGTAATGGATTTATTCTGGCGACTCGACCATGCAGTCCATCTTTCTTCAAGTGCCTCCTTATTGTGCATCTTGAAAAAGCCACACCACATGTTTTCAGAGAGTCCTGTGGTTCACCTGAAGTTATTTGTGGGTTTTTCTTTGGCATCCCAAACTATTTTCCTGGCAGTTGTGACTGAAATTTTAGTTGGTCTACCTGACCGTGGTTTGGATTCAACAGAACCCTCATTTTCCACTTCTTGATTAGGAGTTTAAAACACTGCTGATTGGCACTCAATTCCTTGGATATCTTTTTACATCCCTTTCCTATTTTATACAGTTCAACTACCTTTTCCTGCAGATCTTTTGACAATTCTTTGCTTTCCCTATGACTCAGAAGCATCAGTGCAGCACTGGATGAAAGATGCAAGGGTCTGTCAAGAGTCCAGAAACTCATTGACCTTTTATACACGCACAAATTACAAGCAAACAGATCACAGGTGAGGATGTTTACCTTTAACTAGTTACCGACCTCCCACCGTCGTTATACGTCGGCACTTTAAACATGGATATCTCGGTAACGGCAGCAGCTGCCGCCACAACCGAGATATTCATCTCTTCAGTGGGCGGTCCTGTCAACGATAACAGCGGATTTGCCGTTATCGGTGGCCCCCTCCCGCCGCTTACCATGGCGGCGATCGGGTGCGCTCGGCTACTGACTGGGGATGCAAGTGAGGGAAAAAATGTCCTTCACTCGTCCCCATAACTCTGCTGGGCGGAAGTGACGTCAAAATGTCAGTCCCGCCCAGCGTCTTAAAGAAACATTTTTTTTGTCATTTGAAAAAATGACAGTTTAAATTTTTATTTTTTTTTGCATTCAAGTCTAAATATGAGATCTGAGGTCTTTTTGACCCCAGATCTCATATTTAAGAGGACCTGTCATGCTTTTTTTCTATTACAAGGGATGTTTACATTCCTTGTAATAGGAATAAAAGCGATAATTTTTTTATTTTTTTTTATTTCAGTGTTAAAAATTGTAAAATAAATACGAAAACAACGAGCTCGCGCGCAGAAGCATACGCGAGTAGCGCCCGCATATGAAAACTGTGTTCAAACCACACAAGTGAGGTATCGCCGCGATAGAGCGAGAGCAATAATTCTAGCCCTAGACCTACTCTAACTCAAAAAATGCAACCTGTAGAATTTTTTAAACGTCGCCTATCGAGATTAAGGGTAAAAAAGTTTGACGCCATGCCACGAGCGGGCGCAATTTTTAAGCGTGACATGTTGGGTATCATTTTACTCGGCGTAACATTATCTTTCACAATATGTAAAAAAATTGGGCCAAATTTATTGTTGTCTTTTTTAATTTAAAAAAAAGTGAATTTTTTCCAAAAAAAAGTGCGCTTGTAAGACCGCTGCGCAAATACGGAGTGACAAAAAGTATTGCAATAACTGCCATTTTATTGTCTAGGGTGTTATATATATATATATATATATATATATATTATTCAAACCCCTTTGTGGCAACTTGTGTGCATGTTTTAGGCCAAAATCACCAGGGTATGTAAACTTTTGATCGGGGTCATTTGGGTAGTTTGTTGCCATTATGGATGTAAAAAGAGTAAACACAGCCGATTGATAATAAATGGCTTCAGCCAAACAAACCATGAGTGAAAGAAATGTTTGCGTTGTGATTTCTCTGCCATTTTACAGAGAATATGAATAACAGTCTGCCAGGGTCTGTAAACTTATGAGCACAACTGTATACTCTAGCTCAGGGTTTCTCAACTCCAGTCCTTGAGGCGCCCCAACAGGTCATGTTTTCAGGCTTTCCATTTTTTTGCACAGGTGATTTGATCAGTTTCACTGCCTTAATAATTACCACAGCCAATTCATCTCAGGGAAATCCTGAAAACATGACCTGTTGGGGCGCCTTGAGGACTGGAGTTGAGAAACACTGCTCTAGCAGACCACTGCACTGGCTGCATGCTTGGTCCCAACTACAGACCCACCAAGTTGTGAAGGAATCAATCGCCCCAGCAGGCCCAGGCCGCTCCTATAAGGAGACCGGAAAAACAGAACGCACTCCTGAGACTGGAGCACCACCGTGTCAGACCACACTATCCTAGAGAGACCTCACCCACCCTAAAGAGACATGGTAGGTCTAATGACTAGTGCACAAGATCCAGCGTCACCTCACAGCCAGGAGCTGCATCATTATAGAAAAAAAAAACCAAACACATTAAATCTAGATAAACATATTGTAGACTTGTGCATCTAGAACAGCCTCTCAACCTTGGAGGAACCCCTGCTAATTATAATTTACAGCCCACGGTACATTAGTGTGACGGTCAGTGTGAAGAACGTGCCATATTTTACTGGTCATTGAGAAGACTCTCTTCCCTTACAGATCGCTAAAAAGATCAACCGTGTCAGCTGTTACACATCTGAAAAAGCAGAAATTGCTCAAGGAACTCCTAGCAACTTCTGGAGGAACCCTAGTTGGGATGTTGGTGCTTCAAGACCAGGGTTTCTCAAATCATTACACACAATTAAAACAGATAGTGGGACTTTCAAGGTACCAAAAAACAAAACATTAACACAGCAATACAAATAAAATTCATGGAGTTTTATTACATAGAGAGAGGTTTGTTAAAAAGAAAAAAAAAAGCCAGCCACGTTTGACACTTTTGCATACTGGATCACTAAGAGCAAAAAACCTCCTGGCTCAAAGCCCACACCCCAACTTGTCTAACTTTAGATTCCTGAAGTGGACAGCTAGTCCAATAACCTCCACTGTAATCCTGACATTGCAGAATGCTGGTCTAAACCTCTGAAGTGGAGCACTAGTCCAAAAACCTATTTGTACTCCTGAGCAGTGAACCCCTGGTCCAAGCCTCTGTATTCCTGAAGTGTAGCCCTGCGCCAAGCCCTCTGTACTTGTGAAGTGAACCCCTGGGCCAAGACCTCTATACTCATGAAGTAGTGAACCCCTGGGCCAAGACCTCCATTTTAGTAAAGTAGTGAACCCCTGGGCCAAGACCTCTGTACTCGTGAAGTAGTGTGCCCCTGGGCCAAGACCTCTATACTCGTGAAGTAGTGAAAGTGGAGGTTCACCCTCAAAAAAAATTCTGACATCACATGGAGGAGTCGAGCCATCCTACCGACAGAATGCCGTTTTTTTTAATTTTTTTTTCTCAGCACATACCTCGTTAGCACGATTTTCACCCCCCGGCAATCCCGCGGGACTGGGCGTTTCCAAGCACTGCCTGTGATTGACAGGCTTCCGAACGGCGCATACTGCGCGTCACAGGTAGCCGACAGAACACGAACATCGGTGCGCAGGCGCCGTATCGACGTTCGGGTTTTTTCGGCAACCTGTGACGCGCAGTATGCGCCGTTCGGAAGCCTGTCAATCACAGGCAGTGCTTGGGAACGCCCAGTCCCGCGGGATTGCCCGGGGGTGAAAATCGTGATAACGAGGTATGTGTTGAGAAAAAAAAAAAAAAGGGTAGGATGGCTCGACTCCATGTGATGTCAGAATTTTTTTTGAGGGTGAACCTCCACTTGAACCCCTGGGCCAAGACCTCTATTTTAGTGAATTAGTGAACCCCTGGGCCAAGACCTCTGTACTCATGAAGAAGCGTGCCCCTGGGCCAAGACCTCTGTACTCATGAAGAAGCGTGCCCCTGGGCCAAGACCTCTGTACTCGTGAAGAAGCGTGCCCCTGGTCCAAGCCTCTGTACTCGTGAAGAAGCGTGCCCCTGGTCCAAGCCTCTGTACTCGTGAAGAAGCGTGCCCCTGGTCCAAGCCTCTGTACTCGTGAAGAAGCGTGCCCCTGGTCCAAGCCTCTGTACTCGTGAAGAAGCGTGCCCCTGGTCCATCACCTTCATACTGAAGTGCACTGCTCAGAAGGTTGTTAGTCCAGCAGCACACTTCAGGAGTCAACCTCCTCTGCACTCCCGTAAAGACTGCTGGCCTAACTTCTCTGTACATCTGAAGTGGACCACTGGTCTAAACATCTGTAACGGTTGGTTGACTGCTAGTCCAACAACCTCTGTATGCCTCAAGTAGACCATTAGTTTAACAACCTCCTTTGCTGGACCAGCTGTTTGCTTCAGGAGTATAACCTCCTGAAGCAGACGGCATGTCCTAAAGCTCCTATGTGCGGTTGAATACCATTATCTAAAACATCTAGATTAGAGGTTTCCTTCAAAGATGAGGATTATTTCTTTAAATACACCTATGATGTAAAGTATAATGCAGTGGGCTTTGAGCAAGTAGATATTTTGCACTTAGCGATTCAGTACGCAAAAGAATTTAAATAAAAATGGAAACGCAAAAAAATGTAAATAAAAATGAAAAAACACCCCACACGATCAAAACAAAAATATTTTATGTGTAACAGACAGATGATCATCTTCTTGATGTGTTGAAACATCCATCTTTTGATACCTTTAAAGTCCCACTAACAATTTAAAGGGCATCTTATTAAAAGGGGACGCCAGACAGGAGATGGCTGGCACGGCACTGCTCTCCCCCCGTGTCACATACACAACAGAAGAAAGGACAGATGGCCAGTGCTGCAGCTGAAGACTTTAATGTGTAACTACAGAATCCATACATACAAGTGAGAAGTGAAAGCCTACAAAATACAACACGGGACCAATACATTTACAAAACATCCAAAAAATCTTACAAAAACGGCCTCGTATTGGTCCAGGGATCTGTGTGTGTCTTTTATACAAAGTGAAGAGAGGGGCCGATCATGGCTCCTCTTCCTTCCGCTGAAGTCAAACTAAAAGCCTCAAAAATGTACAAGTCTCAGAAAATAGTGTTCAGGTCTCTTTACAAGCAAAAAAACGGCTCTACACATCTCACCACGACCAGCAACGCGGGAGAAGCAACCAAGTTTGTAAACAAAAACGGAGCAGCAGAAAGTTAAGGGGGGGGGCACCTTTAAATACAGTTTATGCCCCAGCTGGTGCCCGCCCCCTCACCCCAACCCAACCGGACCTCTCCTCGAGTTCATACACTGCCAAAGAATGCACCAATTTTCCACTCCTGGGCTGGGCTCATTTTATGACCACCTCCCCTCCCCCACTCAGTCTCACTCCACTGAAAAGACAAAGCCAAGACTAAAAGCTTTTGCTGTGTTTTTTTTAAGTTGCATTTCAGAAGAACGATATTTACAATAGATCAAGAAAAAAATATTATATATATTCACACTTTTGTTTGGCCAAAAGTCAATTTTTTGGGCAAAAAGGAAAAAAAAATATCCAAAATGTCAGCGCTCGTCTCGTCCTCTCTGAACCAGGAAGATATGTCAGGCAATGCCGGACAGAACGATCGGGGGGTCACCGGAGGGGTGACAATGCTGGGCGGAGGTTAAACAAACTCTTCACATTGCAGACACCGCTCCAGCCGGCTTGTGTGGCCAGCACTCTCTCAGTTCATGAGGGCAATGTGGGCACCTAGCTGGCACCGGAACCTTCCATCACCTGCTGAGCTTGCTTCTGTCCCATACAGCACTGAGCCACCGACTGGAACAACCTGCAAAAAGAAAGACAAAGGTGGTTACTGCCTGTGCCCTACAAAGCCCACAGGGGGTTGCCACCTGCACCACCACCCACGGCTACTGCCATCTACAAGACTTACTTCTCAATCTCCGGAGCGCAGTGCACAAATTCATGATTCCAGAATTTGAAAGCAGGATTTTTGATCAGCTCAATAAAGGTGATGAGAAGACCCCACGGATGTGGTCTGTTCACAATCAGTCGCTCCAACAGGACCCTATATGCCAGGAAAAAAAAAAAAAAAACACAGTTCTTAAAGACAAATCCCACAGCATGTTACAGGATATATACACCAAGTATCTTAAAAAATAAATAAAAAAAAATACCCGTCAAAGTCATTATATCTCCACATAATGTACATATCACCCCTTCCCCAGCAACGTCATACAACAGTTCTATATAAAGTCTCACCTAGTGATCTGCTCCTGGATGGCCTCAGTGTTGGCTTCCGCAAAGAGGTACAGCATGGTGCAGCTAAAGTAGTGAGTGTGGCTGTTGGGGTACCGCAGCTGGTTGGCGATGGCATTCAGGAAAAGGTAGCGCCCTGCACGGGAGAAAACATGTCAACTATTATATTTTAAGAACCCCCCCAATGCATATATACTGTGGCAGGGCAGCCCTCCTGTGCTAAATAATGTACATTTTGTGCAGTGGGACTGGGGCGCATGACGCCGTCGACCCCCTCACTCTGCGATTGGACACCGCAGAAGCCAATCAGCGGGTCCAGCGGCCTCAATGGCCACCGATTGTTCACAGGAGAGGCAGAACAGCAGTCTGTCTATGTAAACAAGGTAGACCACCGTTCTGTGAGGGAGGATGAAGATCTTGTGTTTCTGTTGAGCAGAAACACTGATCTGTCTTCCTCCAGTCACAGCATTCCCCCCAGTTAGAAGGTACTCCCTAGGGGCACACTTAATTGATCGCCAGTGTCATTAGTACACTTACAGTGCATATTATTTAGCACCCATCACTGTATTAGTGTTACTGGTCCCCAAAAAGCATCAGTTAGGTGTCCAATTTGTCTTCACCCAATTTCACAGTACCGCTAAAAATTACTGATCGCCAAGATTACTAAGAAAAAAAAAATAACAATTCAATAAAAATACCCCCTAGCCTGTAGATGCTATAACTTTTGCACAAAGCAATCAATATACGCTTATGTGGATTTTTTACCAAAATGTAGCAAATAAATATTGTCGAAACTGATGAAGAAATGTGATTTCCACCCCCCCCCCCTTCTTTCTGCTATAAAAAAATGAAATAAATAAAAAACCCAAAGGTGAACAAATGCCACCAAGAGAAACTTAAATTTGTGTGTGGGGGGTGGAATAAAACCACGCAATTGTCAGTTAAAGTAACGCTGTGCCATATCGCATAAGTGGACTGGTCAACATTGGGGGGGGGGGGGGGTGGGGTGTAAATCTTTTGTGGCTGAAGTGGTTAGGGAGCCTGCTCACCATCACGACGGGAGAAACGTTGTGAAGATAGATTACCTTCAGTGTCCAGGTCCACCGCCAGGTTCTGGAAGATGTCCATGTGGGCAGAGTGGGTGATGGTGCTCATGGATGGCGTGCTGCCTTTGTTGTGGATGTGTGCAATGGCCTGCGTGCCAACATAAAGGACCAATGCATTGATGAGCTGAATGCTGTAACGGTTTCCAGGCTCATTGGAGACCTGCAGAGGGAATGGAATATACACTTAAAACTGTAACCAACCCCTTTGCTTTATAATATCCACCCATAATGCCAGTCACTCCAAATATCCAGACATCCACATCCAATCCCTCCACACATACATCCCCCGTTCCTCCCAAATACTCATTCCCATCCCTCCAAAATACCCCCGTCTCTCCACACATACAGTGGTGTTCAAAATAGCAGTGTGTTTTTTTGTTTTTTTTAGGGAGCAACGCTCAAAATCCTTATAATTCTTTATTTCCATACATGCACAGGGAACATTGCAGTCTATGCCAAATCAAAACATGAGTAGCTCTTAGGAGGTGGTCTGCCAGCGAGTGATGGTTGGGAGCGAACTTCCCCCAGTGAATTCAGCCCAACTCGGCAGAAAGGTGGCGGTGGGCCCCAAGGTCATTTTCCAGATAAACTTGTGAGGATAGGTAAAAGGAGCGCCCAGTATCAATTTAGAAGTAAATAGAAAGTGAATGGTCGTTTTTATTGAAGATAGAGCATGACAAAACCAACACGTTTCAGGGCAACACAGACTCAAAATAACCCCCCACCTCCCTTCAGGGCTGCTGCTCCATGCTATGACGGATGGGAATTTGCCCAACATGGTGTGTCTGACACTGGGACGATTCCAGTATTCTCCGACGGTGCAGCATGGAGTGTTAGTTGGCGTCACTAAAGTTTGAATTAGCCTTTAACTAACCACGCCAATTCAAACTCCAGTGGCACCAACAACCCCTCCATGCTGCACCACCGGGGAACACTACAATCGTCCTGATCCCAGTGTCACACAAGCCCCTGATTAAATACTTGGAGCTTCTTTTAAATGAAAAAAAAAAAAAATTGTAAGGACTTTACAGAAAATGAAGAAAAAGGTTTAGGACCTTGATAATTAGTTGGTCTGCATACAGGAAATACACTGCCGCACACATACAGCTCAGTACACCATCCATGTTAGCAAGTGCCTGAGAACTCGAGGAGCAATGCCTCATGAGACATATAGCCCTGGGCAGCAGAAGGAAGAGTTTTTTTTTCCACCTTGCTACAAGGGGACTCTGAAGGCAGGAGGAGCCAGAAGCTCCATATGGGGCTCTGATGAAGAGGGTTTTCCCTTGAAATGCGTCAGCTTTCTGGACATTGCCTGGTCTTCCCACACTATTGGTAGACTACAGCAGACCTGAAGGCGCTAGTTCTCACTTGCTATGATATGCATATAAATGCACTGCGTTTGTAAGTAGAACACTTTTTATTCTTAAAGGAGTTGTAAAGGAAAAAAAAGGTTTGCCTAAAACTAATGTCTGCAAGGTAGACAGACAGAAAAGTGTAATGATTCTGTTAAAAAAAACGAGAGAAAAAAAACTATTAAATTCCTTCATCTATATCACCTCCGGCGTTCTAGTTTCTGTTCTCTCATTCACTTCCTGATTGGCGGCGCTCGTTCATGAAAGAACTACATTTCCCAGTATGCATTGCAGCACGCCCAGTAATTCACACCTCCTTGAAGTCTAACACGTAGAGAGCGTCCTTCCGCACAGATGTAGTTCCCAGGAGGGGGCGAGCACGTCACTGACCACCGCAGTAAAGCCTCCCCTCACTGTGGTCAGTAAAAATCAGACAAGCAGGAAGTGAACAGAGAAGAAATAGAGCGACTTCTGAGCAAAAACGAACAATGAAGTGAAGAAAAAAAAAAAGAGGAATGTCTGCAGGTAAAAAGGATGCCTATTATGAAAATTATTCCTTTACAACCCCTTTAAATAAAATGTATGTTGGCAATGCGCTAGGTCAGTGCGCCATTTCTTCTTGTTTTTTGCAACTTGCATCAAGCTACCTGCTTATGACAAGGGAGTTCTGTCATCCAAAATAATTTACATCCCTGTCTGAAAATCTGCAAAACAGTTTTAGGTCTTCACATTATTTTTCTTCCTTTAATATTTTTATTTAGATTGCCGAGTCTGATATGTACCAGAGCCTACCTCCAATGCTATATACATCTCTGTCAGTTAAGACTCAGAGTAGATTAGATATTTTGTCCCAACCATATAGCTGGATATAAAAAAAAAAAAATACAATATATATATATATATTCAAAAATAAAAAAATAGTATTTTTTTTAAACCTTACATATTAACTTAAACTGGTTGTTAACCCACTATAAGACGATCATGCCACCCTCTGTTATATAAATGCTATGTGCCCCTGTGTCGTATATAAAAAGAATACATAAATAAAAAAGCCCATTATACCGTATATCATAGCAGCTCCCAATGCTCACGTGACTCCTCGGCACTTTCCGGCTGACAGCTATAGTGGGCGGGGCCGAGCTCTGCCGCTGACGTCAGCTGGGGAGGAGGGGGAGGAGAGAGATCAGAGGAGTCACGCAAGCTGCTCTGATATACGGTATAATCTGCATTTTTTTTTTATACAGCACAGGGACACAAACCATTATATAACAGAGGGGATGACATGATTGTAGTATAGATTGGATTGCAGCAGGAGGGGAAGATTGTGGAGTGGACAGAGAAGGGGGGGGGGGGTAGAACGACAGACGAGCAGGGCTGCGGGTGACGGAGGCGCATAAACATACAGCGGTGTCAGGGTTCAGCAGCCATGACATACGGTGGTCAGTTTACACAGGGGGAGGGCATAGCCAGGCGTTTTTAGCCAAGTTACACAGCACAAGCACTGTGCTGTACAAGCATATCCCACTTTTAAGTACGCACTGGGGTTTATTTACTAAAGCTGGAAAGTGCAAAATAAGGCCAATTTCTGCATAGAAACCAATGAGTTACAGGTTTCATTACCAAAGCTTAATTGAACAAGCTGGGGTTAGAAGCTCATTGGTTTCGATGCAGAAGCCTGATTTTGCACTCTCCAGCTTTAGTAAATAAACCCCATTGTGTACCTAAAAGTGGGGTACGTATACATGCTTTAAGGGAACAGGATCCATTTCTTTTTTTATTATTATACACCAAGCTTGGGAGGAATTTATCAGATTAAAAAAAAAAAAAATTGGCTAAATAGATTGTGAAAAAAAACATTTTATTTTAGGGCTGCAACTAATGATTATTTTCATAGACTGAATGACCTCACTAAATTTAAACTCCACACTATTATTTTAAACACACCTTTTCAGTGAGTCAATTACACAGGATCAGCAGCATGCACATTATGTCTGTTGGGTTTCCTATTACTCTACTACACCTACTAGTAAAATTTGCCATGTAGTATAATTTTTACCAAAAACAGCGATTGACCAGATTAGTGATGTTGGACTGCTATCATTTTGAACACAGCTGTATACCATTGTCCCTCCAAATATTCACACCCCCATTCCATCCCTACAAACATCCACACCCAACCGCATCCTTCCCCAATATTTAAGCCACACTCCAAACACTAACCTGCAAATTGCTGCGCAGCTCCGACAGGAAGGTCACTGGTGAGCGAGTCTTCAGGTAGGAGTCCAGGTCTTTCTTGAACTGCGGTGGCATCACTCCGGTGAAGTTTGTGAGGATTCTGGGAGCGATGTTAATCTCACTCAACATGTCCACCTAAGAGAGAAGCAAGAAAGAATAGCCCATCAACCCCCTTCTGCAAATCCAAAAGTCCTTCAATCCACTCCTAGAAGCCCTTCATATGCACAGTAGGAGCAGAGAATTGGGAAAGAAGTTTCTGTAGCACCACAGCGTAACCACCCTCTACAGCACAATAGCTTAAAAAATGGTGCAGAGCAGTCCCTTCATGCGATTGGTACCTTGAGGTTGGGGGTGAAGGGGTCCGGAAGTCTCATGTTTCGGGGGAAGGCACTCAGGATTAGATTCCTCAGCTGGATACAATTGGGTGGGATGACGTCACAGAAGCCATAGTGATAATCACAAAGGAACTCTGGGAAGTCATGGAGCAGAACCAGCAGCACACGCAGCGTGCCCTGAAAACACAAAAGCAGGATAAATATCTGGCCTGTCTGGAGGCGTTAAGACAAGGGGGGGGAGGTTTGAGGTGACAAGAAGCCAGGTAAGATTTTCTGCAACTTACCTTGTACAGAATTTGCATAGGTTTGGTGAGTTCCACATTTCGGAGAAATGGTGCCAGATATTTAAAGAGGTCGATCAGTAGTTGGGCATACATTGGCCACCCCTACCAGAGACACAAAAGTTAGTGACACAAACTCTTAGCGACCATATGAACATACACCTGAACAACAGTCACTCACCTTCTGCTGGGGAGTGTGTGCCAACATCCGTGCAATAAAGATACGGTGGGAAATCAGCTCTAGCCATGCGTAGACGAAGCCGGATGCTTTGGTGGGCCGGAGGATGTGGAAGGTGTTACTGAAAGAAAAGCCGTGAGGTGGTCACCGAATGTCTATAAACAGCCTACATTTCAGCAGAATTTGGCTATAGGACTTACCAGAAGGCAGTGAGGGTCTGGAAGTTGATTGTTTCCAACACATGTTCTGGTGCATTCAATTCCAGCAGTAGCATAATGAAGATGCGATGGTATGGAAGCTGCTGGAACTCACTCTGCCTCACTTCATGATCCTGGAGCAAAACCCCCACTACAATACCGAGAACCTGAAAAAAACACAGGGGGGTTAGTACCCTCCGCAACTACCATACCAAAAACCTGGCACACAACATAGGCGAGTACTAGGACTACAATACTGAGATGCCACAAAAACACAAAGGGCAAATACCATCACTAAGAACCTGATGCACAACATAGGTGGTCAGTACTAGCACTACATAACTGAAAACCTGACAACACAGGGGGCGAGTACACCAACACTACATTACTGAAAACCTGGCACATAACACAAACTGTCAATGCCCCCGACTAGGATACAGACAGTGACAAAGAACACCAAATCAACACCCTCCGAGGGGGGGACAGGGCCTCACTTTGTTGAGAAGATTGATCTTGGTGACGGTATTGGTGGCTTCTCCAGAGTGTTTGACTAACAGAGCGATCAGCCGGACAAAGGCGTCCAGGTTATGGTAGCACTTCGCTCGGATCATCGTAGGGTTGGCAGCTGGATTGTGCTGCTGCTCAGCCTGAGCACGGTAGCTTATTTCCACACACATCTCTGTACACAAGCGGAAGAACCGGGTGATGAGGTCATCGGTCTTTAGGATTCCTTGCTGGTGCATCTGACCAATGAGAAAGACACAGTGAGACAATTTCCCTTGTAGGACACAGGGTTGTGAAGTCAAACCAGACATTGCAACTCACCTGGCCAACAAATGCAGAAAAGGCCTTTGTACTGTCCCGTCCGGCAGCAGCCGAATGATACAGATTGACCCATTCTCTCAGAAGGTACTCTGCCTTTTCCCGGAGTCCTGGAGGATCGTCATACTCGGATGCTTGGGATATCCCAGAATGCATCATGAAGTTTGGCCCACCCTGGGCCCGTTCAATCATGGCCTCAAAATTAGAGCGGAGCACGTCCATCAGCTGCGGAAGTCTGAAATGGGAGGAGAGAGAAAGTCCAGTCAGTCAAACCCCTGTAGGCAGCAGCATAGCCCGCCCCAACTGTTATTGTCCCTTGGACTTAAAGTCAAGTCATTCAATACACATCCACCAACATACTGCAGCTATCACCACTGAGCGGATCAGAGCCTACATCTGGGACTGTCCCCACTGACTGCCCCTGGGATTGTACAACCCACACTCACTACACACTGCGCACAGGACAGGCATGATGTGGAGTATGGGTTATTTATTTCCTGTTGCACCACAGCGTAACCTCTGCCCAGAACAGAACACAGGTTTAAAAATGGTGCATGTAACTGTACGGTCCTCTCCAGTCCTCAGCAAATCTTGCCAGTGGTCCGACCAAACTTGTAACTCACCCTTCAGGGGCATTGCCCCTTGAGTGCGCATTGATACGCATAAGAGTTTCTATGGTGTGGAAAAACTCTGCCTCCGTCACATGACTCACGCTTCGCTCATCCACAAGCAAGATCTTCACAAGCTGCATAGCGAAGGCCACGGCCATATAGTTCAGCCCGTTTTCCATTGACTGTAGAAAGGATGCAGGTTAAGAGTGGATTGGCTAACAAATTATGAGACAGGAACAGTAGGACAAGGAATGCTAGAAGTTTACCTGTGCCAGGTGGACATCATACTGCTGCATGTTGACAAGATGGTTTCTAATCAGAAGCTCTACAGCCTCCACATTGTACTTGTACTCATCCCGACACTCAATCAGACATCTGCCAGACAAGACGGTAAAAAGGTGGTGTACATACATCTCCACCACATCATGCTGCATTTACCCAGAACACAGATTCCTTAACCCCCCCCCCCCCCTGCCCCCAGAACACAGATTCCTTAACCCCCCCCCCCCCAACACAGTACACACCCACCAAGAAACACTGGCCTTCCCTCCTCCCTAGTCTTAGTACCTACCTGGTGATCTGCTTGTTGCACCAAGGAGAACCATAGGCCCGGCTGTCCTGCAGAGCTTTCAGGACGAGCAAATGACATTCCCGATATCTGAGCAGAAGGTCCGCGTCAGCACCGCTAGTGGCATCCAAAAGTCCTTCCACAGCCTGAGAAGAGAGGAGACAGAAGAATCAGTGATGGATGTTCCCATATTGGACCACTGCTGGAGGATGTACCTCCCTGCAGAAAGTTTATGGCAATTTTTTGTCCCATCAGGTTTTTAAAAAAAAAAAAAGTAAAGGTGTTGGCAAGTTTAATAATATAATTTAATTTCTTGGGACCCCCCCCCCCCCCCAACAGTGAGAACAACATTTTTGTACCCACCATAAAATAAAATAATAAATTGGGAGTGCATTGAGAGAGACACACACAAAATTTACTTTGGGTTTTACTGTCAACTACAGTGGAGGATTTGGACATTGGCAAAAAAAGTCAGCCCTGTATAACCCCTCCTACTCCCAGAATAACGCAATTTTGGGTAAACGCAGTACCAAATGCATGATAAAAAGGACAGGACACTAGGCTTGGGATGTTAAAGCGGATGTGCCACTAAAAAATTTTTTTTTAAAAGCCAGCAGCTACCAATACTGCAGCTGCTGACTTTTAATATTAGGACGCTTACCTGTCCTGGAGTCCAGCACCGTCAGCAGCAGGGGATGAGCGATCGCTTGTCACTCTGCTGCTCCCCCCGCCATCCACCGTGAGGGAACCAGGAAGTGAAGCGCTCCGGCTTCACTACCCGGTTCCCTACGGCGCATGCGCGAGTTGCGCTGCGCCGCTGATTGGCTCCCGCTGTGCTCTGACAGCCGAGTGTTCCCAGAGCACAACAGGGGGCGGCGGGAGGTGACGTTCTGCCTGCAGAAAACCCGAATCTGTGTGGCCGGAAGTGGGTGCAAATACCTGTCTTTAGACAGGTATCTGCACCCCCCTCCCCCTGAAAGGTGTCAAATATGACACCGGAGGGGGGGGGGGGGGGGGTTCCGATCAGCGTGAGTTCCACTTTAGGGTGGAGCTCTGCTTTAAGAACTGGGGGGGTCAAACTCCTTTTGGCCTCCAGGGAGGAATGTACCCTCCGGGGTGAGTCCTATGCTGCTGTAGGGGCAGATGAGTACTCCTGCCCCTGGTGACAAGCTTTCTAAAGGGTGTCTATGGCAGCTCAAGAGAGACACTGTACCTTGAGGTCTACTTAGGGACATTTGTTGCCGAAAAGTTTGAGAGCATCCACACTGAACATTTGTCTGATTGGGGGGGGGGGGGGGGGGTGAAAACAATTGTTCGCTGGAGCATACACACGGTGGTCGGATTGTCTGATCAAACAGGTCCGTCGGACCGTTGTTGTCAAAGTCAGATTGTGTGTATGGGCCTTTAAACATTGCCCCATGTCTATCTTTTTTTTTCTCCCCTGAGTAGACCTCAAGGTACAGTGTCTCTTGAGCTGCCATAGACACCCTTTAGCAAGCTCAAACTTTTTGGCAACAAATGTCCGATGGAGGCCAATCCGATCGTGTGTACACAAGTGCATCGGACTAAAGTCCAAACACGCATGCTCAGAACCAATGCTAAAGATCAAACAATAGCAGAAGTTGACCACAGGGTGGCGGTAAAGAGCTGACAAAAAAAAAAAAAAAACACGCGATTTGGTGAAAGTTGGCTGAAAAGGTTGTGCCGTGTGTATGCAGAACAAGTTCACGGCCAATTCCCATGCATACCAAAATCCACAGAAAAGTCAGATGGAAGTCCGATCGTGTGTATTAGGCTTTAGAAAGCACCCCCAATTGCTTGTCAACGGGGTCCTTAAAACACAGGTGCATCTGCCACAGTATCGCCAAAGCTTTTGTCAAGACTGCTAGATCCACAGCAGGGACTTAACAAAAGTCTTTAACTGGGTGCAGGGCTGCCACCTGTTTGGGAGGACTGAACAGCTTGAAAGGGTTCTCCATGAAGAACCACTGTACACAGCGGGTGCAGCAGAAATGTGTTGGCAGCCTTATGAACCCCTAGAAGAGGCCAACTGTGAACAGCATTGGTGAAAGCTGCAGATTAATCCTCAAGCCACCACCACAGATGAGCGTTTTAAAAGCGGTATTAAACCCAAAACCAAAAAGGTGTTGTATTGCAGCCGACCAGTCATTAGATGTGGTGTGTGCATGGTTATCTGGCCAGTAATACACCTCCTGTATTAGTGAGATAACTCTGGAGGAATGAGTATAGGAGGCACAGCAGACTTGAAGCCAATCTATAGCTCACTTTATAAGCATTTACAGTAAACAGTTTTTTCCTTTTGAGATAAAGGTTTTGCACGAATAAATAAAAAGCTAATCATTTTAAAGTCACCCCTGCCAGTGTAAAGTGGTTGTCTCCTCCATGTAAAGATACATTCTGCTAAAGAGTTTGCACTGTTAAAAGCAACAACATTGCTGGCTGAATTAAAAATATGAAACTATGGTGCCATGTTGATAAATCCATAATGTCACTTGGAAAAATAGCCATTTGCAGCTCCTCTAAAATGGTCTTAAGCAGGGGTCTTGAAAACTTTCTAAACAAAGGACCATGTTTGAGACTTTAGAGGGGCTGAACTGTGGCCAGTGGGAGTAGAAAACATCCCAGTGTGTCCATGTGAGCAAACAGTGCACCATCCTTGGTGGCCAGCGGCAGCGTTTCATCGTTGGCATCAGTGGGAGGAAGAGTGCCCCAAAAGCCAGATAAAAAAGGCAAGTAAATGGCGAGATGCAGCCCATGGTCCAGTTGAGACCACTGGTCTTGAATAACCCATTTCACAAATGTAAAGAGAACCTGAAGAGAGCGCCAACATCCAGGTGTAGAGGATTAAAAACAAGAGTAAAAAGGGTTAAAATATTCTCCTTATGAGTGCAAACTGCATATCAGACCCCAGCATTCCATGGAGCCATGTGGTATTGCAGAGTTCGGCAGGAATGCGGCTAGAGGGTGCAGAGCTGTGCCAGAAAAATGCTGGTATATGGCTGGCTGAGATAATCTGGAAGCCTCCGGAGCTACATCTGAACCTGCTAACATTCCACACTATATGACAGCATCATATACTACCGTCCCCTGGTGCAGATCTGCACCCTCCAGCCACATTGCCGACGAATGCTGCACTACCCCTTGGCGCCACAAAATGTTTGACTGAGGATATGCAGCGAGTGCATTTTAATCCATGACAGTAGATTGTAATAAATCCTATACACTAAGGCGGTGGGTGTGTCGGCAGTAAAGCGCCGCTTTACCGTCAATTTAGCCGCTAGCTGGGCGCTTTTACCCTAAAACCACCGCAAAGCACCTATGAAGAGGGCGCTTTGCAGGTGCTACAACGCTAAAAATGGCACCTGCAACGTGCCCCAGTGTGAAAGGAGTCTTAGAGATGATAGCGCCCTCTTCTGTTCTCTTTGTTGACTAGATTACCAGATGAAAATAGAAGAAAAAGCCTAAAAAGAGTAAATACAGAGCTCACCATCTAAGAATTGGTAACATAAATAATGCTTTTGGGTTTAATTATACTGTTCAAAATCTCTAGTAGTACAGAAACGACTTTTTGAAAAATTGGTGCGGCGCTGCACGTGCCATTGCCACCAAAAAATACAAATTAAAAAACACGTCATACTTACCTCGTTTTGCACAGAGTGGCCCCGATAGTCCTCTTCTGGGGTCCCGTTGTGGCTCTGCCGGCTCCTCCCCACATTATATAACGCCCCTTGGAGAATAGCCACCGTGTCATTGTATTTGAGTGACAGCAGCCAATGGCTGCGCTGCTATCAATCTATCCAATCAATGGCAGAACTCCGTGGAGAAGAGGATGATGGAGAGGCATCGAGCAAGTGAAGTGGCTCAGGTTAGTAAAAACGGGGGGCTGGCGGCCGGTGATTGACAGGTGTTTTTTCCCCCTTAATGTATAGGATGCATTAATATAAAATGTTGAAAAAGATGAATACCTCTAAGTGAGGTGAGATTTTTCGGGCAACCAAAAAAATATTGTGACAACTAGGTCATAAAAATATATAAATTTTAATACATTAATTTACAGCATAAACATTTCATAGTGACAACATTTAAAAAAATGAAAGATTCCAGGATAGAGAAAATTGTTGCTGCTAGAGGATCACCACACACCCCAGGACTAGGCTAAGGGTAGTGCAGCATTTCTCTATCCTGGAATCTTTCATTTTTTTAAATAATGTTGTCACTATGAAATGTTTATGCTGTAAATTAATGTATTAAAATTTATATATTTTTATGACCTAGTTGTCACAAAATATTTTTTTGGTTGCCCGAAAAATCTCACCTCACTTAGAGGTATTCATCTTTTTCAATTGATACAGAGATGTTGGCAACCTCATGCCTCCATACATGAGCCAAATTCTTTCATTAATATAAAATGTTTGGGGGGTTTCCGAGTAATTTTCTAAAATCTATTTCTCCGAGTTCGTGGGCGGACACAGCAGCATCTTGACCTTAGGGTATTCTCCTCGTAGGAGATTGTCTAGGCAGGAAAAACAGCATGTTAAGTGTTAAACACTCCACACAGTACTGTGCCTCCCAGGGGGCGGTTCCCCCGTGTACATACCCCACTCTTTGCATCTGCAGCCTCAGTTGTCAACAAGCAGTACAAACAGAGGGGTGGGTGCTGTGTCCATCCATGAACTCAAATGGATTACAAAAATCCTAATTACTCTTCCGTTCATGGACGGACACAGCAGCATCTTGACCCTAGGGACATCCCCAAGCAGGGTCAACAAATCGAGGGGTGAAAAAACACCGCAAACCAACTTAACCCCAAACAAACCAGAGCTCCTCAATGGAGGAACTTCAACCTTAACCACTTGCCCACCGGGCCTATTCTGGCACTTCTCTCCTTCATGTAAAAATCTATTTTTTTTCTAGAAAATTAATCAGAACCCCCAGACATCCTAGGGAAATAAATGGCAGTCATTGCAATACTTTTTGTCACACCGTATTTGCGCAGCGGTCTTACAAGCGCACTTTTTTTGGGGGGAAAAAAAAAAAATCACTTTTTTTGAATTAAAAAATTTTTGCCCAATTTTTAATATATTGTGAAAGATAATGTTACGCCGAGTAAAATGATACCCAACATGACACGCTTAAAAATTGCGCCCGCTCGTGGCATGGCGTCAAACTTTTACCCTTAAAAATCTCAATAGGCGACGTTTAAAAAATTCTACAGGTTGCATTTTTTGAGCTACAGAGTAGGTCTAGGGCTAGAATTATTGCTCTAACGATCGCGGCGATACCTCACTTGTGTGGTTTGAACACCGTTCGCTTCTGTGCGCGAGCTCGTCGGGACGGGGCGTTAAAAAAAAAAAAAGTTTGTCTTATTTATTTTTATACACTAAAATAAAAAAAAAAATAAAAAAAAAAAAAAAAAAATCCCTTGTAATAGACAAAAAGCACGACAGGTCCTCTTAAATATGAGATCTGGGGTCAAAAAGACCTCAGATCTCATATTTAGGCTTAAATGCAAAAAAAGAAAAAAAAAAAAAAAAATTAAACTGTCATTTTTTTCAAAATGACAGAAAAAAATGTTGCTTTAAGACGCTGGGCGGGACTGACGTTTTGACGTCACTTACGCCCAGCAGAGCTATGGGGACGGGTGGGGGCGATTTTTCCCTCAGTCGCATCCCCACACAGATGTCGAACGTATCCGATCGCCTCTGCCGCTACCGACGGCTCCGGTAAGCGGCGCAGGAGAGGGGCGGGAGCCCCTCTCCCGCCACCGATAACGGCGATCTCGCGGAGACCGCCGTTATCGTTTACAGGACCGTTGGCACTAAAGATGGATACCTCGGTTGTGGCAGCAGCTGCTGCCGTTACCGAGATATCCATCTTTAAAAACAGGACGTCTTTTGACTATGGGCCGGTGGGCAAGTGGTTAAACAGCCGCGCCTGCAAAACCTTGCGGCCGAAGGAGGCATCTGAAGATGCACTCACATCCACCTTGTAAAACTTTGAGAAGGTGGGGACTGATGACCAAGTCGCTGCCTTACACACCTGTAAAACAGACGCCTCATGGCGGAAAGCCCAAGAGGCACCAATTGCCCTGATCAAATGCGCCGTAACCAGGAAGGGGGGCGCCCGCCCCCTTAGGGCATAGGCCTGAAGCACGACCTGCCTAATCCACCTAGAAATGGTGGCCGATGAGACCGCCAGACCCTTCTTAGGACCAGTCACAGAGACGAAACAGGGAATCCGACCTCCGAAACTGGAGCCGCAGCAGACAGGTACACCCGTAGGGCTCGAACCACGTCCAAGGAATGCAACGCAGCCTCTTTTGGGTTCGCCGGCCGAGGACAAGGATGGGAGAACAATGTCCTTATTAATGTGAAAGGCCGAAACAACCTTAGGAAGGAACGACTGCTGCGGACGCAGCACCACCTTATCCCTGTGGATGACCAAGTAAGGAGCCTTGCAAGACAAGGCTGCCAATTCAGACACCCGTCTGACCGATGTAATTGCCACCAGATAAACCACCTTCTGGGAAAGAGTCAATAAAGGGATCTCCCTAATGCCCTTTAACGGAGGCTTTTGAAGCACAGGGGACTAAATTCAAGTCCCACGGAGGCAGTGGAGGACGTACCGGAGGGGCCACATGCCGAACCCCCTGCACAAGCGTACGCACCAGAGAGTGCGCCGCCAAGGGTCGCTGAAAGAAAACAGCCAAGGCCAAAATCTGACCCTAAATCGTATTTAAGGCGAGTGCCTGATCCACTCAACGCTGTAAGAACAGCAGAATCTGGGACATCACATATGCACGGGGGTGCCAATTAATCTCTTCACACAGATGTAAGCCTTCCACGTACGATGGTAGAACTTCCAGGAAGTAGACTTCCGAGTCTGCAGCATGGTAGAGATCACCGAATCCGACAGACCTCGGTCCCTCAGCACCTGGCTTTCAATAGCCACGCCGTTAAAAGCCAACGACTGTAAAGCAGGATGAAAGATAGGACCCTGCGACAGAAGGTCCTCTCGCAGTGGCAGGCGCCATGGAACATCTGCCACCAGACGCACCAGATCTGCGTACCAGGGACAGCGAGGCCAATCCGGTGCAATTAGGATTGTTGGTATCCCCTCGGCTTCCACTCTGCCTAGCAGACGAGGAAGAAGCTTCAGAGGAGGGAAGGCCTAGATTAGGCGATAGTGGCGCCACCAACGCGTCTGCCCATGGGTCTTTTGACCTGGTCACGAACCGCGACACCTTCCGATTGAGTCATGATGCCAGGAGATCTATGTCTGGAGTGCCCCATGTCAGACACAGACTCTGAAACGCATACGGGTGTAGCGACCATTCTCCTTGGTCTAGCGTTTGGCAACTTAGGTAGTCCGCCTGCCAGTTCTGTACGCACAGAATGTACACGGCCGAAAGAGCCGGAACATTCTGTTCGGCCCACCGGAGAATGTGAGCGACTTCCGCCGATGCTCCCCTGATGATTGACATATGCCACAGCCGTGGCGTTGAATCCTGACCGGGCGGCCCTGTAGTCTCAGACACCACTTGGAGAGGCACAGCCTGATCGCCCGGAGTTCCAGGACATTGATCGGCAGGCGGGATGCTTCCTGATTCCAGCACCCCTGGAACGGGTGGGGGCAGACCTTCATGCGGAAGCAGATTTTTCCGCAGGCTTGTGGAACCAGGGACGCTTCTGCCCTTCAGCAGGCGCCTTAGCGACCTGGGAACGTTTACCTGCCGCACCGGGCGGACGAAAAAAACCCAGATTGGGCCGGTAAAGGAGGGCCCCTGCCTACAGCGAGGCTCCTTACCAGGTTGTGGGAGTAGAGTGATTTTACCTCCTGTGGCATCTTTTATAATGTCATCTAGAGAAGCCCCAAAAAGCCTGTCACCCTAAAAGTGCAAGTCCACCAAGGCTTTCTTTGAAGACTGGTCCGCAGACCAACACTTTAGCCAGAAAAGGCGACGCAACACCACCGCGTAGGCCAAGGCCCTGGAGCGCAAGGGAAGCGTATCCAGGGCCGACTCAAACAAATTTTAGGCCCTGCACCAACTGGTCGGCCGGCACCACAGTCGAGGGGCTTGATGCTCCTCCAACTCCTGAAGCAACAACTTTGCCCATTCAGTAAGTGTCTTAAACACTAGAGCCCCGGTCAAGACCGGTCTCACCACCGTGAACATGTAAGCAGGCCTCCTATCTGCGGGGTCCGTGAAAGCGGGAGCCCCTTCCACAGGCAAAGTGGTCGCCATTGTTCAGTCTGGACACGGGGGTCCATTGACTGAGAGGTCCATTTTCTCAGGAAATCCTCCTCAAAAGGGTAACGGACCGCAAAACATCTTGGAACAAAAAAAATAATAATAAAATTATATATATATATATATATATATATATATATATATATATATATATATATATATATATATATATATATATATATATATATATATATATATATATATATATATATATATATATATATATATATCACACACCCCTTTGCGGCTGATCCCATTCCTTGTACAATTTTTTTTTTCCAGATAAGGAACACAAGGAAACACTTTTGCAGTGCGGGCCGGCTTACTTAACCCAAAAAGGGACCCACATCTGATGTCTGTCGAATCCGCCATTTTTTTATCACGCAACGCAGTGATAAGAGCTCCTACCAGCGCCCTATCGCGCGCGGGACCCTGATGCAGAGTCATCCTCACTGTCCGCGTGGACTGGGTCTGCATCCCGACACCTCAGAACCAGGGCCGGGAGCAGTAGCTGGGCCCGATTTCGTGTCAGAGGCATCCCCAGAGGAAGGCGCTTTTTACCTCCCCTCTGGCCACGTGCCGCTTCTATCCTGGCAAACAAATGCCTCTAGGACTTGCCGTCATAGCATCCACAGAGGCCGCAGGTACAGGGGCGCTAAGGGTTAACTCTGGCATGTCTGGGATAGAAGCATCTGGTTCGGACGCCAGGCTGACCCACCCTTGGAATGCAAGGCAAGATCCACAGGCCACCCTCCCGGCCGCAGCAGAGAACAGGGAGATCCCCCCAGAGGACTCGCCACCTGACCAGGCCTGTACCGCCGCTGTCTGCCTACAAGAGCGCTGCCCCGTGCCATTCTGTCCCTCAGGAAGTGTGCTGGCGCCGTTATTACAGCCACTAGAGGCAAAACACCTATCCAAAATTGCCGCCAACACCAGACCATGCAGGCTACAAGAAAACGTCCGCTGAACTTAAAAAAAAAAGCGCTCGGCGCCGCCAAAAATGGCGGCCGCGAGTGATACAAAAAACAGCACAAAGGCAGCAAACACCTGGGACCCCCATGCTGGCCACACACAGCAAAAGACAGCACCCCCCGGAGAGCAGACACAGCCTCAGGATGAAGGCCTGCCCACCCCCCAGGCGGACCCCCCACCTCACGGCCGATGCAGAACGCAGGAAAGGAGGGAGAGGAAAGCAGGGCAGACCCTAAAAATCGACCTCCCCAGGATTGCTACAAGTCTCGAGGATCCAGCCTGTGACCCAATCGGCTGTTGATTGTAGATCTCAGGATCCAAACATGCAGAAAGAAACAAAAAACAAAAGGAAGAGCAAGAAAATTGCAAAAAAATTCCCCAGGCCACATGGGCCCAGAGGAGCCGTGTCATTCTCCTGTGCTAGGCAGAAAATAACTGGGGCTGCAGATGCAGAGAGTGGGGGGATGGGGGGTGTACCCAGGGGAACCGCCCCCTGGGAGGTACAGTGTGGAGTGTTTAACACTTAACGTGCTGTTTTTCTGCCTAATCTCCTAGGAGGATAATACCCTAAAGTCAAGATGCTGCTGTGTCCATCCATGAACGGAAGAGAAAATATGATTTTTTACATGGAGAGAAGTGCCAGAATAGGCTCGTATTAAGGTGGTTAAGGACTTAAAGCGGAGGTTCCGCGGTACCTCGTTTTTTATTTTAGGTGCATTTAATGGGTTTACAGATACCAACTTGATAGCCGATAAGAACCATCCCGTCTTTTTTCATTGTAAATATAAACTTATAAAAAAACAATCCTGGTCTTTTCCATTTTGCTTGTGGGCATTGTGAAGTCCACAAGCACAGGTAGCGGTGACTGCTAGTCTCCGAGCATTCACCGATGAATCTCGCGCGTGAGCTGTTGACGGTGAGCAGCACCGTCAAAACTTCCAGGTTATCACAACAGGCGTCGTCAGTCGATGCAAACAGCGACGGCTCAGATGCCCTCATTTAAAATGGCGGCATTAGATCCGCCCTCGTCACGTGACCGGATTGAAATGGCGCGAGATTACGATGGTTGGCGTTCCACATGCTAATGTGTGTATTGTGGGTGAACCTCCACTTTAAGTCTGTGACTGAAGACTCAGAAGGACATGGGCAGATGTGATAAGTATTCTAAGGGGGTAAAAGGTGTGGACGTACACTTGTATACTTATAACATCTGTGGTTAAAGTCTGTAAAGCAATCTTGCCTATAAAACCCTGCACAACCATAGTCAAGTCCGACCGGAATAGAAGTAAGGGGGGGGGGGGGGCCCAACACCCAACAGAGAACTCTAGGGATGAAATATTCAGAGCCAAATTCCAGGCTATCAGTGTCAGGCCCTTCATTTGGCAGGATTGTTCTCATGTGTCCTAGGACCCGAATATTGCACCATAAAGGCAAGTGCAATGCCGCTCATACAATCCCCATCTCCGGTAGAGGAGCCGAAACACCTCCAGGTGTAGAGACCATAGTCCATGGCCCAGCAACTGCCCACTGCTAGAGTTCTACGCCCAGACTGTATGCGGGCGATAGGGCCAGCACAGCTTTGCCCCGCAGGACGTGAGTGACAGCATGCAGCAGCCGAGCGACTTCATTGGAACACCATTGTGGGGCTTTATTATCCGGGGTCTGGTGAGTGTCGAGTTCAACCATTGGTGATGGTGGCACATCATTGTCGGGTGGAAGAGATAGTTGCACCTTTATATATGCAACCAATATTACCAACATTTGAGCCCACATATCCTATTGGAACACATAGGGCAATAGAAATATTGACTGTTGTTCCAGGGTTGGAGGACCCAATCGCAGCCGGTGCATTTTATATTTCGGGACTTTTTTTCACTTTGTTTTTAATTTTTCACTTTGGCTTTGTTTTTTTGTTTGTATTTTGATTTGTTTTTTTTTCCACTGAGGCCAGCCTTGAGCCTCATAAAGGGCCATTTTCTTCCACGCAGGAATATTATGGTGCATTGAAGCTTAAGCTGATATCAAACTTTGGGGCGCACCTTAAGTATTGAGCTCACAGCACTATTTTATGCTACATATATGTATTGAATATCACATTTATATGTATATATTTTTTTTTATTTTATTTACTAATTTTGGTATAATAATTGATTGATCCACACAAGTTTACTCACATAGTATATCGGGCATATAACTGTACCTGATACAATATATTTTTCATATATGGTTGTTTGTGCACTAAAATAGTTCACAGTATATAAAAGCATTCCCAGAGAGTTCTTTGGAGAGTTAGATCAGCGCAATAACATTTTTCCTTTTCATTCAAATCATGCGACATAGCCACACCGCAGATACAGATGGTACTTGACAGCCAGGAAGCTGTATCCAAGGCCGCATTGCAAACATATGTAATGCCATGCACCACCTGGTCCGCTATCATGCAGACCGCAGAAGCCATTTGCTATCCAAACCACGGTGCAGCAAATCTTGTCCATTAAGGACGTATCAGTGACCCCAGGGTTGTGGCCAACAGTGGCCCCCATACCCTGAACAAGGGCCGGGCCCTGGATACCAGGGGGTCCCATCGGGGGAGATGTCCCTTATCAGGACAGCCATGCGATTTCATCTTTTTTTTTTTTTAAACGCTGCGGCCGTTCCTTTTTTAGCATGTACATTTATCCCATAAGCTTATAGGGAAAACCTCCCAGCGGTCTGGGCCAGCTTGTAGGACCCAGAAGGGACCGACATAATAGATGCACTCGCCGTAACCTCCATTTTATTGGGGAGCCTGCACATGGTGATGTGCTCCAACAAGCACCTTCAAGGGCTGGCCCGGAAGCAAGCAAGAACGCAGTTCCGCACAGTCCGAAGGTCCTGGGTTGCATTCTCCGACAGGTCAGAGCAGGGGACATCTGCCACATCCAGGCCCAAGTCTGAATCAGAACTTTACCCCGAAGATGGTGGGGGTATGGGGCGTTTACCCCCTTGCATCCACACACCACTTCAACCCTGGTAATAAAGGGACTCCAGGACCACCGACAAGGCGTCCATATGCACCCCAGGTACAGGGCACCGTTGCCACCACAGGGAAAGAAAAATGCCAGCTTCTGATGCCATGCAACCCTTACTTGCCCGACACCCATAGGGACCAGGCAAAACATCAAAAACATAATCCACCCCCCCTAGCTGCTCAGAGTGAGGGACACCAGGGGACTCACCGCTCTAATCCAGGTGCAGCCAGCGCCACTGTCTGCTCTCCCCATATGCCTCTTAACAGGCATGGCTGCGGTGTATTCTTGTACCAGAGGTGTTCTGCGCCATTCAGTAGGGACTTTTCACCGCTAGAGGCAAAACCCGAGCCATGACTACAAGAAAATTACCGCCAGCCGCCCCATTATAAAGCACGTGGTAATACAAGAAAATGGTGCCGGACCCCGCCAAAATGGCCGCCGAGTGCTTCAGAGGAAAAAAAAAGGATTTTTGTACTCACCGTAAAATCCATTTCTCTGAGTTCATAGACGGACACAGCATCCTTTGACCTTAGGGTTATGCTTCTTCCTACCAGGAGATTTAGGCAGAATTCTACAGCACTTAAGGTGTTAAAAACTTTCCTTCATGCCGCTCCTCCCAGGGGGCGTGGCTCCCCCAGGCATAACCCCCACTCTGCTTTAGCAGCCTCAGTTCGTAACAAGCAGTACAAACCAAGGAGGGGTGGGTGCTGTGTCCGTCTATGAACTCAGAGAAATGGATTTTACGGTGAGTACAAAAATCCTTTTTTCTCTTTCGTTCATAGACGGACACAGCATCCTTTGACCTTAGGGACGTCCCCAAGCAGTGTCAAAAAAATTCGAGGGGTGGGAAAATAACACAGCAAAAACAGGTTACACCCCAAACAAAACCGGAGTTACTCAACGGAGGAACTCCAACCTTAAACTGCCGCCTGTAACACCCTGCGGCCGAAGGAGGCATCAGAAGATGCACTCACATCCACCTTATAAAACTTTGAAAAAGTGTGGAACGACGACCAGGTCGCTGCCTTACACACCTGTAACACAGAGGCTTGGTGTCGGAAGCCCAGGAGGCCCCGATCGCCCTGGTCGAATGCGCCATGACCCGAAAGGGAGGCGCCCGCCCCTTCAGGGCGTAGGCCTGAAGCACAACCTGTCGGATCCACCTGGAAATGGTGGCCGACGAGACTGCCAGGCCCTTACTGGGACCGGACACAGACACGAACAGCGAGTCCGACTTCCGGAACGGAGCTGTCGCCGACAAGTAAACTCGAAGGGCCCGAACCACATCCAGAGAATGTAAAGAGGCCTCCTTCGGGTTCTTCGGCTGAGGACATAATGATGGAACAACAATGTCCTCGTTAATGTGAAAGGCCGAAACGACCTTCGGAAGAAAAGAGGGCTGCGGGCGCAGCACCGCCTTATCCTGATGGATGACCAAGTAGGGGGCCTTGCAATACAAGGCCGCCAGTTCAGACACTCGTCTGATAGAGGTAATAGCTACCAGAAAGACCACCTTCTGCGACAAAGTCAGCAAGGGGATCTCCCGAATGTCCTCAAAGGGGGCACGCTGAAGCGCCGAGAGGACCAAGTTCAAGTCCCAAGAAGGTAGCGGAGGGCGCACCGGGGGGGCCACATGCCGGACCCCCTGCACAAACGTGCGAACCAAAGAATTCGCTGCCAAGGGACGCTGAAAATAAACAGCCTGAGCAGAAATCTGACTCTTGATCGTGCTCAAGGCAAGAGCCTGGTCCACTCCCCGCTGTAGGAACAGCAGGATCCGGGACACCACGTAAGTACGGGGGCGCCACTTCATCTCCTCACACATAGAGATGTATGCTTTCCATGTACGATGGTAAATTTTTCGAGAAGTGGACTTCCGTGCACGCAGCATGGTAGAGATTACCGGGCCCGACAGGCCCCGGTCCTTCAGTACCTGGTTTTCAACAGCCACGCCGTTAAAGCCAGTGACCGTAAAGCAGGATGGAAGATCGGGCCCTGAGACAGGAGATCTTCCCTCAGAGGCAGACGCCAGGGGGCGTCTGTCACCAGACGTACCAGGTCCGCGTACCAAGAGCGACGCGGCCAATCCGGGGCGATCAGGATCGTTGGAATACCTTCGGCTTCCACCCTGCGCAGCAGGCGGGGTAGGAGCCTTAGAGGAGGGAAGGCGTAAAATCAGGTGATATTGACCCAGGGAGCCACTAACGCGTCTGACGCGTCTGCCCACGGGTCCCTTGACCTAGCCACAAACCGTGGTACCTTCCGATTGAGACGGGACGCCAGAAGGTCCACGTCTGGAGTGCCCCATTTTTGGCACAGGATCTGAAACACCTCCGGGTGGAGAGACCACTCCCCTTGATCCAGAGTCATGCGACTTAGGGAGTCGGCTTGCCAATTCAGAACTCCCGGAATGTATACCGCCGACAGGGCCGGAACGGACCTTTCGGCCCACCGAAGTATGTGAGCGACCTCCGTCGCCGCGGCCGAGCTCCTTGTGCCGCCCTGATGATTGATGTACGCCACGGCCGTGGCGTTGTCGGACTGGATCCTGACAGGACGGCCCTGTAGCTCCAGCGACCACCTGACAAGGCACAGCTTGATTGCTCGGAGCTCCAGGATATTGATCGGCAGGCGGGACTCCTCCCGAGTCCAGCGCCCCTGGGCTGACTGGGTGCCCCAGACGCCCCCCCAGCCGAAGAGGCTGGCATCCGTCGTGACCACTGTCCAGCGGCACGGAAGAAAAGACTTCCCGGACCGAAGCACCGGAGACGTCAGCCACCATGCCAGGGAAGACTTGGCCAGATGGCTCAACCGAATCTGGTGATCCAGAGAAGATGGGACCCTGTCCCATCGTGACAGAATCTCCTTCTGTAGTACCCTGGTGTGGATTGGGCATACAGAACTGCCTCGAAGGAGGCCACCATCAGACCCAGAACCCGCATGCAGAAGCGAAGAGATGACCACTTCTGGGTCAACAACTGTCTCACTGCAGATTGCAGGGTCAGCAGGTTTTGCGATGGAGGAACACTTTTGTCTCCCCCGAATCCAAAACCAGCCCCAGGGGTTCCAGCCTCTGGGACGGAACCAACACTGATTTTCTGAGATTCAGAAACCAGCCGAACTCCTGCAGAGTCCGACACGTGATGGACACGTCCTCCTCTAACTCTGAGCCTGAAGAAGCTCTCAGGAGAAGGTCGTCCAGGTATCCCACGATAGCGATCCCTCGCTGCCGTAGCAAGGCCAGGATCGGGGCGAGCACCTTGGTGAACACCCGTGGTGCCGACGCCAGCCCGAACGGGAGGGCCACGAATTGATAGTGGTCCTCCCCGATCGCAAAGCGCAGATACCTTTGGTGGCTTGTGCAAACGGGAACATGCAGGTATGCGTCCATGATGTCTAAGGACGCCATGAAGTCCCCCTGGTGGAGGGACGCCATGATAGAACGGACCGACTCCATCCTGAATCGCTGCACCTTGACAAAGGAGTTGAGGGCCTTTAGGTCCAGGATAGGGCGAACCCCTCCCTTCTTGGGGACCACGAACAGATTGGAGTAGAACCCCCGAAACCGTTCCAGCGAGGGGACCGGCACAACCACCCCCCTGTCCAGAAGATCCTGGACAGCCCCGGACAGGGCTAGCCGACGATCCGGAGGAAGCTGGAGGTTGGATGGAAAAAAATCTGTTTGGGGGGACAAGAAAGGAACTCTATCTTGTACCCCGAGGCGACCACCTCGCAAACCCAACGGTCGGATAGAAGAGAATTCCACCGATCCACGAAGTCGTGAAGCCGTCCCCCCACCCGAGACCCGGGCGGGGGCAGACCTTCATGCGGAAGCAGGCTTGTCCGCAGGCTTGTTCGGTTTTTTGAACCAGGGGCGCTTACGCCCGGCAGCAAGGGCTTTTGCACCTTGCGGACCTTTTCCAGCCGCGCTGGCGCACGAAAAAAAAAAAAAAAAAAACCGTTTAGGGGGTAGTAAAAGTAGGACCTTGCTTGCGGCGAGGTTCCCTACCCTTCCCCGACTGAGGGAGCAAGGTGCTCTTACCTCCAGTGGCATCCTTAATGATGTCATCCAGGGATGCCCCCAAAAGCCGTCCGCCCTTAAAGGGCAAATCTACCAAGGCCTTTTTTGAGTACTGGTCAGCCGACCAGCACTTCAGCCATATAAGGCGGCGCAGAACCACTGCGTAGACAGAAGCCCTGGAAAGCAAAGGAATCTAATCCATATCCGCCTCGCAGAGAAACTTCTGACCCTGAATCAACTGTTCAGCCAGGTCCCTAGAGGACTCGGAAGCCCCCTGGACCTCCAGGTCCTGCAGCAGGAGCTTCGCCCTTTCAGTCAGCGTCTGAGCTACCAGGGCTCCGGCCAGAGCCGGCCTTACCACCGAACCCACCACCGAGAACAGGGAGCGGGCCACGGCCTCCACTCTCCTATTAGCGGGGTCCTTGAAAGCAGGAGCCCCCTCCACAGGCAACGTAGTAGCCTTACTCAGTCTGGACACAGGAGGGTCCACCGACGGAGGAGTGACCCACTTTTTTTTTTTTTTTTTTAAAAAAGTCCTCCTCCAGGGGGTAACGGTAGCAAAGCTTTTAGGAACCGTAAAAGCCTTTTGCGGTGTATCCCATTCCTTATACAACATATTGTCTAAATAAGGAACACAGGGGAATACCTTAGCGGTACGCGGTGGTTTGCGGAATCCAAAAGGACTGACACCGCTGGTGTCTCCGCCAAATCCTCTAAATGAAGAGCCTCACGCACCGCAGTAATAAGAGCTCCAACAAATTCCTTGTCAGCAGACTCCGCAGCAGAGTCATCCTCGCTGTCCATGTGGGTTAAGCCCGCATCCTCTGACATGACAGAACCAGAAGCATCAGATTCTGCGTCAGAGATATCCCCAGAAACAGCCTCCGGGGGGGGGCGCTTTTTTACCCCCCAACCGAGCACTGGCTGCTTCAAACCTGGTGAGAAAAGACTCCAGGACAGCCGACACCGATTGAACAGATGTGGCAGGGGGAGGGGCGCTTAAGGGTTAATTCCGGCATTGTAAGAAATGAGGGGCCTGATTCAGGCTCCATATTGCCGTTGCCATTTCACCCCTACTGCCAAGGGCAGGAAAAAAGTCCCCCACAGGTCACCTCCCGGCCGCTAGAGCACAGTATGGGGCCCCCTGAGACTCACCACCCCCTGGTACAGCGCGGTCTGTGAAGGCAAGTGTGTGCTGAGGAGAAGCTGCAGCGCTGCGTCTGTCCCCTCAGATGATTCGCGGTCTTTTTTCCCCGCCGAAACGGCCACTAGAGGCCGAACTAGTGCTGAAAATGGCGCCGGCCACAAGAAAATGGCCGCCGAATAATACAAGCGCGGCTCCGGCAAAATGGCCGCCGTTGCGCAGTTTTAAAAAGACAGTGTACCCAAAAATGACAGTACACCAAAACAGCACACAGCACACACAAAAATGCCCAGAATGTCCACCACAGTCCCCTGCAGTGACACAGAACAGCCCCAGCCATACCCGAGTGAAAAAAAAAAAAAAATATATGAGCCCCAGGGAAAAAACCCCCTGCACAGCCGTCACCCAAAGGAGGAAGGAGGGAGAGGAATAAGGGAGAGAGGAAAGCAGGGGAAAACCCTCAGTCGACCTCCCAAGGGAAAACATTCCAGCCAGACCACTTACCTGAGTAAGGGGCCACTACTTACCTGTCCTGCGACTACCTGGCTGGAGGTATCCCAGACAGAACCAACGTCCGCGAACGGCATGGCTGTCAGCCAGACACACTGTGACAAGGCCATAGAGACCGGTCATATGTGTGCCCTAGAACCGAAGTTCCCCGGCCGCCCCTGGAGCAATGGGGCCTGTCGTGGACGTCCCAAAGCGGAGCTGAGGGCCGGCACACGCTCGAAGGCCGAACCTGGGGGGACTACAAGGGTCGAGGACCCAGCCTGTCACCCAGTCGGCTGTTGATAGAAGAATCGCAGGATTCAAAAATAAAAATGAAATAAAAAAGCGAGGAAAAAACTCGCAAAATGCAAAAAAATTTGCAAGAAAAAACTCCAGAGTCCAGGACTCCAGAGAGAGCCTGACTCTCCTGACGGTTAGGCAGAAACAAACTGAGGCTGCTAAAGCAGAGTGGGGGTTATGCCTGGGGGAGCCACGCCCCCTGGGAGGAGCGGCATGAAGGAAAGTTTTTAACACCTTAAGTGCTGTAGAATTCTGCCTAAATCTCCTGGTAGGAAGAAGCATAACCCTAAGGTCAAAGGATGCTGTGTCCGTCTATGAACGAAAGAGAAATAGGATTTTTGTACTTACTGTAAAATCCATTTCTCTGAGTTCATGGACGGACACAGCAGCAATTGACCTGCAGAAAACAGCCTAGGCAAAAAAAAAAACTCCACCAGTACAGTACCTCCCAGGGGGCGGATCCCCCGGGTACATCCCTCTGTCTCATGCAGCCTCAGTTCGTAAACAAGCAAGACAAAGTAGGGGAGGGTGCCGTGTCCGTCCATGAACTCAGAGAAATGGATTTTACGGTGAGTACAAAAATCCTATTTTCTCTTCCTTCCATGGATGGACACAGCAGCAATTGACCTTAGGGACGTCCCCAAGCAGTGTCAAAAATCGAGGGGTGGGGGAAAAAAAAAAAAAAAAAAAAAAAAGCAAACCAAACTTCACCCCAAACAAACCAGAGGTCCTCAACGGAGGAACTTCAACCTTAAACAGCCACCTGTAAAACCTTGCGGCCAAAGGAGGCATCCGAAGATGCACTCACATCCACCTTGTAAAATTGAGAAGGTGTGGACTGACGACCAGGTGGCTGCCTTACACACCTGTAACACAGACGCTTGATGGTGGAAAGCCCAAGAGGCATCAATCTCCCTGGTCAAATGCGCCGTAACCGGCAAGGGGGGCGCCCGCCCCTTTAGGGCATAGGCCTAAAGCACAACCTGTCTGATCCACCTAGAAATGGTGGCCGACGAGACCGCCAGACCCTTCTTAGGACCAGTCACAAACAGTGAATTTGACCTCCGAAACGGAGGCGTAGCAGACAAGTACACCCGTTGGGCTCGAACCACGTCCAAGGAACGCAACGTGGCCTGCTTCTACTGCGGAGGCCCTGGAGAGCAGGGGTAGCGTATCAAGGGCCGACTCGCAGACAAACTTTAGGCCCTGCACCAACTGGTCGGCCAGCGCCACACAGTCCTCAGAGGCATTATGCGCCTCCAACTCCTGAAGCAACAACTTTGCCCATTCGGTAAGTGTCAGACACTAGAGCCCCGGCCAAGACCGGTCTCACCGCCGACCCCACCACTGTGAACATGCAGCAGACCACAGCCTCAACTCTATCTGCGGGATCCTTAAAAGTAGGAGCCCCTTCCACAGGCAACGTGGTCGCCTTGGACACAGAGGGGTCCACTGACGGAGGAGAGGTCCACTTTTTTAGGAAGTCCTCCTCAAAACGGATAACGGACCGCAAAGCATTTTGGAACAGAAAAGACTTTCTGCAGCCAATTCCATTCCTTGTACAACATTATTTCCAGATAAGGAACAAGGAAACACTTTTGCGGTGCGGGCCGGCTTGCGGGAACTCAAAAGGGAACGACATCTCTGATGACTCCGCCGAATCCTCAAGTTTGAGTATCCCGCACGCAGTGATAAGAGCTCCAACAAGCGCCCTATCATGCGCTGACCCTGATGCAGAGTCATCCTCACTTTTCATGTGGACTAGGCCTGCATCCTCTGACATTACGGAACCAGGGCCGGACGCAGTAGCAGGGCCCGATTCCGTGTCAGAGACATCCCCAGAAGACGGCAGGGGGCGCTTTTTACCCCCCCCCTCTGCCCACTCACAGCTTCGATCCTGGCAACGCCTCAAGGACTGCCGTCATATCATCCACGGTGGCCGCAGGAACAGGGGCACTAAGGGTTAACTCCGGCATGTCTGGGGGAGAAGCCTCCGGTTCGGACGCCATACTGACCCACTAACGCCACCCTTGCACTACAAGGCAAGACCCACAAGGCCACTCTCCCGGCCGCAGCAGGGGACCCCCCAGAGGGCTCACCACCCGACCAGGCTGTACTGCTGCTGTGACTGCCCAGAGCGCTGTCCGTGCTGTGCCGTCCCTCAGGAAGTGTGCTGGAGCCGTTCGCGACGTTATTCTGGCCACTAGAGGCAAAAACCCCTTCCAAAATGGCCGCCGACATGCAAAAAACAGCGGGCTACAAGAAAATGGCCACCGATCATTAATAAAGGCACCCGTCCCCAGCAAAATGGCTGCCGTGCACAGTACAAAAGAACACACAGTGAAACACAGCATAAACAGCAAAACATGCAGGTGCGCGCGCGCGCACACACACACACACACACACACACACACACACACACACACACACACACGGCATCAATAAAAATCACCAGCACCCGACAGCAGCCGCAGCCCCCAGCCTCCGGACGGAGCCCCCCAGGCACACGTCCCACCTCACGGCCGACCCCCCAGAATGCGGGGAAGGGAGAGAGGGAAAGTAGGGCGGACCCCCGATTGACCTCCCAGGAATGCACCAGCCGAACCACCACGCCAAGGGGACTGCTACTTACCCGTACTGCGACCACCGGCTGGAGGCATCCCAGACAGAACCAACGTCCGCGCAGTTACAGCATGGCTGTCGGTCCGGCACACTGACATAGAGACCGGTCATATGTGTGCCCTGGAGCATATAGCTCACCGGCCACCCCTGGAGCAACGGGGTATGTCGTGGACGGCCCAGCGCGTAGCTAAAGGCCGGCACACGCTCGAAGGCGAAACATGGGGGGACTACAAGGATTGAGGATTCAGCCTGTCACCCAGTCGGCAGTTGATTGTAGATCCCAGGATCCAAAAAAAAAAGCAGGAAAAAAAGCAAAGAAAAGCGAGAAAAATCGCAAAGAATCTCCAGAAGAGCCATGTCATCTCCTTTCGCTAGGCAGAAAAAAAAAAAAAAAAAAAAAACTGGAGGCAGCATGAGGCAGAGAGAGGGATGTACCCGGGGAATCCGCCCCCTGGGAGGTACTGTACTGGTGGAGTGTTTAACACTTAACGTGCTGTTTTCTGCCTAGTCAATCTCCTAAAAGGATGGATAATACCCCAAGGTCAATTGCTGCTGTGTCCATCCATGAACGGAAGAGAAAGAACACGCTAGGCCTCAGCGCGGAAGCCCCCCCCCCATGGCACCAAACACCACCCACGGAGAGCAGACCCTGGGTACCCTGCAGGAATGCCCAGCCATAACACCCTGCCAGGGGACTGCTACTTACCCGTCCTGCGATGACCAGCTGACGGCACCCCAGGCATGGCTGTCGGCCCGGCACACTGACACAGACATAGAGCTTGGTAATATGTGTGCCCTGGAGCATATAGCTCACCGGACACCCCTGGAGCAACGGGTCAGGTCGTGGATGGCCCAGCGCGTAGCTAAAAGGCCGGCACGCGCTCGATGGCCGAACTTGGGGGACTAAAAGGATCGAGCCTGTCACCCAGGCGGCAGTTGATGGTAGATCTCAGGATCAAAAGGGGTAGAAAAAAAAAAATTAAAAAATCCCCAGGCCACATAGGCCCACAGGAAGCCATGTCATTCTCCTATGCTAGGCAGAAAATACTGTACAGTTTTGATGCATGTTTAACACTTAACATGCTTTTCTGCCTGATAGGCCAATACCCCAATGTCAAGAATAAGATGTTGTGTCCGTCCATGAACGAAAGAGAAAACCCCCACACTCCACATTGGAACTCCTAAAGCCTTATTCACATTCGATTTTCTGCAGATTTTTGTTTAGATTTAGCAAAACCATGTAGTGCAAGGGCCCGCCTGATTACATACAAATTGAAACTTTTAAGGTTTTTACTATAATAGAGAACAGCGAGGCTTCTCAGCTGAGCAGGCATCTATCCTCCTGGACACTGGTATGCCAGCAGTAGGAGGGGTGGTTTGTTTGGGGGTCAGACTGGGGGCTTTTGTTTCTTTGCCAGTATCTAAATCCTTTTCTAGGCAGCAGTATAACCCAAGCCTATGAATTTCTGTTCTCCAACTGCAAGAGCTATGGCATTGTGGGTGGAGCAAGATTGTTGGAGGGGCAGAGACACAAACTAATGCAGGAAGACCACTGTGGAAGACCCAGATACTAGTGGTAAAAATCAGCCCAATAAAAAAAAAAAAAAAAAAACCCTGCACTGCACAACTAGAAAAGGATTTGGGGATTTACAAGTATTGTAGCCCCTGCTCCAGAAACGTAATATGCTCATTACACAGACTACTGCATGGCCTAAAGCAATTGTTCCCAACAAAAGAAAGTAGCACGTCCTTTCATGTGGTGAGCCTTCATTCCCAGAAGTCTTCGATCTAAAAATATTTCTCTACAGTCTCCTCCCAGAAGACCAAACCATATACCCTAGGGATGCACCAAAGTTATTTACAAATGAGATTTTTATTTTGAACTTTTTCAATGTGAAAATATAAATGTTAATATGTGTAAAAATATTCACCAACAAAGCAAACAAATTAAAATGGAGGGGGGAAAAAAGGGAGGAGTTGAGAAACTGCTTTGGAAACCCCAGATCTCCTGGTGTTCTATACAGTCCGCTCTCAGAGCACCCAGATCTATACCCACGATACCATCAAAAGCTGCCACTCACTTTTTGCAGCAGCCCCAGAGCAGCAATGGCATCTCTGGTGTTCCGGGCCAGTGCCACAGCTTCCAGCAGACCTCGCAGGGCCTGAGACTGCGGGTTCATGGCAAGTGTGGGTGGGATGGCATGAAGATGTTGCTCCAGTTCAGCGATACACTTGTCATAAATCTGTGCTACGTCGTCTGTGGCCCAGGCTTGTTGCTGAAACAAACACCAAATGGTTAGTACAAGCCACAGAATGCGGAACCTCCCCCACAAATGAGCAATGTTAAATCTATTATGGTGGCACCTTCATGGGTTGCGCCAGGAATCCCGTGGGCTGAGTCAAGTCATTGGTGGGGAGGAAGCCAGGAACATTGCGTGCAAATTCCTCATAAACAGCCAGCTGTTTGGGGTCCACACCTCCGACCTGAGGGAACATAAAACCTGGGCGTTAGTGGGTTCATTTACAGACATGCTACTGTATTGTGACAAGGGCAAAACTATTCAGCCACACAATCTGCAGGCAACATCCGTCTCTGTATACATCTTGGACACAGGAGCCCGGACCTTATATATCATGGACATGCGACAAACCTGAACGTATCAGACATTACCTTTAGTCGGATCTGCTCCGGCATCCGCTCCGCCTGGTAGGTCAGTACAACGGGATCACAATATCGTCGTCCCTCCTGCCTGGCATGCTTTCGTAATTCAAATTCCTGCATACATAAAAACATCAGTCTGAGTCAAAGAACACACAAAGCATCCATATTTTCCTCATGCAAAAAAGACTAGGTCAAACAGCCAAGAATACTTCTGTTGTCCCTAGTGCCCTACTCCTTGTAGGTAGAGCCAAAACTGTGTCCCCGATTAACAAAAGGCTTCTTTTTGGCAAGTGCCCCCTGAAGAAGGAGCTTCCTATGGCTGCACTCATGTGGGCTTACTCTGGAGCCGCCCTCTGTTGACAGACAAGACAAGTCTACCCCACCGCCACTCCATTGTGACAGGATTTGATTGGCAGCAGCGGGATCCAATGGCTCCTGCAGCTATCAATCGGCCCAGTGAGGAGAGACAGTCAGGAGAGCCTCAGTTCTCATGCACAGAGCTGGATTGGAAATGGGCTCAAGTATAAGGGGGGGGGGGGGGGGGGTTCTGTCACACAGGTTTATTTTAAAAGGTGTTGTAAAAGTTTTTAATGCATCAAGATAAAAAGCCTCCTGTGGGCAGCAGCCTCCCCTACCACTTACCCAAGATTCTTATTACCGATTGGCTGAGACAGCAGTGCCATTGGCTCCCGCTGCGCGCGAGAGACTGTCTGGACACAGGAAGCTGTGACTCGGGTGCCCCCAAAGCAAGCTGCTTGAAACCGTGTTATAATCCAGGACTGAAGCATCACATGCAGACAAATTACTGAAGAGGAGCAGCGAGAGTACATACCGTGGCCAACCTCTTGTCCATTTCTGGTCCAGCCTTCTCTACTGCTGTCTTCTGGATGAAGCAGCAAGCCAGCTCACAGTTATCCTGAGCCACCTGAGCAGCAGCCTGTTCCATCATCTCGCGCTGCTGGGGAGAGGCAGCCTGAAACAAAGAACAACATCAAACAACCAACCAAACGCTGGACTGGCATGTCATACCAAGCAAATTTATGGCATTCAGCATACCCGCATTGAGGTGGCAAAGCTGGTTTTCAGATTGGTAGCTATACTCATGAGCAGAGGTTCTCTGCAAGTTATCATGGCCATGCCAGCAGTCAGATTGCGCATCATGTGGTGAGCCGCCACCCGCATTCGAGACTCCTCTGAATCCAGTGCAAAGTCCTTCCGCACGATCTGCTCACAGGTGGTCATTGCAATCTTTATGGAACGGTCAACCACAGGATGTACAAGCTCCTGCACAGCCCGTTCAATGGCCTGCCGCACATATTGCTTGAGGTGGGGGTGGGTTTGGAAGAGAGGGATCTACAGAGGGGGGGAAAAAAAAAAAAGAAAAGATTAGAGTTACAAAACCAGAGGCAATTCCAGCAAGGGTTAATCATACAAGGCTAAAGATTGGTCACTTACTGTTGGATTGAGTGTGATGTGGGGTGCGATACCAGCAAGCGAATAGACATGGATATCATGGTAGCTGTACTGCGGCTGTGGAGGAACTGTTGCAGCACACGTGGTGCTGGGGGGTGGGACTGTCACCGTAGCTGAGGGGAAACAATTAACTGGAGGCAGTTCACACTGACTGTTCAAATGCTGGACACAAACAGGGTCAGAAAACCCCTGGACACCAAGCTTACCTGTGAAGACAGCGTCAGACTCCTGTTTCTCAACCGAAGCCCAGAGCTTGCCTGCTGTGCGGATGGCATACTCGTTGGCGCTGGGGATGCTAGGCAGCAGTTCCTCTGGCTGTTTCACATCTTTCTTTGGGGCAGAAAGCTGCTCATCCAGAGACTTTAGACGGTCCTTGTCTTTAAGGAGACTCCCGGGCTTCAAGTCATTGAGGTCAATGGCTAGATTTTTACACAAGACCTCAATCTCAAACTTCAGATTAAGCTACAGGATGAAAAAGGATTGTAAAAATCAGTGGAGCTCAGGAGGACAAGACAGACCAAAAATAATGCTGAATGCAGAACTGACCTTCAAATCATGCTCTTGGTGAAGCTCTGCCAAAACATTCATAATAGCCATTGTCCATGGATTTGGAGGTCGAAAAACCTGCACAGAAAAGATAAGTCATCAGTATCCAGCAAAAGGCCAATGTGATTAAGGTAATGTTGTATAGATGAACACATACCACACTTCGGATACTTGACTCCAAGACTTTAGCAACAAAAGGCACCACGTAGAGCATCTCCTGCTGTCCCTTCATATAGGCCTCCAACAGCAGCGACTTCACATCCAGGTCCTGGGAATTCAACACAATACAGGCTAAATGCAGCTGGCAAGATACAAATCTTGACAAAGCATTCCCTGGTGCCAACCCCAGCAGACAGGGCACCTCTGTGCCCACCTCACCAGACCGGGCACCCAATTGCCTGATGCTGTGAGCACTTACTGTGTGTAGGATGGGTTTGTTCTTGGCCAGGGTGACCATGCCTAGCCAGTGGCCCAGGTTCTTCAACAAAGACCGGTCAGAGAAATTAGCAGCAGCTTTGTCAGACGTCAACAACACCTGTTAGGGGGGAGGGCATCCATTAATACCCAAGACCATCCATTAATACCCAAGACAACAAGTGCATGATGCTAAATAAGCCTTTCGGGAGATCCTCACCTTAATGTTCCTGTACGTCTCTGCTAAAACCATCTTGTTGAATTCTGCATGCTTCAGAGCGTCCATGAAGTTGGAGTACAGACTGTGAAAGTTCAGCTCGATGCTCACCCTCTTCATCACCAGGTATTGAGACACCCAAGGCATAAACTCATCTTTTACAGTTTCCTTCAACTCTTCCACCTGTCGATTCACAAAATGCAGGTCGATTAAAAAAGCAGCATCTGAATGTAGTCACCGACTGCAATTAAGCTGAAAATTACAAAGACATGGAAACTTCCCCTAAAGCAGAGCTCCACCCAAGAGGGGAAGCTCTGGTTTTGAAAGGTACCCGCTCCCACAAGTTCAGCCCCCACCAGTCTTCTGGGACCGGTGATGTGTCCCAGAAGACTATGGGACCATTCACAAGGCACAACGAGACTCATGCATGCCGACAGCTGCACCCAAAGCCAAGTGATGACACCATTGGGTCCCTGAACAGGCAAGTTCTCGTATTTAAAGTCAGCCGTTACAGCATTTGTAGCCTAGAATTTCTCTTTAAGGGTCCAAACTTGACTGGCTCTGTCTATTGTGAACAGCTCAGAGGTAGTTACCCCCACACTATAGCTCACTGGTTCTACAGTACAGAATCACGTTCCTTCTTTTAGAATTAGAATTCTTGCTTAGACCATAAACAATTGTCAAGTTAATTCTATAATTCTACATGAACACGAGTGACAAATTTACAGAATGTGATCAGAAAGCATGCCAGACAGACCTTATCCATGGCAAAATACACAGAAGGCCTGTCATAACACGAGGGTCCCTGCCCCCTCACCGCATTAGAAGAGTCCCTCTATGGTCTTACCTTCTGTGTCATGTTGGACTGCGACAGGTTATTGAATATGAAGGCGATTTTCTCTTGCACATTCTCAGGTGGTTCCACAGTTCTCTCTGCCTGGTCAGTAGCCACTAGAAGTGTGTCTATGTTGGTAGTGTTGATGGATGGCTGAAGGAAGGACAATGTATGATATTGTAAGGGGCCCCAGGATGGAGAAGACAGACACCACAAGGATTATCTAACCCATAACAGAAGTCTTACCGGTACATCCTTCTTGAAACTGACGCCAGTGGGTCTGGTGATGGTAACAGTTTTGGCTGAGGTTGTGGCGGTAGATGTGGTAACTGTATTGGTGCTTACGGGGCCAGGAAGAGGAGCTTTGGCAGGGGCCTGGGCTTGTGCCTGAGCCTGGGCTTGTGAAAGTGCAATACTGCCTGGGGTGGTGATAGATCCCTGCATCTTGACCGGAGGGTCCCGAGACTGCTGACCATACTCTATGTACTGAAGGGAAAGGAAGCACAGGTTGGTCATGCAAAACAAGGAGAAAGAGAACAGAGTATTGGACAGTAGGAGAACTTACCTCCTGCAAATGATGAGGGAACTGAATAAAGTGACTGATGGAAGCCAAGTGCTGACAGTACTGAGGATAGTCCTTCAACCTGCAAATCATACATTTAGTGTTAGAGATAATCATCAAAACCAAACTCTTAAAGGCCAAGTTCACCTTTCTGAACATTAAACCTTAAATACAAGTGTAACATGTTCAGCATGCCGCCCCACCACCCCTTCCCCTGATCACCACCCACCCTCACAGGGAGGAGGAAGGAGATCCTCTCTCTCGCAACAAGCCGTCCCAATTTAAAAGACAGTGCAGCCAGGCAGGGCTCCACCCACACAACAGCCTCAGTTTCTGGTGAATCAATAGCCGCAATGGATGATGGCACTTGTAGTCCGATTGTATTTCTCAATTAACTGCAAGGATGCCGTTGAGAGCTCTCCTAGTTCATGGGTCTTCCTTCTCAAGTAACTGCCTGGCATTGCACCTAGAGAGTGGGAGGGGCAGCACAGAGCCAATCGCAATTCAGTTGTGCTTATCCCTCAAAGGAGATGATGCTGCTACACTTGATAGAGATAGAGCTATAGATTGCGAGAGATTATTTTATAGAGAAAATTATATATCTATAATCTCCATCTATATATTATACACACACACACATTCTATTTTTCATTCAATCTCTCGCTATCTATAGCAGTCTAAGGCTTGCCTCGGTAGTTGGGTGGGTAGGGGCAGTCCTGCTTGTACATTCAGCAGAAGGGTCATACAGTAGTTGGCCTGATGCAAGGCCCACGAGTTATATGGCCTGTGGTCTATAAAACAGGTTTGTCAATAGTATTTTTTGTTTAGGCTGCTTTCACACTGAAAGCTGCAGCCGTTCACGCTAAAGAGCAGCTTGTTTTAGCACTGTTTAAGCTGCGCTTTTCCACACACAAAAAAAAAAAAAAATATATGTGTTTTCGAATCGCTTTCAGGCACTTCTTATTCATTGCAATGGGAAGGGGCATTTTGGGAGCACTGTATACAGTGCTCCTAACCCATCCCAACGATGTTGCTTGTAGAACTTTTCCCAAACGCCCTGCAAGCACACTGCCTGGGTATAAAAGCACCCAATGTAGAGAATGGGAGGCATTTTTCAGGTGCCATTTCTAGCACAAGCACCTGAAAACTGCCTCAGTGGGAAAGGGGTCTTATAGTTGACCACTCTGTCACAGTTCAATACCCATTGGTGCATCTCCATGTATTAAAGCGGAGTTCCGGCCTTTTTTTTTTTATGTTTATTATAAGTCAGCAGCTACAAAGCATAGCTGCTGGCTTTTAACATACACTTACCTGCTCCACTGTCCAGCGACCCCTTACTACATCAGGGAAACAGAGCCTTTGATAGATTTAAAAAAAGTTAGTTCACCTTCACCCAAAAACTTCCAAGCAGACTGCCCATATCTAAACTGTGCAGCTTGACCTAGAAAGTTGAATAATGCCCTTGCATAGGATGCCATGTACATACCTCCCAAACATGGGGGGGTTGCTCTTAGCAATGTCGGGACGGGATGCCACCTCTGGGAGCTTTTCAGGCTTTGCAAGGAACATACATGGCCTATACCAAGGCATTATCCAACTTTGGTTGAAGTGTCAGTGTTTGTTTTGTATCTACAAGCACCACTTCCAGCATTCGTTTTGTATCTACAAGCACCACTTCCAGCATTCGTTTTTGGTGAAATTGAACTAAACGCTTAAGGCCAAGAAGGAGGCATGGCCACACAACCCACATATGCATGACTGGGCAAAAAGGGCACTTCTATTTTCTCAATGCGTTAATTTGCGGCTTAATTGCCCAATGGCTATACAATGCAGAATCCAGCAGGCTATGCAAATCAAAGTTTTTCAGCTTTCCATATAATCTGTCCAGCATGTCTATCTTCACACCATGCTGGAAACACCAAAGTTTCCCTGTACAGGAGACAGACATACCTGTTTTTGAACCTATCTAGTGCAGCGATGCCAAAGAAATACATTTTGGATCCATAAGGTTTGCGCAGTGCTTCCAGTACATAGCGCAGTGCCAGTCCTAAAGCCATGTATGTCACTAGTCCTTTTTCAATGATGCCACCAAACAAACAGGCGGTAATATGCAACTCCTTGTCTGGGTACTGAGGGAAGAAACGATACTCTTCAAACAAATTGCGCAGCATGCAGTTGAAGACTTCACGCTCCCGCTTTATGTTGGAGTCCTTAAACCTCTGCAGCATTTCCAATACCTGCAAGATAGCAAAGTGATGAGTGAGAACATAAAATCTAAAATGCGCAGTAGGCAGAGAGTCAATTGTACAAAACACACACACCTAAATTAAAGACATAAAAACGAGAGCACACCAAAAAAGAGGGAGAAACCCAAATTACTGAACCAGACCTCCATGAATTCAGCCACTTGTAAAATGTGATAGCCCAACAAAGTGCATGTCACCCGTGCGGACTTGTCTCTATAAATTTTCATCCAACAGTTTTATGGCACTCGGAAAGCACAGCCATCACTATACCCCCAGGGCTTGCACAGGAGAGAGACACGTCTCACAAACTGCAGAACTAAAAGTCCCGCCCCTCTGCTGCTCATTCACAGAAGACTTTGTATTTGTGAATAAGTTCACATAATACAAAGCACGCCATATGGGCAGGAGAGGGACGGGCACAGAAGCTGCATGCTACTCTGTAGCTGAAGGAGCCCAAGACCAGAAGTGATAGCTGCCCACCCAAAGCACCAGAAAACTCAGATGTAAATTAAAAATGATAAAGCCCACCAGGGAGCAAATACCTCCGCAGACTTAAAGTGTTACTAAACCCACCCGCTTGTTATAACCAATTGTTATATCAGCACTGTCCAGACAGAAGGTCAGGGGGTCATACAATGGATAACTGTGGGAGAAGGAAACTCCTACAAGCTTTAACCAGACTCCAATAGAAGTCACAAGACTGCTCTAACTTCTGATGAGGAAAAAAATAAAAAACCTCACCCGAAGAGACTCGAGTCTGGCAATGATCCGCCAACTGAGGAGAAAATTCCAATCGATGCCAGAAATCTGTTCCATTTGTCAGTATCCCTCTCTGTGGGAAGTCTGACTTTGACTATTTTTCTCAGATTTCCCCACACGCTCCTGAAGATTTGTCTGTTGACACTACAGTGTGATACAAGTCTTCATTGGATTGTTTTATGTGAACCCATTGTTGTATGGCATCGTACCTTGTTAACGGTTTTTAAATATTTGTACCATAAACGTTTTTATAAGGTTCGTTTCATGGTGCCACAAATTGAAGCCTGGGAAAGTCCCTTGCTACAACAAATCATTCCCTTGGGAGGTCTGGAACAGTGTTGTGCATAAGCGTCTGCTTTGAAAGAAGCCACAAGACCCCAAATACTTACAGAAAAATGGACGGACGTGATACGCAAAGAAATTAAGACATGGAGAGGCTTTTGAAATTTGTTCAGCAGAAGGAAAATCCTGGTCAAGGTGGTGTCCAGAATAAGTCCAGGGTACCCCAAGCAAGGAGATGAAAACACGGATTCCTCCAATGCAGTGTCTCAATTCCAGTGCTCAAGGGCGCACCAGCAGGTCATGTTTTAAAGCTTTCCATTATTTTGCACAGGTGATTTGATCAGTTTCATGCCTTAGTAATCACCACAGCTGTTTTATCTGTGGGAACTCTTGAAAACATTACCTGTTGGTGCGCCTTAAGGACTGAAATTGAAAAACACTGTTCCCATGTCTTGACTGATGAAGCTCTCCTGAGAAGTCTGATGCAGACTCTTTACAGGTCGTGCAGGTAGCCCACCATTGCTAACCTGCGTAGGCATAAGAGCCAAGATTTGAGCTGTCTTACTAAAAAGACAAGTGGTGCCGACACCAGACAAAGCAAGTCCTAACTCCTGAGATGCTAAGCAATAGCTTAACTCCTTACTGCAGATTTGGGGGTGCTTTTAGTTTTGTTACACTCAGGATGTAGGTGGCAACATCCATCATGAATATGGCTGTGTCCTTTAGTGAACAAAAATAGGATTTTTGTACTCACCGTAAAATCCATTTCTCTGAGTTCATGGACGGACACAGCAGCCTTTGACCTTAGGGTTATATCCGCTTCCTTCTAGGAGAGTTAGGCAGAAACAAAGCACTTTAAAGTGTAAAAAACACTTTCCTCAGTGCAGCTCCTCCCAGGGGGCGTGGTTCCCCGGGTATAACCCACACCCTGCTCTAGCAGCTCCATTTTCTTTTTGCCCAACGTCAGGATAGGACAGGCGCTCTGGAGTCCCTGTACTCAAGATTTTTTCGCTTTTTATTATTTTGTTCCTGCATTTTGAATCCTGCGATTCTTCTACCAACTGCCGACTGGGTGACAGGCTGGGTCTTGACTCTTGTAGTCCCCCCCATGTTTGGCCATTTGAGCGTGTGCCGGCCCTCTTGGTGAACTCCCACAGGAAAATTATGTATTAATTAGTTGATAATTATGAAATCATTCCCATACTTTTCACATGACACAAACTGCCATTTCCTCAAAACAAAGTGGCAGAAATTCAGAAGTTACGTTTTCAAATCTAGAACCAGAATGGTGCCCAACAGAGCCAAATTCTCACTGGAGGGGGAAGGAAGGTTAGACAGACATCAAATGAGAGCAAAACTTGGAAAGAGGTTGTACAAAAATGCAATACAGTTTAGTTAAATTAAGCACAGGACAATAAATCATTCCTTCCACAGTGCAGAAACATTTCTGTTTACGGCTGCATCCTCCGTCTTCCTTGTACACCAATTTGCCCAACTTCTGGGTAAGGGCATATTCATGATGTCATTACCAGTCTCTACTCGTCAAACCCTCATCCCTGCTAGTCAGTGTTTTTATATACTGAGCTGTGCATGAGTGTACATTTGCAGCACTGCTCTGTGCCATGATGGGACTCCTTGTGCACAGGAGTGAAGTCACAGGCCAGCCAACCACAAAGCTAAAATGTTTTTAAAATGTGGAAGGAAGAGCAAGAGAAGAGATAGGCACCTGTGCTCCATAGGAGCACGGACAACGCTGTGCTAGAGAGGACTGCTTGGCCACATCCAAGAGCTCCTGTGGCCCTAGTTAAACCAGAGTTCCACCAATATAAAATGTCAGCAGCTACAAAAAGTGTAGCTGCTGACTTTTATTAAATCGGACACTCACTGGTCCCAGCGATGCAGGCTTACGAAGCCACGCTCTTCTCTGCGGCACCATGACTGTGGGCACCCAGCTGTGGCTTCACAGCCTGGCACACGCGCACTGCATGCCGTAATTGGCCGTGCAATCTGGGACACGACCCAGATTGCCGGGAGGGGTGAAATTCCTTCTGGCGCCCTGGGAGGAAAAGTGAGCTGGAACCTTCTAGAGGGTTTCCGCTCCCCCCCCCACAAAAAAAAAAAATATATAACATGCCAAATGCGGCATGTCAGGGGGTCACCTTCCCTTAAATCAGAAGTTAAATTTTTGGGTGGAGAAAACCCCCCACACCCCTCAGGTACTCCACCAAGGGAATATATGCGGGTGTCCAAACAAGTGTTGGCACCTTCCCACCCAGCCAATTGTAAAAATGATGGCCGGGTGGGAGCGCTGTTCTGGGAATAGGTCATATATGACATGATCACCTCCTCAGAGTAGTACAGGGTTACTATGGTAACACTGTACCCGCTTTGGTCAATGCAATAATAAATAATGCAAAGTGTGACAACGTTGAAAGTTGGCCTGGGTACTGTGGTTAATATCACGCTTAACCCTTCAAAAGCACAAGGGTTTAAAGCAGAAAACTAAAGCCTCTATCCTTTACAACAAAAGGAAGCCCCCATCTTAAGTGGGTTACACAAGGAAATCGGGTGATTTTTTTTTTTTGCGACGTTTCACAGCAAATTGGAACCGATGAATGGAAATTCAAACAAATATTCTCACAAAAATGCTTGTACAATAACGGCTTTTTTGTTGTTTATGATCAATCCCTTTTCGGATTTTTCTTGTACAAAAATAGTTTGTTCCCGTACGAGAACATGTTTGGAGTTTGACCCTTCGGAAATTTTCGTATGAAAATTCGAAATCTGTTGAAAGTGGTGCACACACTATACGAAAATACTTTGGACGAAAATGTTCGCCTGATTTTCAGCCTACGTATGATCTGCAACTGCCATTGTGCTGCACGTCTGATCAGTTAAGTTACCAGGCCAGTAGATGTTTCACAGTTTGGTTGAGAGCAGAAACAGCTGCGACAGTTATACATGGCATGCCTTAAAGTGGAACTAAACCCATCTGCTCAGGAATGGCGGATCCAGTTGAGAATTGCAGTCTTTTCTACAGCAGGTGCATACAAGGTATAGGTCAGGGATATGTAATCAGCGGACCTCCAGCTGTTGCAAAACTACAAGTTCCATCATGCCTCTGCCACTGGGTGTCATGCAATGCCTCATGGGAATTGTAGTTCTGCAACAGCTGGAGGTCCGCTAATTGCATATCCTTGGTATAGGTGGTATTCTGCCTACAGGAGAAACATCTCACCAAGTCCACAATGATAAAAAACAAAACAAAAAAAAAAAAACTTAATAAAAAAAGAGGGATTTTCAGAATCAATATCAATAGCACTCTGTTCATACCTCATATTCAAGAGCAGTGAGCATCCTGGTTGGAACGGGGGTGGTGTTCTCCTGTAGGCAGATTAATATAGATGAACAGGGTCGTTATATTTTTTGCATTGCTCTATAGAAGACAAGATTCATGTTCTTGCTAACATATATATCCCACCACCATTTAAAAGCCGAGATCCTACACAGATTAAATAGAGTTTATGATAGATAAGACCAATATAACGGTCATTTTAGTGGGGGATTTCAATATGGTCATGGAAAGGTTCTCATCGGGGTCACCAATAGATTGTGTTATCCAACAGTTAGTTGTCGCAACTTTTGGGGGGGGGGTTGGGTTGATGGACATCTGGAGAGTGCGGAATCCGAACGGTCAGCAATGTTCTTGTTTCTCCAGAACAGAACACACTCCACACTCTGCAGAATTGATCGCCGTCCAGGTGAATGGAAAACAAGCCAGTTCTGGATGGAATTAATGGAAAAACCAGATGAGGCGTTGATGGCTTTTAAAGCCGTTTGTTGTGACAAACACTGTTCTGGCCTCAGCAGGGGCGATATGGGATGCTCTTAAAAGCATATCTCCGGGGCATACTAATCCAGCAAGTATCAAAGATAAAGAGACAGACCAAAGAAAAGGAAGAGGCTATTGAGAGATAAGGCAGAAAAATATTTGGAGGACCCGATAAGCTTAAGGAATGGTCAGCTAATCAAAAATGAATATCAAACTGTGCTAAAGAAAGCAGAGAATAAGTGGCTCTTTAAAAAACAGAGCCAATTTGGGGAAGTGTGGGGCGTATGTTGGCTCAGTTTATATATAAAAAAAAAAAAAACATTAAAAAAAAATAACACCCCCTCCTTCTCCATTATCCCTGCAATTAGAACAAAGGGCAGGGTTTCTTCATATACACATCACAGAAGGGTATTATGAACAAATTTTTACGTCCCAACCCTTTCAAGGAAGGATATGGGATGCCCCTATAACCCTGGAAGAACAGGCAGTAGCGGCCATGGCAAATCAAAAATCCCCTGGACCGGATGGTGTTCCAGTGTGGAAATCTATAAACAGTATGGGGGGGGGGGGGGGGGTATTGCTTCCGGAATAATAAGTACTAAATTGGGCAACCGTGAAAATAAAAAAAAATTGTGCCATTAAAAACACATCCCATATTACAGTAGTGGAGGCAAATTCCCTCTGTTAGGGGCCCAACACTGGAATTGATGGTTCAAGTATGGGAAACAGCCAAGACCTTAATGGGATACCATGGATTTATAAAAACCCCCCCCCCCCCCCCTTTTGGAAGAATTACATGAAGAACAGAGAACAGGTAAATTTGAAGAATGGGAAATTGCAGCACAATATTACATATATATATATATATATATATATATATATATATATATATATATATATATATATATATATATATATTATATAAAGAGTGGGCGTTAAAAGTATTCCTAGAGCTTAGGGAATACGATATCCCAAATTTGTCTTTAGAAATCTCTGTAGATTAAACATGCTTTGGGGACGCAGTTTAAAACACAAGTATTAGAATGGAGTAATGCACCTCTCCTCTAAAGTGATAGATGCAAACATTTCGAAGTGCTTAATCTCTGGGATATATTTGCAATTATGTAAAATGGCAGAGGGATAGAAGAGCTTCCAAGTAGGAAGAGGTGGGAGGAAGACATAGGAAGAAAACAGAGGAAGAATGGAGGTGAATACTGGAACTGGGCCCATTAGCGTCAATGTCCCCCTCTTAGGGTCACATCTATACTTGTTGTACAGTGTGCACTATACCCCCTCAGTTTGGTTTGGAGACACCCAAAATTGCACCAATACTGGGGAGAAGCTTTGGGCACCAAAAACCTCAGTCTTTGTGACATCCCCAGACCTAGGAGGCAAGGCTATGTGTGTTGGGTTATGCGGAAGGAAAAGGGTGCCCCTGGTAACACACAGATAGCAAGAAAATTAATTGCATGGAGATGGCAGTTGATGACACCCCCAACATGTGGAGAATGGATAAAAGTTATAAAGGAAACCAGAAGAATATATAAATAAAAAAACAGAAAGGGATTTTAATCTAAGGGAAGAGGTATATTTAAGATGTAAAGAAAAAAGGCAACAATAAATGGGTTAGATAAAGAGTGATGTATTAAGGAGAAATAATCAAGGGAATTTATGAGTGCGTAAGAAGTAGGGGGGTAACTGCAGAAAGACTTATGAATAAGTGAATAATGGTGTAAACAGGGACACTGATTAGGAAGGAGTTTGCTGGAAATGTTGGTAGGTGGGACAAATATAGCAATTGGAATGAGCACATTTATAAAGCAAAAGTTAGGTTAGTAATATATTCTTTTATAAAAAGGGTTGGGGGAGGGTTCAAAGGGTAAATGTTACTTAAGGTTTGCATGTAAATTAAAACGTTTTAATAAATAAAAAAAACAAACAGACACACCACCACCCCACACATATTCACAGAATGCCAATTGTCACACTTGCTTGTGCTTTCAAAACTGTAAAACCATCAAATGACAGGTGTCAAATTCCTTGGCTAAAAAGGATAGGGAGGGATTAGTTCCGCTTTAAGTGGAAAGAACAGCATCAGATGAGGGGAGGGGGGAGGTTCTAATGCAAGGAGACCCCAGGAGGTGTAGAATCACTACTCAGCAACGTACCTCATCCACCGACATTGTGGGGTGCGGGGGCTGGTTGTAGATACGCTGGAAGTAGCTGTTTGCTTCATCATCAATTTCTTTAGTAAAGTGCTGGTTTGCTTCTGGCCATACCTGAGACAGGTCCGCTGGTGGAAGACAGAAGAATTAGAGGAGGATCTGGGTTGCCGTTTATGGACAGATAAAGCTCAAAAATAAATAAAAAAAAATAAAATAAAAAATAAAAAAACTTACTCTGCTGGAATGTTGGCTGACTGAGCCCTGAAGTGCTGAGTTTCCTCTGTCCAAACGGGTCAGTATTCACAGCAGGAAGGCCCAGGCCTCCAGTGCTCATTCCAGTTAGACTGCCTGTTCCAAGTCCACCTGCATAGAAGCAGCAAAAATCAGAATGAAGCTTGGTGCCATCCACATACAACATAAATGCTGACAGTAAAGAGCGATTTAACATCCCCCATCCAAGTACCTGGCAGCTGCGAGGCGAGACCACTGAGGCCACTAAAAGCAGTAGATTGGTTTGGAGTCGTGAGAGGGGGAAATGCCTTGGCTGGTGACTGTGGCGTGCTGAAAGCCGAGCCCAGATTGGGAGGGAAAGCTGGAAGGGTCTGTGTGTGAGGAGCAGCAGAACCACCAATGTTGAGAGAGGCCATTGCAGCCAAAGGGTCGATCTAAAGAAATAAAAAAATAAAAAGTGACTATTTCCACTGAACAGAACTACTCTGCATGCATGCACACCCATATAGTGCAGGGCTACATTACCTGTACCGGAGAAATGGCGTCCAGACTGCTCGTACTGGGAGGACGACCTTTCGGCATAACTCCCGGAGGAGGCTGCCGTGCCTTGTTCACCACATTGCTGCAGTTGGCCACCATGGTAAGGATGGTTTCAGAAAGCTCCTGGGACACACTCCTGCAAGGAAGAGAGAAGTATAGGGAGAGAGAATTAAAAACATATACCATAAAACGAGAGTCCTTTATAGACAGGACCCACCATATTAAATGCTAGTGTCACGCATATAACAGACCACCCAGAAATTTATACATACGGACCCACCCCACAAGCACTGTGTCCGGCCCAACGTTCTTACCCAAACTACAACTCACACCAATGTACAGATACAGACCCACACACTGCATCCGAGACAAAATGTACACATACAAAGCATTCGAGACCAAATGAACACAAAGACCTACCCTGCACAAGCCTGAAGGCATGCTAGCATCGTGGCCAGAGTTTCAGGAGGAAGCTGTGCGCTTTTCGGTTGGTCTTTCTCGGGAGCCATGCCGCCTAGTATGGAAGGACAGCGCCGTTTGAGGAAAGTCATGCAGGCTTGGACAAAGGGCTCCTGAAAATGGAGAACATGAAATTCACAGCTCTGCAACACAAAATATAGAATTGTGACCTACTAGAGGGCAAATCACCACTCACCCCATGTTCCCGTATTTTATCCGTCAGCCATTTGTCCAGTTTGAGGTATTCCCGGCGTGAAGCAAGTGCAGCAAGATCAATAACAAAGGCAAATGGAGTACCGTTCAGCAGCATTGACAAGGCCTAGAGAAGCGGAGAGATCATTCAACTTACAAAGAATACTGTAGTAAATGGGGAGGAACCACACACCAAACAAAAACGTGTATGTGTGTGTATATATACACACACACATACATATATATATATATATATATATATATATATATATATATATATATATATATATATATATATATATATATATATATATATATATATATACATACACACACACACACACACACACACACACACACACACTTATTTTTTACACACACAGCACAATTTGTAGTTGCTTCTGACAATCTAGGGCTTAAAAAGGGGCTGTAAAGGTTATATAAATAAAATAAAAAAAAGTCCCCCTAAATAGCTTCCTTTACCTTAGTGCAGACCTTCCTCACTTACCTCATCCTTCCATTTTGCTTTTAGAAGGTCCTTATTTTTTCTGAGAAATCCTCACTTCCAGTTCTTCTGTTTGTAACTACACACAGTAATGCGAGGCTCTCCCAGGTGTGGAGCGAGCCTCTTGGGGAGGGGGGGGGGGGGGAAGCAGGAGTGTCAGGACACTACTTTGCAGATAGAGAAAGGAGCTGTGTGTTAGTGGGTTTCCCGACACTCTTGCTTGCCCCCTTCCCCTCAAGAGGCTTTCTCCACACCAGGGAGAAAGCCTCTCATTACTGTGTGGAGTTACAGACAGGAACAGGAAGTGAGGATTTCTCAGAAGAAATAAGGACATTTAAAAGCAAAAAGGAAGGATTAGGTAAGTGAAACGACTGCACTAAGGTTAAGGAAGCTATTTAGGGAAAACATTTTTTTACCTTTACAACCCCTTAAAAAAATAAAAATTTCCCACCCCACAGCAGCCACATTCATATTTACATTCTCCAAGTACAAGTAAGAAAATGTGAAACTAGTCAAGCAATTGAGATGCCAGGATCAGATCTTTGGAAATTTAGTGTGAGCCACAATACATCTCCTTACCTTCAAGTCCTGGGCCACATCAAGTATACGAGACAGGCGGGCCTGATCATACTGCTCACCTCGCATATACCACTCTGCCATGGCATGCATGATCAGCTGGCGGATGGAGGGAGACTGGCCCTGTGGCAGAAGTATGAAAAACAGTCAACTTTCAATCCCCCATAAAACAAAAAACATGCATTATGTTTACAAAAGGTGCACATACCTGGCCGTGCCATGCATAGTGCAAAATGATGGCGGAGTTTGGATGGTTACCCAGAAAGATCGGCATCAGAGTAGAGATGAGCTCGTGTCTTAGGGTATGCCAGGAAGTGTTGATCTGGAGCAGAGCCAGGACCAGCATGTCTGGACAGTGTTTGATGGGGTAGCTGAAGAGCTGTTTGACCTGTTCATATTGGCCCACCTCAGCCAGCCGAAGCAGGGACTCTATCAGATCCAAACTTTTCCTGAAAGGGACGAGGACGTGTCAGACAACACACACACAGACCAATCACAAACTTAATACATCACAAAATCTACAGTTACCATGTAGCTATCTCCCGATTGTCATCTTCTGGTGGAGCCTTTAGGATGTCAGTTGCAACAGCATGGCAAGGGTAGTCCGCAAAGCAAAAGACGTCCGGATTCATCAAGGAATGCTGGATGAAGGAAAGCTGAAAGACACAAAATTTCAATGAGCAAACACCAGAATTCTCTGTAGCTGTATGTGCCATCTTCAGCCTAGAAACCTAAAGCACACGTTTAGGGCAGGCATGCAATATCGATTTGTGGCACCCAGATCACCACTTGGCATACATGCAGTCCTCCAGTGGGCCCCTCCTGACAAACACAGCACTATTGGCATAGCTGTATCTGACAGCTCAGTAGACCAATTACAAGGCGAGTTCTGCCCTTCTGTACCTGTGGTCAACTCACTGCCAAGTTATTTTTAAGACCTGACACAATAGTAGCAATGCTACTCCCAGTACCAGCATAGGCCTGCCTGCAGCTGTCAAGGTCTTTACTTGAAATAGCCCTCCCACCTACCTCCTCTCCAGTGAGCCGCTAATTACAGTAAATATTAAATCAAAAGCAACAGTCTCTCCAATGGTGAAAGAAATAGGACAGATCCTCACCTGGCCCTCTGCATGTTTCCAAGGCCTATAAATGAGATCAACTGGAAATACATCCATGCCAAGCCCCCTCTGGATGCCATATACTACAGTCTGGAGCCCCTTGCTGTCACGTATCAGGTATCCTGGATGATCCAGCTCGTATGTCACTTCCTTGAAGTTCAGGTTGGGATTCTGCCGGAGAAAAAAAAAAAAAAAAAAAAAAAAAAAAAAAAAAACTTGTTACCTGGAGCAAAGAAAAATGCCAACACAGAACAGCAGAGGCCAAAATTCAAACACAACTGACCAGCTCTTTTACTACATCAATGAGAACCTCCACGTTCCAAGTGTGAGCCTGCACGCCATCGTTCTTGTCCTTGCCATCACTCCAGATGCCGCTGCCAGGGGCGGAGATCGACTGCAAGACATATGAATACTTAATACGACTGCTGGCAACATGCTTACCATCTCCATTGCTGCAGAGTATTTGACAGACCTGTAAGGAGATTCCATCTGTGAGCCCAGAATGCGTCCGTGCCATCATCCCCAGGACCCGAGCGACCTGCACCGCAGTCACTTCCCGGACACCAAACTGGACAATGATATTGCGGCATTCTTCCACACTGAGGTAGAAATGAAATCCAAGGATAAATTAATCATGGGAAGCATTTGCATGGCCCTTGGGGCACTATTCCTCCTACTAAACGAAGCACTATTCTTCTGCCGACACCATTCCTCCCCCCCCAATGATGTACTGTTTACTCCGACCCGTCACCAGGACAATTTTTACTGCCAATGGCCACAGTACAGTAAACTAGCACTTTGTTTAGAAAGTTGAGACCCCTACTCAAAAAAAACAAACACACACACACACACACACACACACCCCATTGTAAACCACCATGGTTAACAAGTTCAGTGTGAAATCCTTTTACAGAGGGAAGTATTACTGATGGCGCCAGCAAAGGACAAAAAAAAATAAAAATCCTACCAGAACCCATTTGATCATACCCCCTTTAGCACCTCATATGTAAGCTATATGGATTTGAGCACAGACATCTGTCCATTTATATTTGCATGTCAATGACCAGATTCTATAGCTCCCCCTACAACCGTGTCTGTCTGCTGGGGGGAAAAAAAATAATTTAAAGCGAGTTGCGAGGGCAAAAAATCGATTCACACCAAATCGATTTCCCCCCCCCCCCCACATTACCGGCGCTCCGCGGACTAGGACGAAGCTGCGGCCTCGCCTAAAATCCTGCCCACAGTGATCCTGGGAAAAGGGCACGAGGCCGGACGCCGCCCACAGACTTTTCCCAGGATCGCGGCTGACTAGGCCGAAGCCTCGCCCTAAAAACTTAGGACTGGCACAGTGTCACAGTGATCCTGGGAAAAGGCCACGAGGCCGGACGCCGCCCACAGACTTTTCCCAGGATCGCGGCTGACTAGGCCGAAGCCTCGCCCTAAAAACTTAGGACTGGCACAGTGTCCATCAGGAAAGGAAAATAAAACACCAAACCAAAAAACAAACAAACACAAAAACAAACAAAAAACACAAATAAAAATATATATTCTAATCCAATTACTAACGCTAGCTGCGCAAGGATTAAAAAAGTCAATGTTGACTGGGAGAGTGAAATTCAATTTTAGGTATGCGGTAAGCAAGTATTTGGCATTTTGCACTGTAGAGTAGGGACTAGACATTTTCAAGTTAGCCAACTTGACCATGTACTGCAACATATGCAAACAAAGAGTCCCTGCTTTTATGCAACCGTTTGCTAGAATTAGGCAAGGGTGTATAGCAGTGTAAATCAGAATCTCTAATGCAAACTAACCTGGAACAGAAGCTGTAACCCACTTCCTGCATGAAGTCTGCCAAGGAGCTGTCCATCATGGTCTTGGTTATCCCGCCAGAATCAGACAAAATCCGGTCCATTAGGATGTCCCGTTTTTCAGGGTAGAGGAGTGGTGCAAGCACCACCGGACAGCGCTCCTGGGGAAAATCTGACAGGGGGAGAGTGGTATTGTGGTAAACAATTCAGCAACGGATGGATATTTGTGCAAACGCTTCTACAGAGCAGAGGACAAGGATTGGTGGAGGATGAGGGGGAAAGAGGCACTAACAGGTGGGAACCTCATAAAATAAAATAGTAGATAAAAAGTCAAGTAGAAAATGTATATACAGAGGGGGGAAAAAAAAAAAAAAAAAAGTCTACACATTTTATATTCAGTTAAAAAATCATTTCAGAACCTTATCCACCTTTAATGTGACCTATAAACTGTACAACCAAGTTAAATAAACTGAAATCTTTTAGGTGGAGGGAAGCAAGAATGGAAACTTGGTTGCATAAGTGTGCACACCCTTACACTAACAATTTGTTGAAGCCCCTTTTGATTTTATTACAGCACTCAAACTTTTTGGGTACGAGTCTGCCCGACGAGTTCTCTACTGCACTCACCTCTGCGCAGGGTTTTAAGAAATGCCACAATCTGCTCCTGTCCCACCCCGAATGCTCCTTTCTGGCCAAAAAGGAGATTGGAGAGGAGGAGGTGCAAGACCTCTATGGCAATGTCCTGGAATCCACCTTCTTGGCTGCCACTAACGTCCACGTCAACGTAGGAACGCAAGAGATCAGGGAGCTTCTGCTTCACAAACTGTGCAGCTGTAGGAACAAGGCAAAAAAGTTTAACTGAAGAAATCCACCCAAAGTAAGAATTCCCAACCTACTATATGGGACGAGAATGACAATGCTTACCAAAGGCCCGCAGGTCGCTGTTGCAGGAGTTCAGAAGGGCCAAGCCAAAGATCACCTAAAATGAGGAAATGTAACCACATTAGGCTCTACCTGGGGTGTATGTGAATAAAATAGCTACCTGGTAAACCCAGGCATAGCCCAAAAAAAAAAAAAAACTATTCTGTACCAAAAACAGAAGAAAAAAAAAGTAGAAGTGTCCAAAACACTCCGGAAAGCAATGCAAAATTTAGTATTACCAATTTTTGGAGTGTTTTTAATACCGGTTCTACTTTTAGCATACAATTTGATTATTTTCTTTTAGATTTGTAGGGCAATTTAAGCATTGCAGCTGTTCTTTATTACTTTTGCAATATTATTAATATACACACACTCGACTATTGAATGTCACCTATGTCAGACTCTTCTCCACCCAAAACCATCACATGTGCCCAGTTCCTTTCTCCATTGGGAATCTCAAATGCCCCAGGCCCCCCTAGGTGTACAGCCCTTAACGAGAACCTGTCCACTGAATACAGAACACCAAAACTTTTGGACCACTTACCTCCTGAACTTTGCTGAGCTTCAGAACTTTACTCAACTGGGCAAAAAGGTGGGGAGATGGCTTCAGGCTCTACAACAGAAGAAACCATAAATGAGAAGAGGCTCATGAAGAATGTTATAGAACTAAAAAACAGCAAGTGTCCACACTGACCTTCTGATAGTGCAATGGATTGTCAATGGCGTACGAGAGGGTGGAGATGAAGTTAGGCTTGGTGATCAGAGACGCACACTCCTGAATCAGAAATTGCGTCTGTAAGAGAGAGAGTAGCAAGTGAAAACAAGGTCAGCGCAAATGTCATCTCAGAACTAAAACACTCCACTGTCGCAAATGAGTAGGCAGGCTTTTTTTTTGTGGGGAAGGGGAGTAATAAGTTTAGGTCCACAGTAAGGCTGAGTGTCTTAGAACCAGGCACGATCATATTGCAACGCACACCGACAATCAGCCAACACTGCACAGACCATGGAGCCCTGGTGTGATGTGCACGGAAAGGCTACAGGCAAATCCACTAGACAACATAGCATTTATACATATTGTTCAGTATATACAGTGCCTTCCAGAAAGCATTCCCAGCACTTACTACAATTTTGTTACATTACAGCCTTATTCAAAAATTGATTAAATTCACCCCCCCCCCCCACACACACACACACACACACACACACACACACACACAAATTTCACAAACAATACCCCACAATGACAACTTGAAATCTGCGCAAATAAAAAATATGTATGCACAGCCTTTGCGCAATACCTTGTTGAAGCACCTTTGTGCCTAGCTTGTAGCATCATACTCAAAAAGAACTGGAGGCTGCAATTGGTGCCACTTTTGGGCAGTTTCTCCCATTTGTGGGACCTCACAAGCTCCATCATGTCGGATGGGGGGGAGCGTCGCTGCACAGCCGCTTTCAGATCAAGAGATCTTTCAAAATCGGGTTTAAATCTGGGTCACTCAAGGACATTCACAGATTTGCTATGTAGCCACTCGTGCTTGGGGTCATTAGGTTGGAAGATGAACCTTCACCCCAGGCCGAGGTCCAAAGCATTCTGGAGCAGGTAGTCATCAAGGAGGTCTCTGTACATTGCTGTATTCATCTTTCCACTCGATCCCGACTATCTCCCAGTTCCTGCTGCGTAAAAACATCCCCAACAGCATGATGCTGCCACCACTACGCTTTACTGTAGGGAAGGTAGGTGATGAGCGGTCCCCGAATTCCTCATGACGTAACGCTTGCCATTCAGGCCAAAGAGTTCAATCTTCGTTTCATCAGACCAGAGAATTTTGTTTCTCATGGTCCGAGTGCTTGGGCAAACACCAGGTGGACTGTCATGTGCCTTTTACTAAAGGAGAGGCTTCAGTCTGGCCACTCTACCATACAGGCCTGATTGTGGATAGTTCTTCTGGAAGGTTCCATCTCTGCAGCACTCCACCAGAGAAAAGCCAGAGCTCTGCCAGCGACCATCGGGTTCTTGGTCATCTTCCTGACTAAGGCCCTTCTCCGCCAAATTGCTCAGTTTGGCCGGGCAGCCCGCTCTAGGAAGAGTCCTGGTAGTTTCAAAATTCCATTTACAGATGATGGAGGCCACTGTGCTCATTGGGACCTTCAATGCTGCAGAAATGTTTCTGTACCCTTCCCCAGATCTGTGCCTCCATACAATCCTGGCCAGGAGGTCTCCAAACAATTCCTTGGACTTCATGGCTTGTGCTCCGACATGTCCCACAGTTAACAGCACCTTATATAGACAGGTGTGTGTGCGCGCGCCTTTCCAAATCATGTCCAATCAACTGAATTTACCACAGGTGGACTCCAATCAAGGTGCAGAAACAAAACATTTGCAAGGATTTCAAAACAAACTTCTTTCACGTTGTCATTATGGGGTAGTGTTTGTAAAATTTTTAGGAAAATAATGAATTTAATCTATTTTGGAATAAGGCTGCAACATAAAATGTGGAAAAAGGTGAAGCGATGTGAATATTTTCCAGACACGTGCGTACACCCCTCATATTTTTGTAATTTTATTCTCGCTTTTCATGTGACAACACTGAAGAAATGACACTTTGCTACAATGTAAAGTAGTGAGTGTACAGCTTGTATAACAGTGTAAATGTGTTGTCCCCTCAAAACAACTCACACAGCCATTAATGTCTAAACCAATTAATGAGTACACCCCTAAGTGAAAATTTCACTATTATGTGTGGCCACCATTATTTTCCAGCACTGCCTTAACCCTCTTGGGCATGGAGTTCACCAGAGCTTCACAGGTTCCCACTGGAGTCCTCTTCCACTCCTCCATGACATCACAGAGCTGGTGGATGTTGGAGATCTTGCGCTCCTCCACCTTCCGTTTGACGGTGCCCCACAGCTAATAAATAGGGTTTAGGTCTGGAAACATGCTTGGATAGTGAGCTTTACCCTCAGCTTCTTTAGCAAGGTGGTGGTCGTCTTGGAGGCATGTATGGGGTCGTCATGTTGGAATACTGCCCTGCGGCTCATTCACCAAAGGGATGGGGTGCTCATGCTCTGCTTCAGTATGTCACAGTACATGTTGGCATTCATGGACCCCTTATTAAACTGTAGCTCCCCAGTGCCGGCAGCACTCATGCAGCCCCAGACCATGACACTCCCACCACCATTCTTGACTGTAGTCAAGACACTTGTCTTTGTACTCCTCACCTGGTTGCCGCCATACACTTGACACCATCTGAACCAAATACGGTCATCTTGGTGTCATTAGACCAAAGGACATGGTTCCAGTAATCCATGTCCTTAGTCTGCTTGTCTTCAAACTGTTTGCAGACTTTCTTGTGCATCATCTTTACAAGAGGTTTCCTTCTGGGATGACAGTCATGCAGACCAATTTGATGCAGTGTGCTGTGTATGGTCTGAGCACTGACAGGCTGACCCTTCAACCTCTGCAGCAATACTGGCAGCACAATGCTGGAGAGGCCTGTCTTCGTAAACCACTGTATGGTCTTGGCCACTGTGCTGCAGCTCAGTTTCAGGGTCTTGGCAATTTTCTTATAGCCTATGCCATCTTTATGTAGAGCAACAATGCTTTTTTTCAGATCTTCAGAGTTCTTTGCCATGAGGAGCCATGTTGAACTGCCAGTGACCAGTATGAGAGCGCAAAAGCAGGTCCCCAATTTAGACATTTTCACTTAGGGGTGTACTCACTTTTGTTGCCAGTGGTTTAGACATTAATGGCTGTGTGTTGAGTTATTTTGAGGGGACAGCAAATTTACACTGTTATACAAGCTGTACACTCACTACTTTACATTGTAGCAAAGTAATTTCTTCAGTGTTGTCACATGAAAAGATAAATAAAATAATTACACAAATGTGAGGGGTGTACTCAAAAGCCAGGATGTTGGATCACGAACAGTACTTATTGAAACACCTTAACTTCCGATTTGGAGAATGCTCAAAAATCCGAGGGTACTGAAGCAATGCAGTCCTGTGTACAAATGTAAATGTACAGACATCTTCACTTCTCAAAAACTGTCTTACTCCGAATATTAACTGCAGACGATTAACATCCTACGAATCTCACACCAAAATGGACAATATACACTTGAAGAGCTCTTACCTGATGAAAATCTTTACCGCTGCTTTTACCATCGCCACTGAAATCCACATGTGAAAATAGGCAGCGTAACAAGTGTCTGTCTGCCTCCGGACCGTGCCGATTCACAATCTATACAGAAAAAAAAGAAAATGTTAGTTATTAAAAGTCTCACTAGACTAACTTTAGTCCTATATATATATATATATTACACACACTTTGGATTACAAGCATTCTCCTGGAACAAATTATGCTCGTAATACAAGGTTCGACTGTAATTAGCATAAGTATAAAAGGTCAATGAGTTTCTGGACTCCTGACAGACCCTTGCATCTTTCATCCAGTGCTGAACTGACGTTTCTGGAATCTGAGTCAAGGGGAAAGCAAAAGAATTGTCAAAGGATCTGTGGGAAAAGGTAGTTGAACTGTATAAAACAGGAAAGGGATATAAAGATATCCAAGGAATGGAGAATACCAATAAGCAGTGTTCAAACTCCAAGTGGAAAATGAGGGGGTTCTTTTGAAACCAAACCAAGGTCAGGTAGACCAATTCAAATTCCAGCCACAACTGACAGGAAAATGTTTGGGATGCAAAGAAAAACCCACAAATAACTTTAGGTGAAATATAGGACTGATAATGTGGTTTGGCTGTTTTAAGATGCAAAATAAAAAGGCACTTTAGGGCTGGATTCACACCTATGCGGTTTTTAGTGCTTTTTGCAGTTTTGCAGATACAGCCCATTTAACATGGTGTCCTATGGAACACGTTCTGTAGTGCAAATCTGCTAAATGCACTAAAACTGCATAGGTGTGAATCCAGCCCAAGAAAGATGGGCTGCATGGTCGAGTCACCAGAAGAAAGCCATTACTATGCATACAAAGAGCCTCATCCACAAATGACACAAAAGACTTCAAGCTGTTATTGATGTTAAAGGGGGGGGGCAATACACAGAATAATTGGGGTACGCAAACTTTTGATCAGGGGCATTTGGGTAGTTTGTTGCCATTATGATTTTAAAAAAACAGTTGATTGATAATAAAATGGCTTCAGCCAAACACCAACCATGAGTGAAAGAAGTTGGTTATTCATATTCTCTGAAAAAATGGCCAAGAAATCATAATTTCTGCCACTGTACATTACAAAATGAAAACCACAATTGTTTTGCTTGGAATAAAGATCACGATTCTTGTGGAACATCTTTACACGATACAAAAACCCTGAGCTAAATTGACTTTTGTTTTAATTCATTGAAGTGCATTTTTAACCTAAAAATTGGGGTTGAAAGACTGACAAATACCATAAAGACAAAATATTGCAGTGGCCACCATTTTATTCTCTGGGGTCTCTGTTAAAAATACATAAAATGTTTGGGGGTTCCAAGTACAGTACATTTCTAGCAAAAAAAAAAATCCTGATTTTTATCTTTGTAAGAAAAAAAAGTCAGAAAAAGGTTTAGTCTTTTAAGTGTTTAAACTTCCCTCATCTACAGGCTGAAGTTCATCCCTTTGATCCAAGAATGAAAAGTTACAATGTTTAGAGTTATCTACCAGTGTGGATAATGTGAAAACTTGGCAGGCTGCTGTTTTTTTGTTACTTGCTCTATGTAAACAAGGCAGATCGCTGTTCTGCCAGAGAAAATTTAGATATTGCATTTCTGCTAACCAGAAACAATGATCTCCATTTTCCCACAGTCAAAGCACTCCCTAGGGACACATAACCTTTTGATAGCCACTGATGTTAACCCCTTCCCTGCCAGTGTCATCAGTACAGTAACGATATCCCATAGTTTACAGACACCAACAGTGATAATTTTGCCATATTGGCCTAAAAATTGATGTAGAATTTTTTCCCCCTATTGGCCATGTTTTATAACAGAAAGTAAAAAGGCTTTTTTTTTTTTTTTTTTAATGGTCAGTCTTTTTGTTTAAAGCGCAAAAAAAAACGGCAGGGGTGATTAAAAAAAAAAAAAAAACCCCACACTAAACCCTTAGGGCCAGTTAACACCAGATGCAATTCCGTTTTTTTTCCTGCACCAATACAGTCAGTTCCGATCAGTTTCTGCACCGGAAACTGACTGCATGGTGTAAACTAGAGCAGTGTTTCCCAACTCCAGTCCTCAAGGCACACCAACAGGTCATGTTTTCAGGCTTTCCATCATTTTGCACAAGTGATTTGACCAGTTTCACTGCCTTAGTAATTACCATAGCCGTTTCATCTGAGGGAAATCCTGAAAACATGACCTGTTGGTGTGCCTTGAGGACTGGAGTTGGGAAACACTGAACTAGAGCAGGGGTCTCCAAACGTTCTATACAAAGGGCCAGACTACTGTCCTTCAGACTTTAGGGGGGGCCAGATTGTGGCCATCGGGAGTAGAAAAGTCCCAGCATCAATCTCCTGTCTTTGGTGTCATTGAGAGGAATTGTGCCCCATCATTGGTGTCATTGGGCCCCATTGTTAATGTCATTGGGAGGAATAGCTTCCCTATGTTTGTGTCATTAGAAGGGATTGTGCCCTATCTTTGGTGTCATTGGGAGTAATTGTACCCCATTGTTGGTGTCATTGGGAGGAAAGGTCCCCCATCATTGGTCTCATTGGGCCCCCTTGTTGGTGTCATTGGAGGGAACTTTGCCTCTGTTTGTGTCAGTGAAAAAAATTGTGCCCCAGGGGCTGGATGAAAGCAAGCAAAGGGCCACATCCGGCCCCCAGGCCGCAGTTGAGACCACTGAACTAGAGCCATTGTAATACATGGAAAACACTGTGCATGCATTTTTAGTGCAGGGAAAAAAAAATGCGCACTGAAGAATATCAAGGAGGCACAGTCAGCTAAAGAGGGGCTGATGTGGAAGGAGCACGACTTCCGATCAGACCTTGCCCTGTGACTTCAATGAACAGGATCCGACAATCTGGTATGGATTCTTGAGGGGGAACCCCCACACCCAGAATAAAAAAATAAACATAAAAACACGGCATGGTGCCCAGGGTTGTCGAGAAGAGGCCCTTGTCCCCATCAACATAGGGACAAGGTGCTTTTCTTGGATAAAAGGTCTGGAATGGATTTGGCATGGGGTTCCTCCTAAAGAGCCTCAGAGCACAAGTCGCTTGCCACAAGTCATATCAGTTAAGACAACTATCTGACTTGGATGCGACTTCCATTCAAATCAATGGGCCGAAATCGTGCCCAAGCCGGACCAAAGTAACTCAGGGAACATGTTCAAAGTCAGACTGACAGGAGCAAGACCAGTTAAGACGGCTCTCATAGGGAACCATTCATTTTGACATGTCATGCAACTTGTGCTCTGGAAGTCTTAAGCACATGCCGGACCAGCGTGACCCGGCCCTTAGCAAATATCCTCATCTCCCATCAGCAGCCTGGCTGTTCATTTTGCTTACATGTTGTATTTCCAGCTGGCTGGCCCGGTAGTTTTTCTTCGTTAAGTTGTCCACAAGGTAGCTGATTTGAGACAAGGCCAGCGAAAGCGAGTCAAGATTCATTGCTGGTTGGGGCGGAAGCAGGCGGCCGAGCCCGGCGCAAAATCACCATTATTCCCCTTTGGTCTCTGCAGACAGGTAAATTTCTTTAAATGAGCCAATTTCTAAGCTGTGCGAACAGGATCTTCAGCCTGTCCTATTGGCCAGAAACATGGCACCTGCAAAAGACAGACATGTATAAAGCATTGCAAGTACCATTCATTATTTAACAAAGGGCATAACACCGCCACCTCCAGAACACCCGGTGAGCCTGAGCAGTGACCCAGTTATTTAGTATTAGTCATCTATAGCATGCAAAGTCGGCTCTGAAACCTGGCACCAGTACAGCAAGTTCCACCCATTAATCTAAAAACACACACAAAATAAAAAAAAAAGCCCATGACCCCCCCCCCAAAAAAAACCCCACACAGACGAGCACCTCCAACACACAGCTAGTTGTGGCCCATGACTCCAGCACAAATACAGAGCAAGCCCAACCCACATACAGAGCGAGTAACAGCCCCAGCGCACACACGCACAGTGAGCCCTGACCAACACGCACAGCCCCGGTCCACAACCAGTCGTGACCCTGACACCAAACAAACACGACCCCAAACCCTCGATTCCAGCACACACACAGTCCCAACCCACAACGCCAACACACACAGCCAGCCGTGGCCCAAGACTCCAGCACAGATACAGCGCAAGCCCAACACACACAGCCAGCCACAACTCCAGCACAGAGCGAGCCGCAAAACCCAACACACACAGCTAGCTGCGACACCAGCAACCAACCCTGAACCACGACTCCAGCACCTACAGAGCTAGCCCTAAAACACACACACACACACACACACACACACACACACACACACACACACACACACACACACACACACACACACACACACACCCAGCCACAACTCCAGTACACAAACACAGCGAGTCCTGACCCCAACACGCACACAGCCAGCCAGAGCCCCGGCCTACAGCCAACCTATGACTCCAATACACAGCCAGCCCTGACCCACGACTCCAGCACCTACAGATCGACCCCCGACCAATACACACAGCTGCAACCCACATACAGAGTAATCCCAAAACATACAGCTGAAGCCCATGATCCCAACACACAGCTAGTCCTGGCCCACGACTACAGCACAAATACAAAGCAAGTCCCAACACACAGCCTCGACCCCAGCACACATACAGAGCGAGTCTTGACCCCAGCGTGGGCGTGCGCGCGCGCACACACACACACACACACACACAGTGAGCCCTGACCAACACACACAGCCCCGGCCCACAACCAGCCATGACCCTGACCCCAACCCCAACACACACAGCCAGTCACGACTAGGGGTGCAACGGATCATCATTGATCCGTACGGATCAGCACCTTTGGGTCGGGACACACGGCGATCCGCGGGCTTTCCGGTCCATAGGAAAGGCCGCGGCTTCGGCCTAGCTCCCGAAGCGGCGGCCATCTTGGTCCACCCGGCGCGGAGGAGCCTCTGCCACACCGGACATCCTTCTGCTGCCAGAGAAGAGAGAGGAGGCGATCGGGGGGGGGGGGGGGGAGAGATCTGTATGGACCGAGTACGTAGTGGGGGATTTTCACTAGACACACAACACTGCGCCAGTTCAGGTCACAGGAGGGAACTGGTGACACCACTTTCCTACATGGGGCTGCGACTTTCACTTGGCTGCAAGTATAAGTATTGCGGGATGCAGTTATTTCAACACAAAACTGAGCTTATATGCTTAAATATAGTATTCGTAAGTCCGACGGACTGTTTAAATGTTAAATTTAAAGTGAAAATATGAGGTGTTCTGTCACATTAGCAACCATGTAAGGTGAGCAGGTTTGCTGCGGCTTTTAAAATTTAACATTAAACAGTCAGATTTCCAAACACTGTATTTAAGCATTTAAGCTCTGTTTTGTGTTGAAAATAAATGTGAAATCTAAAACTCTGGTGAGTGTAGCAAGATTTGTCTTTTTTTTTGCTGATCCGATACTCCTGATCCGAGGATCGATCCGATCCGTGAGTTTTTTGATCCGTTGCACCCCTAGTCACGACCCCAAACCCTTGACTCCGGCGCACACACACAGTCCCAGCCCACAACACACAGCCGTGGCCCACAACACACAGCCGTGGCCCACAACTCCAGCACAGATACAGCGCAAGCCCCAACACACACAGCCAGCCGCAAAACCCAACACACAGCTGCTGCGACCCACAGCCATCCTACGACACCCAACCCACAACTCCAGCACCTACAGAGCTAGCCCCAACACAAACACACACAACTCCATCACACATACACAGCGAGTCCTGACCCCCAACACGCACACAGCCAGTCGCAACCCATGACTCCAGCACTAATACACACACAGTCACCCGGAGCCCGGGCCCACAGGCAACCTATGACACAACACACAGCCAGCCCTGACCAACATAAACCACACCCAGCCAGCAACAAACCTACGACCCCAACACACACACACACACACACACACACACACACAGCTAGCCCTGACCCACGACCCCAAAAGACTCACAACCAGCCCTGACCCCTAACTCCAGCACACATACAGAGTGAGCCACAACACAGGCATGTCCCCCAAATACATACACAGCCAGCCCTGACCTACAACGCCTACAGACCAACCCCTAAAACACACACAACGAGTTCTGACCCCAACACGCACCGAGCCCAAGCCCTGGCCCACAGCCAACCTACGACCCCCAACACACAGCCAGCCCTGACCCACGACTTCAGCACCTACAGATTGAGCCCCGACCAACCAGCTGCAACCCACGACACCAGCACAAATACAGAGCAAGTCCCGACCCAAGCGCACACAGTGAGCCCTGACCAACACACACAGCCCCGGGCCCACAACCAGTCTTGACCCTGAGCACACACACAGTCACGACCCCAAACCCTCGATTCCAGCGCGCATATACAGTCCCAGCCCAACACCAAAATACACACAGCCAACCATGGCCCACAACTCCAGCCGCAAAACCCAACACACAGCTGCTGCGGCCCACAGCCAACCTACGACCCCCAACACACACAGCCAACCTTCGACCCCAGCACTTACAGAGCTAGCCCCAACACAAACACACACACACAGCCACGACCCCAATCCACATACACAGCGAGTCCTGACCCACAACACGCACACAGCCAGCCACGACTCCAACACACATACACACACAGCCAGCCGAAGCCATGGCCCACAGCCAACCTATGACCCAACACACAGCCAGCCCTGACCCACGACTCCAGAACCTACAATAGAGACCCCCGACCAACACACACACAAAGCCAGCTGCAACCCACGACTCCAGCACATGTACAGAGCGAGTCCTGACCCCAACATAAACCACACCCAGCCAGCCCACAGCAAACATACAACCCCAACCAACACACACACACAGACAGGCACAACCACAACTCCAGCACACATACAGAACAAGTCCCAACACACACAGCCCTGACCAACAACTCCAGCACCTAGAGAGCAGGGCCCCCGGCCCAACACACACTCACACAGCCAGCCCTGACCCACAACCCCAACACACTAGCAGCCAGCCCTGACCCCAGCACAGCCATGTCCCCCAAACACACACAGCCAGCCCTGACCTACGACCCCAACAAACACAGCCAGCCCTGCACAGATACAGAGCGAGTCCCAACACACAACCAACCTATGAACCCAAAATACATACACAGCCAGCCGTGACCCATGACCCCAACACAGCCCCAACCCATAACTCCAGCACACGTGCGTGTCGAGGATTGCTCCGTGACTCCATCACACGTACAGAGCGAGCCCCCACACACAGCCAGCCAATATATATATATATATATATATATATATATATATATATATATATATATATATATATATATATATATATATATATATATATATATATATATATATATATATATATATATATATATATATATATACACACACACACACACACACACACACACACACATATATATATATATACATATATATACACACACACACCAAGCCCCGACCAACACATACATACACACAGCCGACCCATGACCCCCAAATCCAACCCATGACCCCAACACACCCTGGTCTGCAGAGGATCAGCCTCCGGGAAGAAACCACACAGCGCACAGTGTGCAGAGGATCAGATCCACCTCCAGCGCACAGTGTGCAGAGGATCAGATCCAACTCCAGAGAGGCAGCGCACAGTGTGCAGAGGATCAGATCCGCCTCCAGGGAAGAGCCGCGCACAGTCTGCAGAGGAAGGCCCTGTGTAGCACCCCACACATTGACACCACTCAATACTTTTAAAGATAAGGTCAGCAACCCTTCTGTCAGTACATCACAGCATCCAATCAGCACTTCACTTTACTGGGTCAGGGATGACCATGATCCGACCAGAAAGGGAGGGATGGAGATGACCCTACCAGAATCGGGGTGCTGGGCGATGACTGTGGCCCTACCAGGGGGTAGATGACCTTCAGCAAAATGTTTTCACCACCCCCATTCACTTTAGCTGGAAATAAAGTTGCCCGTGACCCCACCAGGGAAGAACCCCTCACTTCCTCTCCCTGTGACACCTGTACAAAAAAAAGGGGGGGGGTCACCAGGACAGGGAGAGCCATGTACTAATTATGTTCTGCCTTAACATAGAACCAGTGAGATCCTCTAACTGGGATACTTCCTCCCTCCACCTAACTGAACTGGGGGGTCATCGCCCGAGTCCCACAAATTTTAGGTACTTGTATAGTCAATTTACTCAGCGCTTTACATTTACATCGGTCCCTAACCTCAAGGAGCTCACAATCCAAGGTCCCCAACTCACATTTATACACATATACTAGGGCCAATTTAGACAGAAGCCAATTAACCTACCAGCATGTCTTTGGAGTGTGGGAGGAAACCGGAGTATCCGGAGGAAACCCGCACAGGGAGAACATGCAAACTCCAGGCAGGTAGTGTCGTGGTTGGGATTCGAACCAGCAACCCTTTTTACTGCTAGGCAAGAGTGCTACACCACTGTGCCACCACCAACATCCGTCACCCCCCCCCCACACACACACACACTTTATAAGAAAGTGCCTCCGTCTATCAGCACCCCCCTTAAGAGAGCATCTCCTTCTCCGGTCATCCCAAAATGGAGAACCTCTTCTCATCACCCCGAAGGGAGGAACACCTCCTCGAATCCCAACATCTGTCTGGAGTTTGCATGTTCTCCCTGTGTGGATTTCCTCCGGGTACTCCGGTTTCCTCTCACACTTTAAAATACATGCTGGTAGGTTAATCGGATCCTGTATAAATTGGCCCAAGCGCATCGGGACCCTTCGGGGGAAGGCCGCGCTATCAAGATCCTGTCCTCTGGTCACCCCTCTCACCCCACCCCCATAAGGGAGCACTGCCCCCCATCAGAAGAAAGCACCTGCCCCCCATTACCCCCCCCCCCCAGGGAAGCACTGCCCCCCATATTACCCCCCCTAGAAGGGAGCATTGCCCCCCCCCCCCATCAGAAGTGAGAACATGCCCCCCCCCCAGAGGGGAGCACTGCTCCCCATATTACCCCCCACAGAAGGGAGCACTGCCCCCCCATCAGAAGGGAGAACCTGCCCCCCTCTGAGTGGACTGCTCCCCCATCAGAAGGGAGCACCTGCCCCCCCATGATAACCCCTAGAGGGGAGCAATCCCCCCCATAACCCCCTCTAGAATGGAACAGCCCCCATTACTGCCCCAGAAGGGATCACCTGACCCCCATCAGAAGGGAGAACCAAAACCCCCCCATTACCCCCCCTGAGGGGAGCACTTCTCCCCCATCAGAAGAGAGCCCCTTGCCCCCCCCCCCTTTATACCCCCCCCTAGAATGAAACTGCCCCCAGAAGAGAGCACTGCCCCTCCCCCCCCATCAGAAGGGAGAACCGAAACACCTCCCCCATATTACCCCCCTAAAGGGAGCACTTCTCCCCCATCAGAAGAGAGCACCTGCCCCCCTTTATACCCCTCTAGAGGGGGAGCACTTACCCCCATAACCCCCCTCTAGAATGGAACTGCCCCCATCACCCTCCCAGAAGGGATCCCCTGACCCCCCCCATCACCCCCCAGAGGGGAGCACTGCCCCCCCATCAGAAGGGAACACCTTCACTGACCCCCCTATTCAGTAGGGATCATATACCCCCCCCCCCTCCAATCACCCCCCAGAGGGGAGCACTGCCCCTCCATCAGAAGGGAGCACCTTCACTGCCCCCCATATCACCCCCTAAAAGGGAGCACTGCCCCCCCATATTACTCCCTATGAGTACTGCCCCCCCATATAAGTGTGCACTGTCCCCATTACCCCCTAAAAGTGAGAACTGCCCCCCATAATCCCCCGGAAGAGAGCTCCTCCCCCCGTCACCCCAGACACACTGGGCCCCATATGTTTCCCCTCCCCCATAGATTGGCCTTGTGAGGGGACACCGGGTCCAGGCGGGGTCTGTGGGCCTCCCTCGGTGCCCCGGCTCAGTGACAGGCCCGACTAAATGTACAATGGGCCCCTCGCTAGAAGGTGACAGCAGCAATGTCCGGGCCCTGGGCTGAGCGGTGTGAAAGACCCCGTTCTCACCTGTAGCGGCCCCCGCAGCCTCCTCCCTCCCCGGTGAATGTTAAGAATTGTTCGGTGACGGTCTCTACGCTCGCTCCCGTCCCTCGTCTTCCCGGTGCTGTCCGTTTGTTTTTGCACAAAATGGCGCTGCCCCACGCTCGCTCCCGCCGCGGCCTTCTCCTCCCCGCTCCTATTTCCCCCAGACTCCGCCCCTCGACCTCGCTGGGCAGCCGCATCGGCCAATGAGCGGGCTCCCCTGATCGCATACGTATATGTGACGTAAGGACGCCGAGGACGGGCGCGCTCCTGAGCCATGACTAAGAAATCACCCAATGAATAGGCGACATCATGTCCCCGCCCCTCACCCCCTCCACCTATCGGATAGCAGCCCAAACAGCAGCCATCATCGCTTTCTCGCATACTTCCTTTGGGCCGTACCACTGTACTAGGGGGGAGGCGAGAGAGGGGAGCAACCACCGTGACCCCAACAGAGAGAACCGAGGAGACGTCTCTTCGTCCGACATACATGGCTACATACTCTGCAGCCGCCTCCCCCAGGGTGGCCCGTCTACTTCCCCACAAATAATGGTATCGTCCGCAGCGCGGATGGGCAATCTGCTATCACGTGGTACAGTCCCACCACCCCGGCGTCTGTGGGTAATGGTACAGTCTGTTACCTGGGTCGGATGAGCTGCTTTGTCCCTTCTAGGCTGTGATTGGTGGAACTGGAGACCGGTGATGACCTTTTGACCAACCAGGACTCCCTGTACAGCTCAGTGTAAGGGAATGTGCAGCTGCCAAAAAGGGAAGCACGTGACCTCAATACTCCCCGCCCCCTCCTCTTCTGGCTGAACAACACGAGTCCTTCATAGTACGGATCCCTATGATGGGTCAGCGCCACCTAGAGGCTATCTGTAAAAGTCATGGACGTTTCCAACGCGTTTCAGGGCTCACAGTCCTCCCTTATCAAGATAATCAGTCCTCCCTTATCAGGGCTCACAGTCCTCCCTTATCAAACCTCACAGGCCTCCTTCCTCAGGGCTCACAGTCCTCCCTTATCAAGGCTCACAGTCCTCCCTTATCAAACCTCGCAGGCCTCCTTCATCAGGGCTCACAGTCCTCCCTTATCAAACCTCGCAGGCCTCCTTCATCAGGGCTCACAGTCCTCCCTTATCAAACCTCACAGGCCTCCTTCATCAGGGCTCACAGTCCTCCCTTATCAAACCTCGCAGGCCTCCTTCATCAGGGCTCACAGTCCTCCCTTATCAAACCTCGCAGGCCTCCTTCATCAGGGCTCACAGTCCTCCCTTATCAAACCTCGCAGGCCTCCTTCATCAGGGCTCACAGTCCTCCCTTATCAAGGCTCACAGTCCTCCCTTATCAAACCTCACAGGCCTCCTTCATCAGGGCTCACAGTCCTCCCTTATCAAACCTCACAGGCCTCCTTCCTCAGGGCTCACAGTCCTCCCTTATCAAGGCTCACAGTCCTCCCTTATCAAACCTCGCAGGCCTCCTTCATCAGGGCTCACAGTCCTCCCTTATCAAACCTCGCAGGCCTCCTTCATCAGGGCTCACAGTCCTCCCTTATCAAACCTCGCAGGCCTCCTTCATCAGGGCTCACAGTCCTCCCTTATCAAACCTCACAGGCCTCCTTCATCAGGGCTCACAGTCCTCCCTTATTGAACCTCACAGTCCTTCTTCATCAAGGCTCACAGTCCTCCCTTATTGAGGCACACAGTCCTCCCTTATCAAACCTCACAGGCCTCCTTCATCAGGGCTCACAGTCCTCCCTTATCAAACCTCGCAGGCCTCCTTCATCAGGGCTCACAGTCCTCCCTTATCAAACCTCGCAGGCCTCCTTCATCAGGGCTCACAGTCCTCCCTTATCAAACCTCACAGTCCTTCTTCATCAAGGCTCACAGTCCTCCCTTATTGAGGCACACAGTCCTCCCTTATCAGGGCTCACAGCCCTCCATTAGGACTTTTGGTCCTGCTTAATCATCGTTCACACTCCTTCCCCATCAGGGTTCACAGTCCCCCTTCATCAGGACTCCTGCTCCTCCTTCATCAAGGTTCACAGTCCCCCCTTATCAGGGCTCACAGTCCCCCCTTATCAGGGCTCACAGTCCCCCCTTATCAGGGCTCACAGTCCCCCCTTATCAGGGCTCACAGTCCCCCCTTATCAGGGCTCACAATCTTCTCTTATCGGGGCTCACAGTCCTACTTCACCAGGGCTCACAGTCCTTCCTTATCAGGACTCACAGCCCTATTCCTTAAATTAAAGCGGTGGTTCACCCATAAAAACGACTTCCCCCCTATTACACTGCCCCCCCGCATTACAATACGAATATGCCATTAATTTTTTTTTGGCTGCTGTACATACCTGGGTACAGCTATTCACCCGTGTCCTCCGGGTTGCGAGTCCCGCGGGAGTGGGCGTTCCTACCATGGCGGTGATTGACGTTTTGACTAAAAAATCAGCTCCCCCCCGTCGCGTAAGCCGCGTCACGACTGGCGAAAGGAGCCGAACTGCGATGCGCAGGCGCAGTATAGCGCCGACTCGCCATTCGGCTCCTTCCGCCAATCGTGACGCTGCTTACGCGACGGAGGGAGCTCGTTTTTTAGTCAAAACGTCAATCACCGCCATGGTAGGAACGCCCACTCCCGCGGGACTCGCAACCCGGAACCCCCAGGTATGTACAGCAGCCAAAAAAAAATGAATGGCATATTCGTATTGTAATGCGGGGGGGCAGTGTAATAGGGGGAAGTCGTTTTTATGGGTGAACCACCGCTTTAAGGACATGTCAAAAAACATAGCTTTTTTTTTTTTATATTTCACTGCTTTTGGGGTGAATGGGTAGGGGTACAATGTACCTGATACCCATTCACATAGAGGGGGGGCGGGATCTGGGGGCACCCTTGTGCAGACCCCGACAAGCACTGGCCAGAGCCCCCCCTTCCTCAAAGCACCCACCCCCTTGAGGGCATGCAGCCTGGTATGGTTCAGGAGGGGGGGGGGGGGGCTCGCTCTTCCCCTCCCTTTCCTGACTTTCTCGGCTGCATGCTCGGATAAGGGTCTGGTCTGGATTTTGGGGCAGATCACACGCCATTTTTTTTTTTTTTTACATTTTGGCATGGGGGGGTTCCCTCTGAATCCATACTAGACCCAAAGAACCTGGTATGGACCTAAGGGGGGGGACACATGCCGTTTCTTTCGCTATTTTCTTTTTTACATTCAGCTGTCAGGGGGGGAACCTGGAAGCTGATTGGTTTCTATGCAGAGCTGCACCAGATTTTGCACTCTCCGGGGCAGATCCACAAAAGAATTACGCCGGCGTGTCTCTTGATACGCCGCGTAATTTCAAATTTTGTGCGTCGTATCTTTGTTTTGTATCTACAAAACAAAGATACGACTGCATCTCGGATCGATCCGACAGGCGTACGTCTTAGTACGCCGTCGGGTCTTAGGTGCATTTTTTCGCTGGGTGGCGTTTCCGTCGATTTCCACGTCGAGTATGCAAATTACCTAGTTACAGCGATTTACGAACGTACGTCCGGCCGGCGCATTTTTTTACGTCGTTTGCG